>NW_020837966.1:2351026-2567576 GCF_003676395.1 Aethalodelphis obliquidens
ATAGAGGCGTGTATATATTGCTCAGTAGAGAAAAATGTGGGGGACTGGTGATATGATCTTTTAAAATATATATATATTATATATATGACACACACCCTCCCCACCTCCCACCACCCCCCACCCAAAAAAAAAAAAAAAAAAAGGAGCACAAGCTGTTTGAAACGCCAGGTTCTTTTATTTGTGTGTCTAAATAAACACCAACTGATGCTGACCTGGCTATCAGGACACGTTTCTCCCAGGAAGCTGGTGGCTGCTGCTCCCACTTCTGGCAGCTCTGTCTTGGAAGTTAAACCGAGCTGTTAGCTGCAGATGCAGACCCCTGGGCTTTCATGCAAATGTGTTTGTATTTATGGGTTTCCTCTGGCTCCAGGGCCATGGGCCAAAAGCAGAAAACTTTTCTGGGTGGCTGAGGGAGTCCCAGGTGTCTCTGTGGGGTGATGGGAGGAGGAGGGACCAGCTGCAGAGAGTCTATCTCAGAAGAGTGAGGGGCGAGCGCTGAAAAGCAGGACAGTGCAAGGTCTGGCGGGGAGATGTGAGCAAAGTCGTCGAGGCCCGCCCAGACTGGGGAGGAGGACAGGGGAGAGAATGGAAATACAGCTCAGGCTTCAGACAGCTCTGGATTCAAATCGCAGAGTAGCCAAAAGATTCGGCTTTTAAGATGTCACTTAATCATTTGAAACCTCCGTTTCCTCATCTGTAAAATGGGGACAAAGCAAGGTGGTACTCGGTGTAACTCCTCATCTCATGTTTGTCCCCGCCCTTGCCACAGAGGAGTCTGTGTCTGAGTTCTAGAATCTATATCTCAGGAGCTCTTTCCTACCTGGGGACAGGGAGGGGAGCAGGGTAGGAGAAAAAAGTGAGAAAATGCCGAGTGGCCGGGTTGAGGTTGAGAGACTTGCTCAGTGTGCCCGTGTGCAGCGAGGAAACTGGTGGCAGCCGGTGTCCCCCTGAGCGTGCAGCTTTCTGTCCCCACCACTTCAACACCTGCTCACGGCTTCCTGTTTCTTCCTCTCCGCCTCTCTCTGGGCACAGGCCTCAGGCAGGGCCCTCCCTGCAGCCCCTCTGGTCCAGCCCCCGGCCCTCGTCCCTGGTGGTGGACGAGGTGCCCCCAGCGCCGGATTGGCTGGCCCTGGCACCAAGTAGCTGACTTCCAGCAAGTTCATTTTTCTGGGCTGAGGTACAAGTTTCCACAGCTGGAGAGGTGCCAGATGAGGGGGGGCTGATACTGCGGGGATTGGGGGCCAAACCCTCCCCAGAGAGACCTAAGTGTCTCCCTGTCCTCTCCACCTGCCATCCTCTTGGGAAACACTTGAATCCCTGCTCTGCGTCCAGCAGTGAAAGCCCCAGAAGTGGGGCTTTTTCCCCTTGGGCTCACAGTCAGGGGGGGAGACACAGCGTGACATGGGCTGTGCTGGGGAATGCTGGGGCTCTGAGAGCCCAGAGGAGGAGCCTGGAGACCCCCGTTCCCTACTTCTGTTGCACAGGCCCCAGAAGCCCCCGGGGTGGTCCAGAGTGTGTTTAGAACAGAACTACAGTTGGTGAGTGAATTCAGAGTCTCTCCCGTCGTCCTGCAGCTCCAAGGCAGAGCCATGCAGCCAGAGCCCATTTCCTCCTGCGTGGGCTGGGAGACTAAGTCGTTTTTCAGCCAGAGGCTGTGGAGGGTGGCGGGAAGAACGGAAGTGTGAGTTCTACTCCGCTACCCACACACTGTAACCACCACGAGTTTCTTCCTTAGGCCTCAGTTCCTCATCTGTAAAACGGGACCATTACTCCTTACTGGCTCTTGGAGCTCCCAGCTCTGGGGAATCCCTCAGAGACTGATGCTCGGTACCCCATGGGGCTGGGCAAAGCCTGGGGGATGGGGAAGCAGCTGCCAGGGATGCTGCCAAACTGCCTGGGAAGCTGTGCGGCTCGAGGCCTGTTCCCAGAGTTGCATAGGCACCAGGACTGACGGGTGGCCCAGGAAATGCCTCTCGTGGCTGGGCCCGGAGCCACGCTTTCACTGGGAACTGGGGGTCTGGAAGACGGCCCTCCACCTGCCAGGTAGGTGTGTAGGCAGAGCAGCGAGCTTGGCCTCCACCTGAAATGTGTACCAGGCCTCACACTCAGAGCCAAGCAAACACAGATGCAGGAGGGCCTGGGGGCAGGAGCAGGGCTCTGCTGTCAGATACCCCTGGTTTCAAACCCTGCATGTCCCTAGTTGTGTGACCTCAGTGAGTGACAACCTCCCGGAGGTCCAGTTTCCTTTACTGTAAAATGGGGATGCAGGCAGACTTCATTTTACTGCACTTCGCTGTACTACACTTTGCAGACATCATGTTCTTTACAAATTGAAGGTTCGTGGCAACCCTGCGTGGAGCAAGTCGATCGGCACCATTTCTCCAACGGCATTTGTTCACTTCGTGCTTCTGTGTCACATTTTGGTAATTCTCTCAATATTTCAAACTTTAAATTATTATTATATTTGTTATGGTGATCAGTGATGTCTGATGTCACTATTGTAATTGTTTTGCAGCACCACCAACTGTGCCCATGTAAGAACTTAATCCGAACTTCCCTGGTAGTCCAGTGGTTAGGACTCCATGCTTCCACTGCAAGGCACATGAGTTCAATCCCTGGTTGGGGAACTGAGATTCCACTTGCTGCACAGTGCAGCCAAGAAAAACGCAAAAAGATGAGAATCCACCTGCCAATGCAGGGGACACGGGTTCGAGTCCTGGTCTGGGAAGATCCCACATGCCACGGAGCAACTAAGCCTGTGGGCCACAACTACTGAGCCCACGCTCTAGAGGCTGCAAGCTACAACTACTCTAGAGCCCATGTGCCACAACTACTGAAGCCCATGCGCCTAGAGCCGGTGCTCCACAACAAGAGAAACCACCGCAATGAGAAGCCTGCACACTGCAACAAAGAGTAGCTCCTACTCGCTGTAACTAGAGAAAGCCTGCGTGCAGCAATGAAGACCCAACGCAACCAAGATAAATAAATAAATTTATTTTTTAAAAAAGGAAATACATTTCACAAGGCTATAGCTGCCACACATAGTGATTCCTCTGATGGATCTAAAAATTGAAAACCTTTTGGAAAAGGTTTACCATCCTAGATGTCATTAAGACATTTGTGATCCATAGAAAGAGGTCAAAATAACATTAAGAAGAGTTTGGAAGAAGTTGATTCCAACCCTCATGGATGACTTTGAGGGGTTCAGGACTTCAGTGGAGGAAGTCACTGCAGATGTGATGGAAATAGCAGAAGAACCAGAGTTAGAAGTAGAGCCTGAAGATGTAACTGAATTGCTGCAATCTCATGATAAAACTTTTAACGAACGAGGAATTGCTTCTTATGAATGAACAAAGAAGGTGGTTTCTTGGGATGGAATCCACTCCTGGTGAAGATGCTTTGAAGATTATTGAAATGACAATAAAGGGTTTAGAATATTACATAAACATAGTTGATAAAGCAGTGGCAGGACTTGAGAGGATTGACTCCAATTCTGGAAGAACTTCTGTGAGTAAAATGCTATCAAACAGCACTGTGTACTATAGAGAAATCATTCATGAAAGGAAGAGTCATTTGATATGGCAAACTTCATTTTTGTTTTATTTTAAGAAATTGTCACAGCTTCCTCAATCTTCAAGCAACCACCACCTTGATCAGTCAGCAGCCATCAACATCGAGGCAAAACCTTCCACCAGCAAAAAGATTACAACTTGCTGAAGGCTCAGATGATGGTTAGCATTTTTTAGCAATAAAGTACTTTTTAATTAAGGTATGTACATTGCTTTTTAAGACCTAATGTTATTGCACTTAATAGATTATAGTGTAAACATAACTTATATGTACTGGGGAAACCCCAAATTTTTTGTGACTCGTGCTTTATTTCGGTGGTCTGGAACCGAACTCGTAATATTTCCGAGGTACGCGTGTAGCTATGCTGATGCTTGTGGACTAGGATGATTTCTGTAAGTGCATCCCACAGTCTCAGGACACAGTAGATGCTCAGTGGACAGCAGCCACTGTGACCCCATCCCCTCAAGGGGATGAAACATGCTCAGGATAGCGGGCCTTTCAGCTGCACATCAGAACCCGTGGGCCTTTTGACCAGACTGCAGGAGGGCACCTTGGCAGTTTCAATTAAAACCTAAAATGTGGGAATTCCCTGACAGTCCAGTGATTAGGACTCCGCGCTTCTACTGCAGGGGGCACAGGTTCGATCCCTGGTCTGGGAACTAAGACCCTGCAAGCCATGTGGCGTGGAATGAATGAATGAATGAATGAATCCTAAAATGCACCCACCCCATGATCCAGCAATCCCCCTTCCCAAGCAGAGCTACCCAGAGGAGTCTCACCCACAGGCCCCAGGAGGCTGGCCCAGGATGCCCACCACCTCGTGGACTAATTGGGAAAAACTCGAAGCAAGTAGAACACCCAGCACCTGGGGAGGTGGTTAAATACTTTCCTGATGTGGAAAGTGGTGCAGGGCCAAGGAATCAAGATGAGCAAGTTAGAGAACCAAAACTTCAGAGCGATTCCACCCTGTGGTTCCATGTGCCAGCTCTCGAGGGCACCCAAAGGTGGAATGAAGGATGAATGAGTGAATGAATGCGTGGGCTGCGCAGACCACAATCCCTTTAAGGCAGTGGCTCTCACAGTCAGCGTGCAAAGCATACTGATAAGACACATCCTTTATGCCAAGTTCTAGCCAGCAGGTCTCGGCCCTGACTATACATAGGAATCCGATGCCCAGGCTGCCCCGCGTCTAGTTCTAGGTGATCTCTGGAAGGGACCCCACGTTAGTATTGCTAAAGTGCCCCGCAGTCCAACGGGCACCAGGATTGAGAGCCAGTTGGTTGAGATCTGGGAATCTGCATTTCACCCAGTCGTCCTGGTGGAGCAAGGAGATGCGGCTGTGAGCGGGCCACACCCTGGAAGGTGAAGTCGCCAGCCAGTACCGCCCAGCCCCTGTGTGTGGAAGGCTCCACCGCTGGACCCTGGGACCCCTGCGTGAGCGCGCATCACAGGCGGAAGATCGGTGGGCCCTAAGGGAGGGAGCCTGCGGCGGCTCCGGGAAGCTACAGCGCCCTCTGGTGGCCGGCGGGCTTGCAGGCCCAGGGAGGACCGTTTTGTGCCAGGTACAGTGCTCGGTTCCTAACCCACCTCCTGTCATTAGTCCCTGGGGAAATATTCCAGCAAGGAGGTGCCCGAGGACCATTTTGAAGAGATTCAGAGATGTGGAGGTTACACATCTAGACAGCTCCCCTGGCATTAAGAGGGTCTCTGGTCTGCCCCAAATCTCAACCCCATTCCTTAGCATCCATCACACAATTAGAATCCCATTTCCCCAATTTCTTCCTTACTAAGATGTGAATGACTGATATGAGCTCCCCTCCCCCTGCTCTGGGGGCATGGGTAAGGAGTCGGTAAAACAAGGGTGGCTGCCAATCCTGCCTTGTGACATTAGAAGCGACAGGTGACCAAACCCCAGGAACTCAGAAGTCAATGTCCTCCAGCTGGCAGGTGGCACTGGCCCACTGTCCCAGCTGAGGGTTAGGACATGGTTCAAGAGCAAGACAGCTGTGGCCAACCACAGACCTTTAGAAACCTGCCATCAATAGTATTGGCAAAACCTCTCTGAGCCACTTCCTGGATTTAAATCATGAGTTTCATTTTCATAGGAAAATGAAAAAGGAATGTCTCAAAAATTAAGCCAATTAGACCCACTTTGCATCAATGATAAGTTCAAAATAACTCATTTCACAAAATGCTTGCATTCCATTAAAAATGGATCTTGGGACTTCCCCGGTGGCGCAGTGGTTAAGAATCCTCCTGCCAATGCAGGGAACATAGGTTCGAGCCCTGGTCCAGGAAGATCCCACATGCCGCGGAGCAATTAAGCCCACGTGCCACAACTACTGAAGCCCGCGCCTAGAGCCCGTGCTCTGCAACAAGAGAAGCCACCACAGTGAGACGCCCACGCACCACAACGAAGAGTAGCCCCTGCTCACAGCAACTAGAGACAGCCCGCATGCAGCAACGAAGACCTAATGCAGCCAAAGATAAATAAATAAAATAAAATAAAATAAAATAAAGCTGAAAAGCCCAAAGAGAAGTCAAACCCAGGCCTTTAAAACTGTTGCCTCAGGGCTCTGCAAAACCACAGCAAGAGGCTGCAGAATATAAAGCAAAACTGCTGCTGGAAGCATTTCTACGTGAAAACACACCCTCTGCAAAAAAAAAAAAAAAAAGAAAAAGAAAAAGAAAAGGATCTTGTTAACTTAATTGTTCTTGAGCGCTCTGTTTGGAAACAAGGTATGTTTATAAAAAGAAAGAAAGATTGTCTTTAAACCCTGGCTCAGGTTTGCAGTAGCTGGATATCAAATGCTCCTTTTTATATTGGACCCATACTCAGACTCACCTAGCGTGGGCCAGGAGGTGGCAGCGCTGATGACAAACTATGGGATGCAGACTTGGAGTCAGATCTGGGTCTACACCTGCCTGTCCCATCCCTCCACTGTTACTTGCCCTCTCTGAGCCTCAGTTTCCTCCCCTATAGCTTGGGCATAATAATACCTGCTTTACAGTGTTGTTATGAGGCTGAAGCTTGGAAAACTCTTCGTGCAGCCTGGCACACAGTGAGTACTCAGGAAATCTAAGACTATTGTTCTTATTCTTCACTCTGTGAACATCTTCCATGTCTCCAAGCATGTTTGCCTCACAGCAGTGCTGTAGGTACAAGGCATGGCTGGGCCCAGGCTAGTGTCCGGGAATCTTGTAGAAAGGGGACAAAATTTTCCTGGATGGGAATGGAGTGAAGAGCCCTGGACTGCGAGTCAGGAGTAGGTTCCAGACCTAGCAGCAGGGTCCGTCTCCGCTTCCCTTACTGTGGGCTTTGGGCCATCAGCCAGCTCCACAGCAGGAAAATGAGAGTCTAAGGCTGATGTGAGTGGCAGGTGGGTCTCATGTGGTTTTAAATTATGAAAAAGAAAAGTTGAATGTCAAATGCCCCAGTTCTTGCTAGGTGGGGTGACGGTCAAGCGTGGGGCGGGGCCTCTGCTTAGGACCCGCCCAGAAGTGGAGAGGCAGCACGTCCAAAGGGCTGCCTCTGGAGTGTGGAGTTCCGGAGTTTGGAGAGTTCCTCCTCATACCCCCGCCCCAACAAACTGCCAGGAAGAAAGAAGTATGAGTCATAGGAAAATGAAAAAGGAATGTCTCAAATCTTGTACGACTCATTATTGATTTCAGAACTTGAGTTGGATTGAAGAATGAGTACAAATACAGGATTGGTTTAAGATGGCAGAGTAGAAGGACATGCTCTCACTCCCTCTTGCAAGAACACCAGAATCACAACTAACTGCTGAAGAGTCATCGACAGGAAGACACTGGAACTCACCAAAAAAGATACCCCACAGAAGTCCACCCACTGGAGTGAAGGTTCTGAGCCCCACGTCAGGCTTCCCAACCTGGGGGTCCAGCAACGGGAGGAGGAATTCCTAGAGAATCAGACTTTGAAGGCTAGTGGGATTTGATTGCAGGACTTCTACAGGACTGAGGGAAACAGAGACTCCACTCTTGGAGGGCACACACAAAATAGTGTGCGCATCGGGACACAGAGGAAGGACCAGTGACCCCATAGGAGACTGAACCAGACCTACCTGCTAGTGTTGGAGGGTCTCCTGCAGAGGCAGGGGGTGGCTGTGTCTCACCGTGAGGACAAGGACACTGGCAGCAGAAGTTCTGGGAAGTACTCCTTGGTGTGAGCCCTCCCAGAGTCGGCCATTAGCCCCACCAAAGAGCCCGGGTAGGCTCCAGTGTTGGGTCGCCTCAGACCAAACAACCAACAGGGAGGGAACCCAGCCCCACCCATCAGCAGACAAGTGGATTAAAGTTTTACTGACCTCTGCCCACAAAAGCAACAGCCAGCTCTACCCAGCACCAGTCCCTCCCATCAGGAAACTTGCAAAAGCCTCTTAGATAGCCTCATCCACCAGAGGGCAGACAGGCGAAGCAAGAAGAACTACAATGCTGCAGCCTGTGGAACAAAAACCACATTCACAGAAAGATAGACAAGATGAAAAGGCAGAGGACTATGTACCACATGAAGGAACAAGATAAAACCCCAGAAAGACAACTAAATGAAGTGGGGATAGGCAACCTTCCAGAAAAAGAATTCAGAATAATGATAGTGAAGATGATCCAGGACCTCGGAAAAAGAATGGAGGCAAAGATCGAGAAGATGCAAGAAATGTTTAACAAAGAGCTAGAAGAATTAAAGAACAAAGAAACAGAGATGAACAACACAATATCTGAAATGAAAAATACACTAGAAGAAATCAATAGCAGAATAACTGAGGCAGAAGAACAGATAAGTGACCTGGAAGGCAGAATGGTGGAATTCACTGCTGCAGAACCGAATAAAGAAAAAGAATGAAAAGAAATGAAGACAGCCTAAGAGACCTCTGGGACAACATTAAACGCAACAACATTTGCATTATAGGGGTCCCAGAAGAAGAGAGAGAGAAAGGACCCGAGAAAATATTTGAAGAGATTACAGTCGAAAACTTCCCTAACGTGGGAAAGGAAATAGTCACCCAAGTCCAGGAAGCACAGAGAGTCCCATACAGGATAAACCCAAGGAGAAACACTGAGACACATAGTAATCAAATTGGCAAAAATTAAAGACAAAGAAAAATTATTGAAAGCAACAAGGGAAAAACGACAAATAACATACAAAGGAACTCCCATAAGGTTAACAGCTGATTTCTCAGCAAAAACTCTACAAGCCAGAAGGGAGTGTCATGATATACTTAAAATGATGAAAGGGAAGAACCTACAACCAAGATTACTCTCCCCAGCGAGGATCTCATTCAGATTCAATGGAGAAATCAAAAGCTTTACAGACAAGCAAAAGCTAAGAGAATTCAGCACCACCAAAGCAGCTCTACAACAAATGCTAAAGGAACTTCTCTAAGTGGGAAACACAAGAGAAGGAAAGGACCTACAAAAACAAACCCAAAACAATTAAGAAAATGGTAATAGGAACATACATATCGATAATTACCTTAAACATGAATGGATTAAATGCTCCAAACAAAAGACACAGGCTTGCTGAATGGATACAAAAGCAAGACCCATATATATGCTGTCTACAAGAGACCCACTTCAGACGTAGGGGCACATTCAGACTGAAAGTGAGGGGATGGGAAAAGATACTCCATGCAAATTGAAATCAAAAGAAAGCTGGAGTAGCAATACTCATATCAGATAAAATAGACTTTAAAATAAAGAATGTTACAAGAGACAAGGAAGGACACTACATAATGATCAAGGGATCAATCCAAGAAGAAGATATAACAATTATAAATGTTATAAATTATTATAAATTATTAATATATATGCACCCAACATAGGAGCACCTCAATACATAAGGCAACTGCTAACAGCTCTAAAAGAGGAAATCGACAGTAACACAATAATAGTGGGGGACTTAAACACCTCACTTACACCAATGGACAGATCATCCAAACAGAAAATTAATAAGGAAACACAAGTTTTAAATGACACAACAGACTAGATAGATTTAATTGATATTTATAGGACATTCCATCCAAATACAGCAGATTACACTTTCTTCTCAAGTGTGCACGGAACATTCTCCAGGATAGATCACATCTTGTGTTACAAATCAAGCCTCAGTAAATTTAAGAAAATTGAAATCATATCAAGCATCTTTTCTGACCACAGCACTATGAGATTAGAAATCAATTACAGGGAACTAGAGAAAGCCCGTATGCAGCAACAAAGACCCAACGCAACCAAAAATAAATAAACTAATTAAGTTTTTTAAAAAAGAAAATGAAACAGAGGGAAGTACACCTGAAACTAACACAGCATTGTAAATCAACTATGCTCCAATAAAATTTTTTAAAAAATCAGTTACAGGGAAAAAACGTAAAAAACACAAACACATGGAGGGTAAACAATACATTACTAAATAACCAAGAGATCACTGAAGAAATCAAAGAAGAAACCAAAAAATACAAATGATAATGAAAACACAATGATCCAAAACCTATGGGATGTAGCAAAAGCAGTTCTAAGAGGGAAGGTTATAGCTATATAAGCCTACCTCAAGAAACAGGAAATATCTCAAATAAACAATCTAAAATTACACCTAAAGGAACTAGAAAGAAGAACAAACAAAACCCAGAGTTAGCAGAAGGAAAGAAATCATAAAGATCCGAGCAGAAATAAATGAAATAGAAACAAAGAAAACAACAGCAAAGATCAATAAAACTAAAAGTTGATTCCTTGAGAAGATAAACAAAATTGACAAACCATTAGCCAGACTCATCAAGAAAAAGAGAGAGAGGACTCAAATCAATAAAATTAGAAATGAAAAAGGAAAAGTTACAACAGACACCGCAGAAATACAAAGTGTCTTAAGAGACTATTACAAGCAACTCTATGCCAATAAAATGGACAACCTGGAAGAAATGGACAAATTCTTAGAAAGGTATAATCTTCCAAGACTGAACCAGGAAGAACTAGAAAATATGAACAGACCAATCACAAGTAATGAAATTGAAACTGTGATTAAAAATCTTCCAACAAACAAAAGTCCAGGACCAGATGGCTTCACAGGTGAATTCTATCAAACATTTAGAGAAGAGCTAACACCCATCCTTCTCAAACTCTTCCAAAAAATGGCAGAGGAAGAAACACTCCCAAACTCATTCTATGAGGCCATCACCACACTGATACCAAAACCAGACAAAGATACTACAAAAAAAGAAAACTAGAGACCAATATCACTGATGAATACAGATGCAAAAATCCTCAACAAAATACTAGCAAACAGAATCCAACAACACATTAAAAGGATCATACACCATGATCAAGTGGGATTTAACCCAGGGATGCAAGCATTCTTCAATATATGCAAATCAATGGATGTGATACAACATATAAACAAATTGAAGAATAAAAACCATATGATCATCTCAATAGATGCAGAAAAAGCTTTTGACAAAATTCAACACCGATTTATGATAAAAACCTCTCCAGATAGTGGTTATAGAGGCAACCTACCTCAACATAATAAAGGCTATATACAACAAACCCACAGCAAACATCATTCTCAATGGTGAAAAACTGAAAGCATTTCCTCTAAGATCAGGAACAAGACAAGGATGTCCACTCTTGCCACTTTTATTCAACACAGTTTTGGAATTTCTAGCCACGGCAATCAGAGAAGAAATGAAAGGAATCCGAATTGGAAAAGAAGAAGTAAAACTGTCACTGTTTGCAGATGACATGATACTATACATAGAGAATCCTAAAGATGCCACCAGAAAACTACTAGAGCTCATCAATGAATTTGGTAAAGTTGCAGGATACAAAATTAATGCACAGAAATCTCTTGCATTCCTATACACTAATGATGAAAAATCTGAAAGAGAAATTAAGGAAACACTCCCATTTACCATTGCCACAAAAATAATAAAATACCTAGGAATAAACCTACCTAGGGAGACAAAAGACCTGTATGCAGAAAACTGTAAGACACTGTTGAAAGAAATTAGAGATGAAACGAACAGGTGGAGAGACATACCATGTTCTTGGATTGGAAGAATCAATATTGTGAAAATGACTATACTACCCAAAACAATCTACAAATTCAATGCAATCCCTATCAAATTACCAATGGCATTTTTTACAGAACTAGAACAAAAAATCTTAAAATTTGCATGGAGACAAAAAAGACCCCGAATAGCTAAAGCAGTCTTGAGGGAAAAAAATGGAGCTGGAGGAATCAGACTCCCTGACTTCAGACTATACGACAAAGCTACAGTAATCAAGACAATATGGTACTGGCACAAAAACAGAAAAATAGATCAATGGAACAGGATAGAAAGCCCTGAGATAAACCCACGCACCTATGGTCAACTAATCTATGACAAACGACGCAAGGATATACCATGGAGAAAAGACCGTCTCTTCAATAAGTGGTGCTGGGAAAACTGGACAGCTACATGTAAAAGAATGAAATTAGAACACTCCCTAACACGATACACAAAAATAAACTCAAAATGGATTAAAGACCTAAATGTAAGACCGGACACTATAAAACGCTTAGAGGAAAACACAGGAAGAACACTCTTTGACATAAATCACAGCAAGATCTTTTTTGATCCACTTCCTAGAGTAATGGAAATAAAAACAAAAATAAACCAATGGGACCTAATGAAACTTAAAAGCTTTTCCCAAGCAAAGGAAACTACAAACAAGACGAAAAGACAACCCTCAGAATTGGAAAAAATGTTTGCAGACGAATCAACGGACAAAGGATTAATCTCCAAAATATATAAACAGCTTATGCAGCTCAATATTAAAAAAACAGACAACCCAATCCAAAAATGGGCAGAAGGCCTAAATAGACATTTCTCCAAAGAAGACATACAGATGGCCAAGAAGCACATGAAAAGCTGCTCAACATCACCAATAATTAGAGAAATGCAAATCAAAACTACAATGAGGTATCACCTCACACCAGTTAGAATGGGCATCATCAGAAAATCTACAAACAACAAATGCTGGAGAGGGTGTGGAGAAAAGGGAACCCTCTTGCACTGTTGGTAGGAATGTAAATTGATACAGCCACTGTGGAGAACAGTACGGAGGTTCCCTTAAAAACTAAAAATAGGATTACCATATGAGCAAACAATCCCACTACTGGGCATATACCCAGAGAAAACCGTAATTCAAAAAACACATGCACCGCAATGTTCACCGGAGCACTATTTACAATAGCCAGGTCATGGAAGCAACCTAAATGCCCATTGACAGATGAATGGATAAAGAAGAGGTGGTACATATATACACTGGAATATAACTCAGCCATAAAAAGAACAAAACTGGGTCATTTGTAGAGATGTGGATGAATCTAGAGACTGTCATACAAAGTAGTAAGTCAGAAAAGGAAAAACAAATATTGCATATTACCGCATATATGTGGAACCCAGAAAAATGGTACAGATGAACCGGTTTGGAGGGCAGATATAGAGACACAGAAGTAGAGAAAAAATGTATGGACACCAAGGGGGGGAAGCGGCGGGGCGGGGGGGTGAGGGTGGTGGTGTGATGAATTGGGAGATTGGGATTGACATGTATACACTGATGTGTATAAAATGGATGACTAATAAGAACCTGCTGTATAAAAAAATAAATAAAAGAAAATTAAAAAAAAAAAAAAGCCCCAGTTCTTGGAAAAAACTAAAATCAAATGACATGAAAGGTAGTAATTCCTACTGTCACAAAATTCCATTGCAAGTTGCCACAGCAGCAGCAGGAGCGACAGATGCCTGGAGGTCTCCCTTTCTCCACCCCCTCTTGTTTGGTCTTAGGGCCACAGTAAAACCTCTCCCTCACTCCTCAGGACCTTGCCCAGCATGTTGCAGAGGCAGAGCTGGAGAGCCTCCTGGGAGCCCCCAAATCACGTCCAGGATGCAGATACACAGGTTGGGCTGATGTTTCTTGAGCAGCTACTAAGGTCAGATCCTGCATTGGAGGCTTTTCTAGTGTATTTGTGGTCATGTCTCTGAAATGAAGGCTGGACTCGTCAATTCACTCTGTGAGCATTTAGTAAGCACTGACTGCATGTCAGGGCTCTGCAGGATGGTGGGAAACTGTGCAAATGAGGAACAGGCTTATGGTCTCCTGGGGGAGGCAGGTCTGTAAGCAAATTACAGTACAGGGGAGGGTGGGGGTCAGGGTGTCCGCTGGGGCTGTGGGTGGACAGAGGAAGTACCGGCTCTTCCTGGGAGGGCAACAGGGACTGGAAAGGCCTCCTGGAAGAGGAGACATTTAATCCTGAGATCCAAAGAATGAGTAGGTCCCACTGTCGGACCTGCAACACTTTTAAAGTCTGCTAATACCAAGTTTTGCTGAGATGCAAAGCTGCAGGTCCCTGTTAGCAATCGTGGGAACGTAATTGGCCTCATTCCCCCAGAAGGCAACTTGGCACCCTTTGGGACTGCTGAAGACCCAGCCTTCTGGCTGGAGAAAGTCTTGGTCGCGACACTGCGAGCCACACAGGTAAGATTGTTCATTGCCACACTGTAAAGTGCAAAATTGGAAACAACTGAATGTCCACACAGGAGACTAAATGGAGAAGTGGAGGTGAGTTCGTGCAGTGGGTATGGAGCCTCTGCCTTCACAGTGGACAGGGCTGCCAGCTTCAACACCGACTGACTCTCAAACCCACGTTAAGAGGAAATGTGGAAGAATATGTGTGGGGTGATGAAATAGGGCAGTGCAGAGCTGCACGAGCTCAGGGATGCAAGCTTCTGTGTGAAGCGCCCAGAACTCCAGGAGTCAGAGGGTGCAACCAGGACGCAGGACGCTGGGTCCTCTGAAGGGTAGGGGTTGGGGGAGACCTGGGCTCCAGAGACTACCCAAGGGCTTGGCTTCTGTCTGTAATGCTTTACCTCTTTCAAAAAAATTTTGAAGCATGTACAGAAAACCATCAGAGGTTCATAGAGCTTGGTGGAGGGTCTGCAGATGTTTATTTTATTCTCTGTGCTTTATGCTCAAAACGTCTCATAATTTTTAAAAGTATTTTTTTAAAGAACAGGTAGGTGTTCTGTCTCTTGACCTGACTGCCGGTTACCCAGGTGTCCCTTTCTACTGATTTGTTACACTGTACATTTGTGCTATGTGCTTTTCTTTACGGAGGTGACATTTCACAGTTTTTTAGAAATTAAAAAGAATGAGTAGGCAACAGGGTGGGGTCGGGGAAGCGGTCCCAGGCAGAGGAACTGGCAGAGCCAAGGCCTGGGCGCCGGGCAGGGCCCTGGAGTCCCGCCCTAAGGATGCGTGGTCCCCTGAGCACAGCCCTGCTCCCAGCCCCCACCCGTGGGTGGTCGGGCTCTCTGCACTGGGGGGCCAGGCTGGCAGAAAGTGAGCGCTCAGGCAGGGGCGCCAGCTGGAGTGAGAGGACAGGCTTGATGAACGGTTTAACCCCCGCCTGGTGTGTTAAGAGGTGGGCGTGCTGCCCGCAGGTGTGGGTTATCATGAGCTTGGCATTACTTGTTGGAGGCTGCGGGCGGGCTGCAGCTGAGCTAGTGCGGGAGCTCGTGGCGGGGGCGTGGCGGCCCGGCGGGGCTGCGGAGAGAGTGATGGGGTCCCTGGGCGTGGGCGCGGAGGAGCAGCTACCCCGCTGGGCCCGCGAGGTTCCGCTGACTGCAGCCTGCACCAGCTCGGTAAGATTTTCTGGGGCTTTGGGAAGGTTGGGGGAGACGCAGCACGGGCAAGTGTGGTGGGATAGTTGCGCTTTCCCAAGGGAAGCAAAAAACAAGCTTCAAGGGTTGTTTTTTTAAACTCTCCGGCGTTCTTTCTGCATCAGAGATGGGAAGTCAGGCTCCGTGGGGCTGGCGTTCGCTGTGAGGTGCTCGGCCTGCGCAGGGATGGAGAGGCGCTGACATCAGGGGAAATGTGGGTGATTTATCTGACAAGTAATCTTATTAAGAAAGCTCGTAAAGGGACTTCCCTGGTGGGCCAATGGGTGAGACTCCGTGCTTCCACTGCAGGGGGCCCAGTTGGATCCCTGCTTGGGGAGCTAAGATCCCACAAGCCCTGTGGCCCAACCAAAAAAAAAAAAAAAAAAGAAACAAAGCTCTTAAAAGTGTAGAGATAAAATTGCCACCCTTTGTACCTCACACCCTCATTTCCTCTGCATGCTTCCAGAGGGAACCAGCACCTGGTTTTACTGTGTGAACCATTTCTCTGTACCATAGGCAACCCTGAGCATAGTCTAGAGAATTTTTTTTAAATTTTGCTTTAATTAGTTAATTTATTTTTGGCTGTGTTGGGTCTTTGTTGCTGCGTGTGGGCTTTCTGTAGTTGTGGCGAGTGGGGGCTGCTCTTCGTTGCAGTGCGCGGGCTTATTGCAGTGGCTTCTCTTGTTGCGGAGCACGGGCTTTAGGTGTGCAGGCTTCAGTAGTTGTGGCTCACGGTCTCTAGAGCGCAGGCTCAGTGGTTGTGGCGCACGGGCTTAGTTGCTCCGCGGCATGTGGAATCTTCCCGGACCAGGGCTCGAACCCGTGTCCCCTGAATTGGCAGGCAGATTCTTAACCACTGTGCCACCAGGGAAGTCCCTAGAGAATTGTTTTGCATGTTTTTAAACTTCATTATAAACAGTGTCTGTGCACAGGAGGATCCTTCTGCCGCCTGATTGCCCACCCCGCCAACCCACACGTTTTTGAAATTGACCTTTACTAAGCCCTGTAGTTCAAGTGTATTTCCTTCCTTTTGTGAGAGCTTTGAGATATAATTCATATACCATACAATTCACCCATTCAAAGTGTACAATTCAATGGTTTTCAGTATGTGCATAGAGTCATACAATCATTACCGCAATCAATTTTAGAACAGTTTCATCACCCAGAAAAGAAACTCCATACCCTTTAGCCTTCAGCCTCCCACTTCCCCCATATCCCCAGCTCTTGGCAACCACTAGTCTACTTTCTGACTGTATAAATTTGCCTATTCAGGATGTGTCATATAAATAGAATCATACAATATGTAATCTTTTGTGACTGGTTAAGGAATTCCCATCAGGGTTGTATGATATCCCATCATATATATTGACCACAATTTATCCAAATAAATGATGTAGAATCCTGCTTTTATCCTGCCAAATGGAGTAGAAGGGACTATATTTACCTTCCTGTCCTGCCTGAGGAAAACAAAACAAAACAAAACCAAAAACAAGATAAAATCAATGAAACAACAGTTCTCAAGATTCTGGACATGAGGTAACAAAGGGCAGTGTTCCCTGGGAGATGGGAAACATGGGAGGTGAGCCCCATGTTTGCCCAGCTTACTGCCTGGAGACAGTCTCCAGGCTGAGGCTTAGGGAGGGGAAACCAGGTGGTGCCCCGTGGACTCCCCAAGTTGGGAAGATGAAGCTAGGAAATCAGGCATGCCAAGGGGGCTGGAATTCAGAATGTAGCCTATTGGAGATGAGGGAGAAAGGCCCAGAGGTCTGCAGAGAATCCTTCTGGAGTACTTGGCTAAGCACTCATCAGGGCATGTGTGTGAGGAAATGCTCCAAGGTGAGAAAGGATTATCTGAGTGGATAAAAGGGAGCAATCCTTAGAACTCACAGGGTGTTGGGAACAGTGGCTATTCTCAGAAGCCATACTGGAAAACCTCATGATTCAGGGTCATTATGTAGAGTACCCAGAGTTCACCACATCCTAGAACAAAGCCTAAGAATATTTATGGGAATATAAAAAGTATCCAGCAACCAATCACATAAAATCCACAATGTCTGGTATCCAGTCAAAAATTACCAGGCATGGAGACTTGCCTGGTGGCGCAGTGGTTAAGAATCCGCCTGTCAATGCAGGGGACATGGGTTCAAGCCCTGATCCGGGAAGATCCCACATGCCGTGGAGCCACTAAGCCTGGTGCCACAACTACTAAGCCTGCGCTCTAGACCCCTCAAGCCACAATTACTGAACCCGCGTGCCATAAGTACTGAAGCCCGTGTGCCTAAAGCCTGTGCTCTGCAACAAGAGAAGCCACCGCAATGAGAAGCCCGCACACCGCAACGAAGAATAACCCCCACCCACCGCAACTAGAGAAAGCCTGTGCACAGCAACGAAGACCCAATGCAGCCAAAAATAAATAAATTAATTTAAAAAAAATTACCTGGCATGAAAAGAAACAGGAAAAATACCAATTGAAACTGACCCAGAACCAACACACATATTAGGATTTGCAGACAAGGACATTAAAACTAGTTATTAACTAAATAATTATTATAACTATTCCATATTTCAAAATGTTAAGTAAAGGATGAATAGGCAAAGCACAACAAATGTTTAGGGCAGTAAGTAAAACTATTCTATATGTCAGTGTATTGATACATGTCATTATACACTTGTCCAAACTCATAGAATGTATAACGCCAAGAGTGAACCCTAATGTGAATGTGGGCTTTGGGTGATAATGATGTGTCAATATAGGTTCATATCAATTGTAACAGTTGTACCACTCTGGTGGGGGATGTCAATAGCTGGGGAGGCTATGCATGTGTTGGGGTAGGGAGTATATGGGAGCTCTACCTTCCACTCAGTTTTGCTTGTGAATCTAAAACTGCTTTTAAAAATGAAGACTATTTAAAAAAACAGAAATATAGAAGATACAAAAAAAGACCCCAATTACACAATGATGTCTGAGATTTTAAAATATGCTGACTGGGATTCACAGCAGATTAGACATAGCAGATAAAAATTTAAAGACATAGCAACAGAAAGTACCCACAATGAAACCCAGAGTGGGGGAAAAATTAACAGCACCAGTAAGTCATGGTACAACCTCAAGCAATCTAATCTATATCGAAGTGGAATCTCTGAAGGATAAGGGGATGATGGTACAGGAAAAATATTGGAAGGAGTAATGGCAGAAAATTTTCTAGACTTGATGAAAACTATAAATCCACAGCTCCAAGAAGCTCAATGAATCCCAAGCACAACAGACACAAGGAAAATACACCAAAGCACGTCATAATTAAATTGCTAAAAAGCAGTGATAAAGAGAAAATCTTAAATATATCCAAAGAAAACAGTCGTGTTACAGGCAGAGGAACAAAAAAAAAATAAGGATGACAACAGATTTCTCTTTGGAAACAAGGCAAGTGAGGAGACAAGGGGGCAAGCCTTTAAAATACTGAAATACACACACACACACTCAGAATTCTATGGCCAGCAAGGGTGTCAAGAGTTTTTCAGACATCCAAAGCTAAAATAATTCATCTCCAGCATTTACAGAAAATGTTAAAAGAGGTCCATCAAGCAGAAGGAAAGTTATTCCAGCTGGAAACAGGGATCTACACAGAGGAACAAAGCATACCAGAAATACGAACAGTATGGATGACTTGGTATAGTAATGAAGCTTTGGTGAACTGTTTTCTGGAATTGCACATGCAGGGCAATTAGTTCCAGAGGTGACATGATTTAACATTTCTTTATAAAAATGTCCTTATTCCTCTAGGGGTGGACGCAAGGCAGGAAAACTGTTTCTGCAGATAATGAAGGGCAGGAAATGAGCAGTGCATCTGCATACACCTTTCGCAACCACCACAGTGAAGTTTTTCTCAGGTTAATTGTACTCTTTTGCTACTCATTTCTCATTTACCCACTTTGTTGGACAGCTATTCATGTGCCATCTGCCCCATGCACAACACTGCAACTGGCTATGTGGAGAAAAAGACGAACCAGAAAATTACCCAGGTTTTAAGGATTTCACAGTCTAGAACCAATTGCCATAATAGCAAGTAATAAATACAACTGCCTTATGAGAGGAAGAAATATAGAAGAGGCAGGGAGGGATTCCTCCCAACCAGAGATCTAAGGAAGGCCCTTTCCTAGGTAACCCTCCAAAGCGTGAGAATTTAGAAATATTTAGTTAAGAAAGGCTGCAGCTTATGTGTCAAGTGTTGGCAACTTCTGATGAAAATATTAAATTTCTGGTTAAAATATACAATTTCTCCTCCTGCTTCATGCCCCTGCCTTCTGTTACTCTACTGTGTTTGAAACTGGAGGAGCGTGGAGAGGGAGGGGGAGGGGGAGAGACACAGAATGGATGGTGAAGCAGCAAAGTGGAGGAAGGTAGTTTTCACCACCAGAATATCTCGATGATCTCCAAAGGCTGCTGGTAGCAGGGTGAGTGGCCTTGGAAACTACGACTGTAATTGGGGCTTGCTTGCAGATTTCTCAGGTGTGTAGGGGGTGTGAACAGAAAGGCGGCCTTTTGGTTTGGGAGCTTTGGAATCTGTGGAGAAGTGTGATTCATTTTTCAAGCGCTCTATGCATTGATATCCTTTTTGTTTTCTCTTGGTTTAGTGGACCTTTTCTTGAGAGTTTCAGCCCATCTTGTCTTTGCTAAGGAAAGCCACAGAAAGGGGATATTCTGGGCCTGGGGCTTCACGTGTGTGTGGAAATCTCCCCATTCTGTTCATTAGCCGGGTTTGGGGAATCACTGGCCCGGAGGACATGAATTAGGGCTGGTCCAGCTTTGGATTCCTCTTTTCACAGGACCCGGGCCATGGAAAGCATTCAATAAAATATTGGTTGGAGAAGGAAAAAAAAAGAAGTTCCTCTTCCTGTGAAAGTAAAATTGGAAGTCTTTTCAGGCATAGTTGAGATCCAGATTACTGACGTTAGCATTCAAGGCTGCATCTTTCCTCCCCCAGCCGCCCACCGTGTGTGCCCTCTAGTTACACTAGGCATGGGCTGTCACCCAGATAGGCTGTGCCTTCCTTCTGAGAGGCCTCTGCCCCCCAACCCAAGCTTTCTCTTCCTCCTCCTCAGTCCCCCCGTTTTCTTCCTGTTGTCAAACTGCCTTGTGTTTTTCTCAGCACTAAGTGATCGGCACCAGCGCAGCCTGGGGAGGGGGTGGGAGGGAGAAGAGGAAGTGGGAGAGACCATGGAGGAAGTGACAGAAGCTCGGCTGCCGGGGCTGGCACTGGAGAGACAGGGGGAGATGGTTTGAGGTGAGGCTGCAGCAGGGCAGGAAGAGGCCATTCAGGGCTTCATCCAGTGGGAGTCATGAGGGAGGGGATGTGCTTGAACAGTAAGTGCTTGTGTCAGATTCTAGAGGATTCCCTTGGGCTGCTGTGTAGAGAATGAGCTGGGGGGAGGGGCAAAAGTCAGAAGGCATCTGGAGGCCATTGGCTGTGCTCTGTTTAAGAAGAGGTGATGGGGACTTCCCTGGGGTGCAGTGGTTAAGAATCTGCCTGCCAGCGCAGGGGAACTGGGTTCGAGCCCTGGGCCAGGAAGATCCCACATGCGGCGGGGCAGCTAAGCCTGTGAGCCACAACTACTGAGCGCGCGCACCACAGCTACTGAAACCCGCGTGCCTAGAGGCCATGCTCCGCAACAAGAGAAGCCACCGCAATGAGAAGCCCGCGCACCGCAACAAAGAGTGGCCCCCGCTCGTCACAACTAGAGGAAGCCCGCAGGCAGCAACGAAGACCCAGCGCAGCCAAAAATAAATAAATAGATTTATTAAAAAAAAGAAAAAGAAGAAGAGGTGATGGAGGTCTGGACCAGGATGAAGGCAGAAGCTGGCATATTTGGGATCATTTAGGAAGCAAAATCCATGGGGCCTGGGGTTACTGGGAGAGAACCCTGTCCAGTCCCATGAGTGGAGTGGGGGTGGGTAATTGCCCAGAGCTTCCTCTTCATCCCAGCATGCATCTTGCAATTTCAGTGCTGTGTGACTACTGGGAGCCATTGCTGCAGCCCAGGGTCTCTGGTCCATGAGTCAGCTCCTCCCTAGTCCTTACAGGTGGAGGTACAGGCTACTCCTCCACATGGGCCACTTTTTCCTACAAAGTGATGTGACTTGGGCCTCTGAGGTGATGGAGAGACAGGCTCTTTGCTGAGGTCTGTGTTCCTGGCATCAGCTAAAATGAAATTCCTGGTGGGTCTAAACTTCAGCGCCCCTCACCCCCAGCCTGGTGGCCCTGGGCTCAAGCACATGCAGAGGCCTTGGCTTGTGTCCAGATACCTCTTGTAAGGATAGAGCTGCTCGTCCAGTTCTGAGCTGTGTGATGGTTTTCTTCATCTTTTGAGCTTGGAGGAGCAGAGGTGGAAACGTCTTGAATTTGAGGTGCAGAGTATGGTTAGGAAGTTTCTGTTATAACTCTGATCAGCTGCCTCCTACCCCCATGAAAATATGAGAGAAACATTTATTGCATGTTCAGATCTGAGGTCACTGAAGGCAACATAAAAATGGGCCATGTATGACTTGGGTACTAATAAACTCACCCTTTGTCCTTTGAGGAGTACTGAGGTAGAAAGAGACATTTTCTGGGGAAAAGCATTTGTCGATGTTGGAAACTCTGTTGCTCTTTTTTTGTGGTGAGATGGGGATGAAGGTTGGGGGCTCTGGGCTTCCTCCACCCTGGCCTGGGTGTGTGTAGGGAGGTGGTCAGTGACCTGTGGATGAATTTCTGCTCCCTTTTTAAAGAACCTTCCCTCCTCTTCCCCTTTAAATCCCAGATATTTTCCTTTTTCTCTTAAACTTCAAGTTCTAATGTCCAGATGAGTGTTCCCCTGGGAGATGATGGGTGAACCATGAACTGGGTAGATTTGGGGGCTGCTATGCACTGAACTGTGTTGCTCCCAAATTCATAGGTTAAAGCCCTAACCCCCAATGTGACCATATTTGGAGAAGGAGACTCTAAGGAGGTATTTAAGGTTAAATGAGGTCATGTGGGTGGAACCCTGACCAGATAGGGTTAGTGTCCTCTTACTTAGAGACACCAAGGGCACTGTCTGTCTCCACTGGCACAGGGAGGAAAGGCCATGTGAGGACATCTATAAGCCACAGTGTAGGCTCTCACAAGAAACCGAACTGGCCGGCACCTTGATCTTGGACTTCCAGCCTTCAGAGCAGTGAGAAATAAGTTTCTGTTGTTTAAGCCACCCAGCCTGAGGAATTTTGTTATGCAGCCCAAGCTAAGACCGGGGCTTCAGCAGCTTTGGGGTCCTCCTTTTTTTTTTTAATTCTTTTTTTTTAAAATAAATTTATTTGTTTATTTATTTATTTATGGCTGCATTGGGTCTTCGTTGCTGTGCACAGGCTTTCTCTAGTTGTGGCGAGTGGGCGCTACTCTTTGTTGTGGTGCATGGGCTTCTCATTGCTGTGGCTTCTCTTGCTGCGGAGCACGGGCTCTAGGTGCGTGGGCTTCAGTAGTTGTGGCTCGCGGGCTCTAGAGCGCAGGCTCAGTAGTTGTGCCACACGGGCTTAGCTGCTCCGCGGCATGTGGGATCTTCCCAGACCAGGGCTGGAACCCGTGTCCCCTGCATTGGCAGGCGGATTCTTAACCACTGCGCCACCAGGGAAGCCCTGGGGTCCTCCTTAATGATGCCGTTGTCCCTCCCCGTTCCCAGATGTCCTGGGAGCAGGACATCTCCTGGCTCAGGCTTAGGCTATAGAGGCAGTAGCAAGACACCTGACCCCGAGGACCCTGTCCTGCCTTGCCAGCTTGACCAAAGGCTCACTCTCCCCAAGGCTGCGCCTGACCTAGAGTGAGTCAGCACCAAGCCCAGCACCAATGCAGACCCTGTGCCTCCATCCAGGACACAACTCAAAGGAGACACTTTCCTTCTCTTGCCCTTAGGGCCACATCTGCATGACCCCCTTTCTCTAGAGTGGATAGTGGGGGCACAAGACCTGGCTTGGCGGGTCTCAGTGGTCCCCACTGAGCCACTACTTGGGGGAGGAGCCTTGTAGTTCACACCCTTTTATTGCCTCATCCTTTCCCACTTTTTGCCCTGATGTATTTTTTTTAACATCTTTATTGGAGTATAATTTCTTTACAATGGTGTGTTAGTTTCTGCTTTATAACAAAGTGAATCAGCTACACATATACATCTATCCCTATATCTCTTCCTTCTTGCATCTCCCTCCCTCCCACCCTCCCTATCCCACCCCTCCAGGTGGTCACAAAGCACCAAGCTGATCTCCCTGTGCTATGCGGCTGCTTCCCACTAGCTATCGGTTTTACATTTGGTAGTGTATATATGTACATGCCACTCTCCCACTTTACCCATCCCCCTCCCCGTGTCCTCAAGTCCATTCTCTAGTAGGTCTGCGTCTTTATTCCCATCCTGCCCCTAGGTTCTTCATGACATTTTTTTTTTTTTAGATTCCATATATATGTGTTAGCATACGGTATTTGTTTTTCTTTTTCTGACTTACTTCACTCTGTATGACAGACTCTAGGTCCATCCACTTCACTACAAATAACTCAGTTTCGTTTCTTTTTATGGCTGAGTAATATTCCATTGTATATATGTGCCACATCTTCTTTATCCATTCATCTGTCGATGGACACTTAGGTTGCTTCCATGTCCTGGAAATAGAGCTGCAATGAACATCGTGGTACATGACTCTTTTTGAATTATGATTTTCTCAGGGTATATGCCCAGTAGTGGGATTGCTGGGTCATATGGTAGTTCTACTTGTAGTTTTTTAAGGAACTTCCATACTGTTCTCCATAGTGGCTGTACCAATTCACATTCCCACCAGCAGTGTAAGAGGGTTCCCTTTTCTCCACACCCTCTCCAGCATTTATTGTTTGTAGATTTTTTGATGATGGCCATTCTGACTGGTGTGAGGTAATACCTCACTGTAGTTTTGATTTGCATTTCTCTAATGATCAGTGATATTCAGCATCCATTCATGTGTTTGTTGGTAATCTGTATATCTTCTTTGGAGAAATGTCTATTTAGGTTTTCTGCCCATTTTTGGATTGGGTTTTTTGTTTTTTTGTTATTGAGCTGCATGAGCTGCTTGTAAATTTTGGAGATTAATCCTTTGTCAGTTGCTTCATTTACAAATATTTTTTCCCATTCTGAGGGTTGTCTTTTTGTCTTGTTTATGGTTTCCTTTGCTGTGCAAAAGGTTTTAAATTTCATTAAGTCCCATTTGTTTATTTTTGTTTTTATTTCCATTTCTCTAGGAGGTGGGTCAAAAAGGGTCTTGCTGTGATTTATGTCAAAGAGTGTTTTGCCTATATTTTCCTCTAAGAGTTTTATAGTGTCTGGCCTTACATTTAGGTCTTTAATCCATTTTGAGTTTATTTTTGTGTATGGTGTTAGGGAGTGTTCTAACTTCATTCTTTTACATGTAGCTGTCCAGTTTTCCCAGCACCACTTATTGAACACACTGTCGTTTCTCCATTGTGTGTTCTTGCCTCCTTTATCAAAAATAAGGTGACCATATGTGTATGGGTTTATCTCTGGGCTTTCTATCGTGTTCCATTGATCTATATTTCTGTTTTTGTGCCAGTACCATATTGTCTTGATTACTGTAGCTTTGTAGTATAGTCTGAAGTCAGGGAGCCTGCTTCCTCCAGCTCCGTTTTTCTTTCTCCAGATTGCTTTGGCTATTCAGGGTCTTTTGTGTTTCCATACAAATTGTGAAATTTTTTGTTCTAGTTCTGTGAAAAATGCCAGTGGTAGTTTGATAGGGATTGCATTGAATCTGTAGATTGCTTTGGGTAGTAGAGTCATTTTCACAATGTTGATTCTTCCTATCCAAGAACATGGTATATCTCTCCATCTGTTTGTATCATCTTTAATTTCTTTCATCAGTGTCTTTTTTTAAAAAAATAAATTTATTTATTTTTGCCGCGTTGGGTCTTCGTTGCTGCACGAGGGCTTTCTCTAGTTGCAGTGAGCGGGGGCTACTCCTTGTTGCGGTGCATGGGCTTCTCATTGCGGTGGCTTCTCTTGTTGTGGAGCACAGGCTCTAGGTGTGCGGGCTTCAGTAGTTGTGGCTCGCGGGCTCTAGAGCGCAGGCTCAGTAGTTGTGGCGCACGGACTTGGTTGCTTTGCGGCATGTGGGATCTTCCTGGACCAGGGCTTGAACCTGTGTCCCCTGCATTGGCAGGTGGATTCTTAACCACTGTACCGCCAGGGAAGCCCCATCACTGTCTTATAGTTTTCTGCATACAGGTCTTTTGTCTCCTTAGATAGGTTTATTCCTAGGTATTTTATTCTTTTTGTTGCAATGGTAAATGGTAGTGTTTCCTTAATTTCACTTTCAGATTTTTCATCGTTAGTGTATAGGAATGCAAGAGATTTCTGTGCATTAATTTTGTATCCTGCTACTTAACCAAATTCATTGATTAGCTCTAGTAGTTTTCTGGTAGCATCTTTAGGATTCTCTATGTATAGTATCATGTCATCTGCAAACAGTGACAGCTTTACTTCTTCTTTTCCGATTTGGATTCCTTTTATTTCTTTTTCTTCTCTGATTGCTGTGGCTAAAACTTCCAAAACAATGTTGAATAATAGTGGTGAGAGTGGGCAGCCTGTCTTTACTCTTATGTATTTTCCCAGATTCATACTTCAAATCCCCATGTCTGTAACACCCAGATCCCCAAGAGTTAGTGATTTCTGGAATCCTGCCCAGAGCACTTGCCAGTGTTCCCTTGCTCTTCTGTTACCTCTCCCTCCACCCCGAAGGGGACAGAAGAGCACAGGGGAGCCCCAGGCAGGGACTCATCTTGGGGAGGAGGGCTGGAACCTGTCTCTGAAATGCTTTAATTATTAAAGTAATACCCACCCCCAAAACCCATTGTCCCGGAGGCTGGGAAGGACAGGCTGTTTTAAGTGGCAGCTTTCTTTGTGGCAGAACCTGGATCCCCCTACACACAACATCCGGGGAGGTGATCTTTGGTGAGATGAGGGAACGGTTGTGACCCCAGCTGTGCTGCAAGAGGCGTCTGTGTGGATCTCCACACGGAGATCCTGGAAGCACAGGTGTCCTCACTGGGAGAGAAAGGAGCATTTGGTCCCCGGCTGCAGTGAGACATCTCACATTCTGCCCCCCTGTCCTCACCACAGAAAGGACAAGAAGTGAAGGCCTTCAAGTCTTATGAAAAAGACAGGAACTGGTGAAATCTGAGTAAGGTTTTGTGGTCACCTGAGACGTTGTACAAACGTGCATGTCCTGGTCTTGGTGATGCACAATAGTTATGTAAGATGCCACCACTGGGGAAAGCTGGTTGAGGTCATGAGACCTCTTCTTTTTTTGCAACTTCTTGTGAATCCACAATTATCTCAACAAAAAAGATTTTAAAAAATGGCAGACCCATAGAACAGGAGAAAATATTTTCAAATCATAATTCTGATAAGGGACTTGTATCTGGACTACATAAATAAAGAACTCTTACAATTTGTCTTAGTTTGGGCTACTGTTATAAATTACCATAGACTGGGTGGTTTAGCCAACAATTATTTATTTCTCATAGTTCTGGAAAGTCCAAGATCAAGGTGCCCTCAGATTTGGTGTCTGAAAGCCCTCTTCCTGGTATGCAGATGGCTTTTTAGTTATGTCCTCACATAACATAAGACAGATCTTATTTGCTTCCTCTTTTTTTTTGGCTGTGTTGGGTCTTCGTTTCTGTGCGAGGGCTTTCTCTAGTTGTGGCAAGCAGGGGCCACTCTTCATCGTGGTGCGTGGGCCTCTCACTATCGCGGCCTCTCTTGTTGTGGAGCACAGGTTCCAGACGCGCAGGCTCAGTAGTTGTGGCTCACAGGCCTAGTTGCTCCGCAACATGTGGGATCTTCCCAGACCAGGGCTTGAACCCGTGTCCCCTGCATTGGCAGGCAGATTCTCAAACACTGCGCCACCAGGGACGCCCCCTTTGCTTCCTCTTTTAAAAGGGCATTAATTCCATTGTAAGAGCTCCACCCTCATGACCTTATCCAACCCTAATTATCTTCCAAAGGCCCCAGCTCCAAATTTCATCACACTGGGGATGAGAATTTCCATATATGGACTTTGAGGGGATACAAACATTCAGTCCATACAATTCAATAATAAGAAGAAAAATAACCCAATTTTAAAAATAGGCAAAGAATCCATATAGATATTTCTCCAAAGAAGGTGTGCAAATGGCCAATAAGCATATAAAAAGATGTTCCACACCATTATCCATCGTGAGAATGCAGATCAAAACCATGAGATACCACCTCACCTGTAATAAAGAAGATAATTCCAAGTGTTGGCAAGGGTGAAGAGAAATTGGATCTGTTATGCATTGCTGGTGGGAACGTAAAATGGCACCGCCATCAGCCTTGCAGTTCCTCAGAAAGTAAAGCATAGATAGTTACCAGCAATTCCAATCCTAGGTATACACCCAAGAGAAGTGAGAACATATGTCCCCCCAGACCACAAATGTTTATAGAAGCGTTACTTATAGTAGACAAAAAGGAGAAATAACTGATGAATGGAAAAATAAAATGCGGTATAACCATACAATAATATATATTATTTGGCAATAAAAAGAAACGAAATTCTGATACATGGGTGAACCTTAAAAACATATGGTAAGTAGAAGAAGGCAGAAAAGACCTGTATTATTTTGTCAGGCTCACCTAGCTCAGGCTCGCCTGAGAACCGAGAAGTCCCCAGGGCACCCCTCACTCCTGTAGCCATGTCACATGCACGGCTGTGGGGTGGTGCAAAGAAAAGTGGTCCCTGGCCTCCTCTCCCTGCCAGCTGGGCTGGGAGGCCCTTCACTGGTGCCAGGAGTTTGTCCTGAGGCTGTTGTGGGGCCCTGAAGCTGACCCTCCCCAGGCCATACTGACCTCCCACTCAGCTGCCTAAGCTGTGAGGCTTGGCCAGGCCTTTCTGGCTGGGAGGTCAGGCCAAGGAGAGCCTTGGGCACTGTGTCCTGGCTTCTCATCCTCCCTGGCCAGGGGCTGAGGAGGAAATAACAGGTTCCTCGGACTCTCATGAGGGCCCAGCTGACTGGGCTTCCTGCACGTGCTTGGCCACACCGCACAGAATGTGGGGTCTTAGTTCCCTGACCAGGGATCAAACCCGCCGTCCCTGCAGTGGAAGCGCGGAGTCTTAATCGCTGGACCCGTAGGGGAGTCCCTACCAAGCACGTTTTATACTATGTCTTCTCAGCCAAAGAGAGGAAGCAGGGTTTCAAAGGCTCATCATGGGTGCTGGGTCCATAAGTGTCCCAGTTTCCTGTGTCCCTGATGTCTTAGGAGTAGGTCTGGGGCCTTGGGGATATTGTCACTTCCTCCGTATCCTGCCCGAGCCCCAAGGGCCTGCCCGCCCAGGCCTTTGTCTTCTCCCTCACAAGCTGTGTGGGTTTCAAGAGGCTTAGCAGGCTGGGGTGTTGGGGCAGCTGCCTGTCCTTCCCTCTGCTTGGATTATCCAGGGCTGCCCAGGTCCTTGGGGCCATGGCTGATGCATATAGGTGGGCCCAGCAGGTCTACCCCAGCCTCCCTGCAGGCCTGGGCCTGTGTCCATGGCTCAGGTGCCCTTTTCCCACCATTTGCTTCTAGAAACTTAGGTGCATGGGCCTTAGGCCCCAAGGACCACAGGGGGCTTTGCTGCCAGCTGTACAGAATCTGAGCTCCAGCGTGCTCTGTCCACGCTCCCCATGGCCATGGTGCTGCAGGACCCAAGGCCCTTCTCCAGGTGCCCGCTGCACAACCCCTTCTCCAGGGGGCTTAGGGTGCAGAGGCTGAGGTCTCGGAGTGAGAAAGACCCGGGTTCCAATCCCAGCTCTGCCTTTTGCTACTGTGCTGGAGTAACTGGTGTCTCATCTGAGCCTCAGTTCTACCTCATCTGAAAGATGGGGATGATCCAGTTGGAAGGGCTAAATAGATGTATACACATAAAGCGCTGGCTTGCAGGAGGTGTTCAGCAATGTCACCTTCACCTCCCACTCCTCTGGTCCTGGCTGGCTGCAGCCCAGTCCTGGGACAACAGCCGCCGTCCCACTCCTCGTCTCAGCCCCACCTTGGGGATCCATTTCAGGCATCACAGTACCAGGGATGACCAGCAGGTGGCACCCACCCCAGCTCCCTGTCCCCAGGCTGCTGCTTTGCAGACCTCCATGGATTTCCTTACTCTTTTTTTCTGGTTTACTGTAGTTTATTTTGGATTATACAAGAAGGGGCATCAGAGTTGTGTCAGGACCCAGAGCTCTGGCTGAGAGCTATCCTCTTCCCCCCACCCCACTGGTCCCAGGCAGGAAGAGCGGGCTTGCCTGCTCTCCTCCTCCCGCTACCCATGTGGGCTTCCTGCAGTGCCTGGGGCCAGCCTCCCTGGTGTTTGCCCTGATGTCCGCTTCTGGTGCTTAAGTTGCCTCCAGTTGGTGCCAGCAGGCTGATAAGCCCTGGCTCAGGACTCCTCCCCGCCCCTGCTCTTCCTGGCACCCTTTGGAATTGGTGTTAAACACAGGCACACAGCCTCTGGTCCAGCCAAACCTGGCTGAGTAGCCTTGCGAGCTGACTGTGGGTGTGACTGCTTCATACTGTCCACGTTGCTGGGCGTACAAATAGGCATGTCTGTGAGTGTCTCATCTCCCCAAGGACTCTGGATCTCCTGGGAACCCCACCAGTGGCTGGGAGCACCCAGCTCTCTTTCCCTGGCATTAGTGTGTCCTAGGTCGGGATAAGGGTCTATGCATTTGGCTACAGGCAAGGCCTACCGTAGCTGAGCCCAGGGAGCAAGGGAGAAATAAGCTGTGGTCACGGGGGTGAGGGAACCAGCCCCACGTAGAGGCTGGAGCTCGGGCCTGCACAGCTTTCTAAGTGTGAGCAGAAGCTCCTGGACCAGCTGTCAAATACAGAGTCCGGCCCCAGAGGCAAGGCCCAGGAAACTGCATTTTCACAAGTCGTGGGGAGGCAGTTCTGCACACTTGGAATTGAGGACTGCTGGGTCTGTGGTGCTGGGTGGGAGATTCTTGTTTTTCTTGAAGCCTGCAGCTCTGATGCCAACCTGAGAGCTTCATTCTTTCTCTGTTTCCCTCTGCTTCTCTGAGGTTGCTGGTTAAGAGGGCATGGGAAGGAACTGGAACAATAAGCAAGTGTCCTCCCTACCCCAGGAGACCTCGGACCACAGAGGTCAGACTATAAGGCAGCTCCCTAGACCCCTGGGGCCGGGCCAGCTGAGGGTGAGAGTTTCCACCTCTGGGCTGGAAGGCAGGTTGCAGGCGAACCTGGTGGTGCTTGGGAAGCAGCAGCAGCAGCTCAGAACCGACTGCGCCAACCTCCCTACTTCTCCCTCCACCCTTCCTCCTCTGAACCAGCACTGGCTGCATTCACATCAAAGAAAAAACATTTCAGGAGCCAATTCATTTTTCTCAAAACATATATTTATGACTCCTCTCGGTACATCTTTGAGCACCTCTGCCGGGATCTCAGGAATGTGTAGAACTCACTCCCACGCTGTACCCCCCACCCCCCACTAGGCCTTGGTGACCAGGCCCCGCACGGCTTGCGCGATGGCGTCCTTGTCAATGCCGAACATCTTGAGCAGCTCTGTTGGTTTCCCGCTTCTTGGCACATGGCTGACAGCCAGGCGAGTGACAGTGACGCCAGGCTCGCCCATTACTGCAGAGGCCACTGCCTCACCTATGCCACCTGGACAAAGGAAAGGAGGTGAGTCAGGTGATGCAGCCTCAGGTGAGCAGTGGGCGGGTCCCCAGAGCCCCTAGCTGCCCCCCCGGGCCCTGAATCAGCCTGAGTTTATTCCCTTTCCCAAGGATGGGGGGCTGGCATATATACCAGCCACCGTGCCCTATGCCTGTAGCCAGAGCAGACATCACCAATCACAGTACTTATTTTTTTCATAAGCCCAAATATGGCCTCTGAATCATATTTAACACCATCCTCTGGGCAGCTGTCATCAACCGACATCTGCACTTGATCTCAGGGTCTAAGCCCGTCTATTCCCCTGGGGCCTGCTTTGGAGGAGAGAGTAGTGTGTATTTGTAGAGGATGGCTTTGTGGAAAACTCATTAAAGCCAGAAATTTGTGTCGCTTTCCCAGTTTGATTCTGCACAACAGCCTTGACTTTCAGGTACTTCAGGGACATGACCACTGTGTGCTCTTAGCACGGCTGGAACCCTCTCGGGCTTCCTGGGTCAGGCAGGGATTCAAGGAGCCATTCCAGCCATTGAGTTCAAGGGTCCCCAGGCCAAGCCTGAGGTCTGTTAAGAGGCCAAGTCCCAGCTGCTCTGGGTTTCCTGGGCCGCAGCTACCCTCCTGGGGCTGGGATAAAGGAGGATGTCTAGCCCTATGCCCCCAGCCCTCCCAACCTGTGTGTCTCTGGCTCTCTCACCTTCATAGTAGTGGTCCTCCACGGTGACGATCCTGCCCTTGGTAGCACGGGCACTGTCGAGAATGAGCTTCTTGTCCAGGGGCTTGATGGTGAAAGGGTCCAACACGCGAATGTTGATCTTCTCTGTGAGGGGAGGAGAAGCGGGGTGGGCTGAGGGGAAGGAGCTGGGCGCCATGGGTCTGCCCTTTGGGGGCCTTTGATGGGCACCCTGTGAGGGGGCCTGTCACACAGCTGCCCACCCCCGATGGCTCGGCCACCTCCTCTGTTGATCTGTGATGCCCGTGTCCTCCATACCCACCCCTCCACCTTGGAGCCTCCCTGGCCTGACAGGAGCAGCAGGTCTCAGGCAGGAAGAGGAGCGCCTCCTCTCTCCCCTCATGCCCTGGGCTGCAGTATCTTGGCCTTTGGACCGACCGTCAGGGAAAGCCAGAGGGACGGCCGCCTCCAGGGGTCCGCCCTGAGGTAAAGTGAGGGCATGTGGGGTGGTGGGGAGGGGAGCTGTGGCTACAGGCAGGACAGTGTCAGGTCAGGAGGATGGGTCAACCCTCCCCCTGGATCTCCAGCCCGTCTCGCTCCTGCTCTGGCCCTCCTCCCAGTTCCTCAGAGCTCTGTTCCTTCTGCCTGGGCCTCTTCGATACCCTCTTTGCTTATCAGTTCCTACTCACATCTGAGGTCATTTTCTTTTCTTTTTTAAATTTATTTATTTTTGGCTGCATTGGGTCTTCGTTGCTGCGCGCGGGCTTTCTCTAGTCGCCGTGGCTTGTCTTGTTGCAGAGCACGGGCTCTAGGCGCGTGGGCTTCAGTAGTTGTGGCACGTGGGCTCAGTAGTTGTGACTCCCAGGCTCTAGAGCGCAGGCTCGGTAGTTGTGGCACATGGGCTTAGTTGCTCCGCGGCATGTGGGATCTTCCTGCACCAGGGCCTGAACCATGTCCCCTGCACTGGCAGGTGGATTCTTAACCACTGCGCCACCAGGGAAGCCCTGAGGTCATTTTCCTAAGGACACCCATGTCCACCCTCTCCTGGGTGCTCAGCACGGCTGAAATCTGTTGTGATTCTACTGCAGGGGAGGCTAATGCCTGTCTTCCCTACAGCTAACACTTGTGAGCTCGCAATGATAATAATAATGCCAGGTCACGTTTATTAAATCCTCAGGACAGCCCCGTGGGGAAGGTGATAGTACCTCCATCATGGATGGGGAAACGAGGCACAACGATGCTGAATAACAGACTTAATTAGCAGCCAGCTAAGTAGATTCAGGCTCCAGGGCCTCTGATCTGGCCACCATGCTGGGCACACAGTGAGTGCTCCAAGCCTGGCTTTTAGTAATATTCTCATCATTTAATTCGACGAGATTTTTCTTCACCCAATACGGGGTCTGCAGTTAGCACCCCATCTAAGACTTTGTGGGTCCCACCCTCCTTACCTTTCTTTAGCAGGTCAGCAGCAGCCAAGGCCTCATGCAGGGTCACCCCAGCCCCGATCACAGTCACCTGGTCGTCCCTGCTCTTCAGGACCACCTGGGGGCAACATGGGGGCCAGTGAGGCTCAGAGTCTGGTAGACTGGGGTGGGTTCCGACCTCAGGCTCTCTCTGCGGGGTCTCACTGGGGCATAAACCACACCGACCTTGGCCTGTCCGATTTGGAAATCCTCATTGTTGTTGTAGATGATGGCGTTTTCTGGGCGGCTGGTCCGGATGAAGCAGATGCCCTGGAATGAAACAGAATAACTGAGGATTTCAGGACGCAGGACTTCCAACCTTGAGGACTGGAGTCTTTCCTCTGCAGCACGTGCCTCTCCAAATATTCCTCCTGCGTGACAGCCAGCCCCAAGCCCCAGATGGAAGATAACTTCTCCATCAGGTAGACTGGCCTCCAAGGACTGCACACCCCCCCCCCGCCCCCCCCCCCAGAGTGCTGTGGCTCGCCCCCTGCCCTCAGAGGGACGAGAGCCATGTGAGACATTCCAGTCAATGGCAGCGTGGCTCTGGTTCAGGACTCAGTTCATTCCGTCTTGGAGAATTCAACTCAGGGAGGGCAGACAGGCATCAACTGCTGGATTGGCAGGGGCCGCCAGGATGCTCAGTGGTGAAAGAGAGCGGTGATCAATTAGCAATGTCTGCCACGCAGCAGGAAGGGTGGTGTGTATTTCATTTTTCCTGGTCTAACTCCTCCAAGCCACACCACCAGTGCAAGGTCAGGAGACACCACTCTGGGGCAGCAAATGATCAGCTCTGGGCCTGCATACTGGCCTCCCTTCCCGTCCCTTTAGGGAAGTGCTAGCTGCCAGCTGAAGAAAGAACAGTTAAGTGACCTACCTTTCTATTGGCTGCTAATTCCACTGCCTTCTCCGTAGACACCCCATCGCTTGGGTAAAAGACGGTTGACATGGGGACAGACCGAAACATAGCCAGATCTTCCAGGGCCATCTGGGAGGGCCCATCTTCCCCTGGGGTGTGGGAAAGGATATGCTGAAGTAAGACCTCATGCGTGGAATGGAATCCTGGCCCCAAACCCTGTTTCAGAAGTCCAGGGACAGAATTTCGCGCCAAGCTGGCGGGCTATCCCCGGCAGTGTGACGTGCTAGCTCGGAAGTGTTTTCTGCCACCGTCATGGTTCGTCTGCTAAACTGCATTGTCGCTGTGTCCCAGAACATGGGCATCGGCAAGAATGGGGACCTGCCCTGGCCCCTGCTCAGGTAAACAGAATTTGGTGATTATGGGTGGGAAAACCTGGTTCTCCATTCCAGAGAAGAATCGACCTTTAAAAGTACAGAATTAATATAGTTCTCAGTAGAGAACTCATGGAACCTCCACAGGGAGCTCATTTTCTTGCTAAAAGTCTGGATGATGCCTTAAAATTTATTGAGCAACCAGAATTAACAAATAAAGTGGACGGGGTTTGGATAGTGGGAGGCAGTTCCGTTTATAAGATATCCAGGTGTTCCTTCTGATGTCCAGGAGGAGAAAGGCATTAAGTACAAATTTGAAGTATATAAAAAGAACAATTAATGTGAAAGTGATTTCTGATCTATTTAAAGCCTCCTCCTCCCCCCCCCCCCCCAAAAAAAATTATGTATTTTTTGTTGTGGAGACTGTTGACTTTAGATCTATGGATAATTATTTCTAAGCAAAGTACTTTTTTTTTTTAAGCAAAGTACTTTTATTCCCCATTAATCTTAACTAGACTGTATCAGATACCATTTGTGAAACATTTCTTGCTGTAACTGCCTGAATGCCCATCAAGAGTCAAGAATAGGTGACCAGCACGTGCCTAGGGTAGAATATCTACCAAGACAGCCCAAAGTGGCAGCGTCCCCTGGCAGCATGAGTTGAAACCAGAGCCTATAGAGCTAGGAGCTGGGCAGATGGGTCCAAAGGTCAGAAATAGATTATAAACAGAAGAGTTAGCATTCAGTTATTAAAATTACATCAAAAGAGGGACTGTGAATTACTTTATATCACACTTTTGAAAAAAATTCTGTTCACTCAGACTAGGAGTCAATAAGTTGAAAACTCCAGGATACTCCACAGAGATAGTAAAGAGGCAGGTACGAGACTACCTTTTCGGTGGTTAAAGGAGAAGGTCTGAGACCTTAAAAAACTTTGTTTCTGATCTTCAATGAGATTGCATGGGATGCTACAATGATAGAATAAGAATTGGCTGCTCTTTACAAAAAAGAATAACCTAATATCAAGCATAATGGCTAAAATTAAAAATTCAAAGAGGTGAAAATTGAGAATGAATATTGCTAGAAACCAAAATTAGTAAGTTAGAAACTAAACTTCACAGAATTAAAAAATGAAAATTAAAACATGTTTTACCCATCACTTTAGCAAAGATTTAGATTAAGTATCCAAAAAAAAAAATTAGCATTTTCTGCCTTATAAATTGGTACAACCTTTTTAGAGTGTAAGTTAGCAATATCAATTAAAATTCAAAGTATTCTGGGTTTGGACCCAGAACTTCCACTTCTAGAAATTAATCCTGAACAAAGAAATGGACCCAAGAGTATTTCTTGCAACTTTCTTTTTCAAACTTGGAAACAGCCCAAATGTTGATTAATAAGAAATAACTAACCAATATGTCTATAGAATGTAACATCTGCAGCAGTTAAAAAGAATGAAGTACTGACAGAAAAATGCCAAAAATTGCTAAGTAAAAGAAGCAAATTGTGTAAAGTACTCAAAATGTTTAATAAATGTGCATGTGTGGGAAAAAGCAAACAAAAAAATAAAATAAAAAGAACTCCGGGGACGTCACAGGTGTGACACCCGGCCACAGCTCCTTACCGATGGACACGCCGCAGTGGGAGCCGCAGAGGTTGATGTTGCTCTCGGAGATGGCTGCCATGCGAATCTGGTCAAAGGCCCGCGTAAAGAAGGCTGCAAAGGTGCTGCAGAAGGGCACCGTCCTGTCACGTGTGGCACAGCCCACGGCGATGCTCACCTGGGGGCAGAGTGGGTGGTGTCAGCCCAGAGGAGGGAGAGGGTGGCCAGGGGGGCCAGGACCCCCAGGGCCACCTCTTGGGAGGTGAGGGTTCCGTCATCCTAGTAACTGTTAATTCTCCTCCTCCCATGCAAGTGATCCTGTGCGCCCACGGACTCCACAGTCTGTTTCCAAACTCCTTCAACTTGAAATCGTAATTTCACAAGTTCTCTTAAAATCACTCTCCTGGGGAACACTTTTCTAGCAAGAAAAGCCTTTCACAGAGCAGGCCAGTAAGCTTGAGCATGGATGGTCCATCCTTCCCAGGCCTCTGCAAGTCTCCTCCACCATCTCCCTGCCACCCCAAGGCCTCTGCAGAGACCAGCCCTCGCAAGCCCTCTGTATGCCCAGAGGCCCCAGGCCCCATATGCTGGCCCAGAAGCACTGAGTGCAGGCACTGGTTCTAAATTGGCATCGCCTCCACAGCTCCGAAACCCACCAGCTGACAGGAGCCCTCCTTCCCCAGCCCCCCACCCCCTGGCCCCGGCCCCTCCAGCTGCCAAGGCTGGAAGCCAGAGACAACTTCAGGTTCAGGTGGAGGAAGAACTCTGGATGCAGCAGAGTCAGGTGGTCTCCAGGGGGAGGAAGCTCCCAGTTCCTAGAAGCCTGCAGGCCAGGCTGGGCTCCTCGGCCAGGATATTTTGAAAAACAGGACAAAACACTGTTCCTTATTTAACAACCACAGATCCTGACAAGGAGCTGTTAACCCAACTGTGTGCATGACAGGGGTCCACAAAGTTCTCTCATCTCTGTATTCCACAGGGTAGCAAGGGCCAAAGCCTTGTGCATAAAAGGGCCCAGCAGACTTTGGCTGCTAGTTCCAGCCTCCTGGCTGTGCCTGCCCTTCCACCTGGAGGGCCCTTTACCCCCAGAGAAAGCCCCTCCACCACAACGACTGGCCTGCGTGCAGCATCCCCTGCTCAGCTCTCCCGTGTGCACTCACCCAGCCCTTGGGTGTCACAACACCCCTCCCCCACCAGTTACTTGAGGTCAAGGGTCAATGCTGGGTCCTAGCTGTTTCTAGGGCCTAGCAGGCACCTGGCACTGCCAAACACGGCTGCTCAAGGGAACAGGAGGGGTTCAGCCCTGCCCCTGCACCCCTCAGACCCCAGCTGCACCCACCATGTTCTGCTCAGCAATGTAGCACTCGATGAATTGGTCTGGGTGCTCCTTTTTGAAGAGTTCTGAGAAGGTGGAATTCTTGGTGTCCCCGTCCAGGGCGATGATGCGGTCGCTGGCGTGGCCCAGCTTGGCCAGGGCCTGCCCATAGGCCTTGCGGGTGGCTATCTGTAGGGAGGAGAGTGGGAAGGCTGAGCACCTCGGGGGGCATGTGGCCTGGAGCCCAGCTCAGCCTCTGGGCCATAGCTTCCACCAGGGAGGAAAAGGGTAAAACAGCAGAAAAAGGAAGCCCAGCAGCATACGGCCCTATGGAAACTTCTGTAAGGGTGCCAATAAGAACTTAAAACGATCAATGTCTTGGGTGCAGCCTCTTGTCTCCAGCCCGGCTATGAACCATCTGAGCTGGAAAAGATGTCCTAACAACCCCATTTCCCCAGCCCTGTGAAAGAGACCTGTGAACGCGCCCCACTCTGCACGAGAATACACTGAGGGCCTGGGAGTCAGAAAGCCTGACTCAGGTGGCACTGATGGGTCCACAAGGGGGAGTGCCCAGAGCCGGGCAGGCCTGCCCTTTGCCTTTGCCTGGCCAGAAGTGGGGGAGTCCTGAGCGCAGGCCAAGGCCATGATGGACCGGGGCTGGGGAGGGGACTCAGAAGCTGTCAGCTTTGATCCCAGTAGCTTGCTGTGTGACTATGGGCAAATCCCTTGCCCTCTCTGAGCCTCTCTGCATGTAAATAATTCCAGAGCTGGCTGGCCCCATGAAAGAACTGGCAGGAGCAACATCTCAGGGTTCCTCCTCACCCAGAACTAATCTAATCTCTCTTCTCTTTCCCAGCCCCAGCCCTGGGGAACCAGAGAACCGCTGCCACCCTAGCCCAACCAGTCCAGAAAAGTGAGGCCCAACTGGGTACCTTGTCCCCAACTTTGTAGCTGGGTGGGGTGGGCATTCTGATGTTGGTAATGTCCACCGAGGGGGTGTCCTCCTGGGGGGGTTTCGCCAGGATCTTCTTTTTGCTCTGGATCTGGCTGAAGATTTCCTGGATGATCTGATCAGCCATGTTTTTGGGGAGGGGCTTCCCATGCCAAGACTCCTTATCTTCTATCCCTATGGGTACAACGTAGGAGGGCAGAGGGACAGGTAAGGTGAAAGCTCCCAGAGGGCCAGGAAGCTGCTCGAGGGGGCCTAACCCTCCACACGTCAAGGGCAGGCCACCATGGGGGTCAGGGAAGGAGGACCATGGTGACCAGCACTCAACTGCAGGCCCCTGTTGAGTAGCAGCCCAGTCCCCCAGGAGCTCCCAGTGGGGAGGGGGCATGTGTGGTAGATGAATGTTGCTGGCATGCCACCCCATCCCATTCCCCTTGCATCACCTCCCCACCCCAAGCCTGCACAGCGTGGGGTCTGCTGTAGAAATCACACTCAGTTTGTTGCATAGGTTGGGAGAGGAAGCTGAGGCCTAGGGCGGGGGGAGCACCGCCAAGGTCCCCTATGCATCAGTGAGCAGCAGACAGGGCTCTGTAAGCCCCCAGGTGCAACCCCTGTTGGGGGGGGGGCATCTTGCCGTGTGGGGACCAGTGAGACTTAATAACCCTCTCCTCTAAGGTCACCTCAGATGTCACCACAGCCTGGAGAAAGCCAAGGACTAACCCTCCCAAGCAGCCCCCAGGAGTTGAGGTTTCCAGATCTCACGTGGTGGTAACACCTGAGGAGTCAGCATCAGCGGCACTGAGGCCATGACTGTATCCCAGAGTCCTCTCCCAGAAGGTTCCAGAGCTGTGCACTTCTTCCCAGATACCAGTGAATATCCTCATTTACCTCAAGTCCACACAGGCAGAGGGGGACGTGACCCCTGGTGGGCAGGGGGAGAGCCGGGCACATGGCAGTGAAGCCAGCCCGGAGCCTGCAGTTAGCCCTTTTAGTGCCAGACTCCCTGTATCCCTGGGCAAGTCCCTGGCCACTTCTAGCCCCATCTTCCCATCGTCACAATGGGCAAGGGCCATCCCAGCCCCAAGCAAGGGTCTGGAGCCCGTGCCTAGGTGCTAGGGAGGGGCTTATGTCTGCACGGCTCTCAGGCCAGGCACAGGAACCATCTTCCAGACGCTCCTGGGCTGCCCACCTGCACAGGCCTCTGGAATCACTTTTCCATTGCATGAGGGGTACCCTGCTTGCCTCCTAGGGAAGAATCTAGGTCTCCCCAGGATTTCCTGGGGCTCCCTGCATCAGCCCTTCGGCTCAGGGCAGACAGCTGGAGCTGTCAAGGTCGCTCTGCAGATGCCAGGCAGGGAGTGTCCTCTCTCCTTACCCACAGTCCTTCCCAAGTCCTCCCTCTCCTCCTGCCTACACATGACCCCCAGTCGAGACCAGCCAAACCAGGCTCTAAATCCCAGCTCAGCCACGCTGCCCAGCAAGTCTCCTGCTCCCCCTTCCCTGGACTGGGTGCACTCTGCTGAGGAAGCAAGCGGCTGGCTCAACCCCAGGCACGGGCTCTCAGAGGCATATGCCTCCTAAACCACCCCCTCTTCAGTCAGCCGCAGGGCCCAGTCCCGGGGTGGTAGGTGGGAGGAGACTCGAGCATACAGACCTGTGATGCCTCGACCCTTGAAGGTCTTGGCAATGATGACCGTTGGCTGGTTCTTGACCTGCCCGAAGGCCTTGCACAGCTCCTCCACGCTGTGTCCATCTACGATGATGGCGTGCCAGCTGGGGACAGAAAGAGGGCGTGAGGGGCGAGGGCCCTGAGAAGGGCCCTGGGGAAAGGCCCTGCCCTCGCTGCACTGCACGGCTGCGATCTGGAAAAGAGCTGGAGGAGCTGGGGTGCCTCAAACCTGCTGGATTCCGATCTGCGTTTAATTTTCTCTTTTCACATTGTTTTACTTCCTCTTGTCTGCCTTTGAACAGATTTTCCTCCTCTCTCCTAAGTAATGCAAAGCCTAGTTACTTATTGTCTTTCATTCCTGAGCTATTCATTTCCTACTGAAAGCTGCTTTTAGGACAATGCAGTGGGTTTGGAATCTACTGCTAGATTTTTGATGAATTTTTATTTAAGGGACACATCCGATCACTCCATAGATAGTGGACGTGGTGCCAGAAACTTGTATAAAATGAGTCATGTTGTCAAACATCCAGAGGAAGGAGCGCTTCTCTTTCAGGCAATCCCTTTTGGGACACTTTTTGGCAGATTAATAGTAACAGAAGTAGCAGCTCACACTTATTGAGTGCCCACTCTATGTAGGCACGGGGCTGAGCACATATTAACCCATTTAAACCTGTTTTTGGGCTTCCCTGGTGGCGCAGTGGTTAAGAATCCGCCTGCCAATGCAGGGGACACGGGTTCGCGCCCTGGTCCTGGAAGATCCCACATGCCGCGGGGCAGCTAAGCCCATGTGCCACAACTGCTGAGCCTGCGAGACACAACTACTGAAGCCCACGTGCCTAGAGCCCGTGCTCCCAACAGGAGAAGCCACCGCAATGAGAAGCCCGCGCACCGCAACAAAGAGTAGCCCCCCGCTTGATGCAACTAGAGAAAACCCATGCGCAGCAACGAACACCCAACGTAGCCAAACATAAATAAATAAAATAAATTTTTAAAAAAAGAATAAAAGCAAATTATTAAAAACAAACAAAAACCTGTTGTTGTCCCCATTTTATAGACATGTAAACTGACATACTGAAGGTGGAGTAATCTGCCCAAGGCCGCAAAGCAAGTTAAGTGATGAAGCCAGGACTTAAGGAATCTGGCTTCGTTGCCACAAGGTTATGGACACAGACCCAAGGATGCTGCCGGGGTTATACTCCAAGTCCCCAGCCCGATGTGGCCTTGAGGAGGTCTGTCCCTGAGGCATGTTGTGGCTGTTTCTTCCCCTGTCCAACAGAGAATCTTTCTTCTCTTCATTTTCTCCCTCTGTAAGGTCACTCAGAGATAACAGCCCTGTGTCTGCTGTGTGATCAGGTACTGCAACTCCAACTCGACTTTCCCTGGTCATCGGCTCATCTATGAAGGGTGGCCTTGAAGGCCCTGGGCCCTCAGAGCCCAATTGCAGAACTTGTATTTGGGGTAGGGGAGGGACATCAAGGTGAGGCCCTCTCTGGCTGACACCCGCCCAGATGGACCTCCCTGCTTTGTAACACGTGACTCTGAATTCACAACCATCCAAGGCCCATGGGGGAAATCTGGAAATCCTATCTCCCGTTTCCCTATGAGAGGCCTGTTCCTCCTCCTGTCACAGGAGGTAACCAGTGGCCTGACGTACTGAGCGAGCCTGGTCCACACCGTGCACCTCCTGCCTCCTCACCCAAGAACAAGGTGAGGATGTGTGAGATCACGTTATGTGGAAGTTCTGAGAGCCATCACACCACCCAACGTGCAAATAAAAGAACTTGCTCAGAGCTGGGCCTCAGCCCACAGATCCATGGCACTGGCTAGGGCGGCCACATGCCCTGTGAGTCAGACCCTGAAGGGAGACCTTCTTTTGATGGGGCTTAACCTCTGGCTTCAGCCCCTGCATCTGCAAAGCTTTTGGCACAGAGGTATCCTTTGCTATGAGGGTGCTCAGGCCACAGCCTCGTACGTACCCGAAGGACTCGCAGCGCTTCTGGTAGACGTCCATCTGATGCTGCAGCGGGGTGGGGTCGCTCTGGCCCAGGCGGTTGATGTCAAGAATGGCGACGAGGTTGTCCAGCTTGTAGATGGCCGCAAAGGCCATGGCCTCCCACACGGAGCCCTCTGACAGCTCCCCGTCTCCCAGCAGGCAGTAGACACGGTAGCTGTGGGGGGGTGGGGGTGGGGGGGTTAGAGACCGGCCCCCCTGCCTGGCCCACGTGCCCCTGGCCTTTCCCTCTGGGACGTGCAACAGCTGTGCCCACCCCAAGTCCACACCCAGTGAGGAAGGGGCTGTGAAGGAAGCTGTCAGGAGCTCCAGAAAGTAGTACCAGCTGCCAAGAAACAGCTCCAGACAGCAGTGTGGGGTGGTTAGGGCATGAAGAAAATGGTGAGGTTCACAGGGGCTGACTACTCAGGCTGGGCGGGAGGGCCTTGAGCCACCCGCTGCCGGAGCGCACCCACTTCTCTCCACCCCACCGTGAACCAGGACTGCTGGGGTAGCCCTGGGACTCGCTAAGTGGGCCAGAGAGACAGAGCACCTTTCTGCTCAGAGGAGCTGGGCCAGGGAGGCCATCTGTGATGCACCCTAGAGGGAGGCTTCAGGTGAAGATGAGCACGCACGAGGGGGCTTGAAGGCCGGGATCACGGTGTCGGCAGGTGCCTCGAAGGATGGTCTCCTCCCAAACTTCTGGGGCTGGTTCTTACCCAAGACTAGAGCTGGGCCTAGGCTTTCTCCACCCCAGGGGCTATCTCCTGCCCTCAAAACAGGCAGCCATGATTGTTCCAAAGGCAGTGTGACACGGTAAAAAGAGCAATAAAGTTGCGATAAATTACCCAGAAACAGAACCTTCCCTGGCTGGGGAGGGTGGAGCCAAGGGGTGAGGCTGGAGGCAGGGAGGCCAGTTCAGGGACCTTGATCCCAACACCCAACCCCCCAACTCTGCTTAGCACTGAGTAACCCTCTCAGAGAAGGTAAGTGCAGTTGTTATTCCCAAGAAAACATACAGACAAGGAAACAGGCTCAAAGGTCAAGGCACCTGCCTGAAGATCATGCAGTTGGGGAGCAGCTGAGCGAGGATCCAAACACAGGCCTGACTGCCCAGTCCAGACTGTTCACTCCCTGCTGACTAGGATCGCACACAGGGGGAGGGGCAGCAGGATGCCGAGACCCCCTTTCCCCCGCCCAGCGTCCAGATGCGTGACCCCAGGGAGCGAGGCTGGTGCCTGGACGGCTCGGAGAGATGCAGCCGCCCTGCTGCTGAGTGGGTTGGGCCTCCAGGCCTCCCTGCTGCAGGGCCAAGGCAGGGGGAGCTGAAGAGAGGCGGGGACGGCTGTGGTGCTGCCAGCATGACTCAGCACCCCTGCAGGCCTCCAGGTCAGGGAGGGCTCCTGCATCCTCCCCTTGCCACGCCAGGCCCGTACCTTCGCTTCTGCGGCCTCCAGCCGGCCAGGCCACTGGTTCCCCCACAAGGAGCAGAAGGTCCCACTCACAGAGGCTTATCTTAAGCTGGGTCTTGCAGGCTGCAAGGGGGGGCCCAAAGACACTGCAGGGGTGGGGTCTGGCACAGCAGCTCCCGAAAATGACCAGCCTGACAGGGCTAAGCCAGAGAAACCTGTAGGGAACTCGACTTCCCCAAAAAGGGATTCCAGGGAAGCAGACTGGCTGCCTTCCCAACCCCACACCCACTTCCAAGGAACCTGAACTGGGGCCAAGCGTGGAGTTCCAGCATAGCCTCAGACTCAAGTCAGGAAGGCGGTGTGGGGAGACACTGGGGGTGCTTGTGAACAGGAAAGGGGGTCCTGCAGAAGCCAGGGCTAACCCTGAGGCCGCATATTTCCTGAAGCTGTTAGATTCAGGGTAGGGCTACAAATGCCCAACATTTGCTGCAGGAGTTGGGAAACCACCTCAAATATCCAACAACAGATGACGGTCTAAACGTGTTACAGCATCCCCATAAAACAGAACAGTATCCAGTCATTAAACCTAGCTCTTGGACTTCCCTGGTGGCACAGTGGTTAAGAATCCGCCTGCCAATGCAGGGGACACGGGTTCCAGCCCTGGTCCGGGAAGATCCCACATACCGCGGAGCAACTAAGCCCGTGCGCCACAACTATTGAGCCTGCGCTCTAGAGCCGGGAAGCCACAACTACTGAGCCCGTGTGCCATAACTACTGAGCCCGAGTGCCACAACTACTGAAGCCCACGCACCTAGAGCGCGTGCTCTGCAACAAGAGAAGCCACCGCAATGAGAAGCCCGCGCACCGCAACAAAGAGTAGTTCCCACTCGCCGCAACTAGAGAAAAGCCCACGCACAGCAATGAAGACCCAACACAGCCAAAACTAAAAATAAAATAAAAAAAACAAACACTAGCTCTTGACAGGGTGTGAGAAAGTGTTCAGATTTTTCTAAAAAGCATTGGGTAAAATTGTATAAATACTAGGATTATAAATCCATTAAGTTTTTTCTCACAATAACGTGGAGGAAATAGGATACACGGTTAAGTGAGACTGAAATGGGGGAGAGGTGGTTAAGAATAAGGAAGAAGTTTGTTTCTTTCTTTTTTTTTTTTGGCCACACCTCGCAGTATGCAGGATCTTCATTCCCCGACCAGAGAGTGAACCCATGCCCCCTGCAGTGGAAGCTCAGTCTTAACTACTGGACCACCAGGGAAGTCCCTCGTTTCTTTTTAATGCATTCCTGTATTTTAGATTAGTATGTATTTTATAATTAAAAAAATTATTTAAAAGAGAAATGGGGAATTCCCTGGAGGTCCAGTGGTTAGGACTCAGTGCTCTCGCTGCCGGGGCCCCAGGTTCGATCCCTGGTTGGGGAACTAAGATCCCATAAGCCATGTAGTGCAACCAAAAAAAAAAAGAAAAGAGAAATGGAACAGACCCAATTGGATGTGTGCTCCCTGGCTGATGGCTGGACAGACCTGACTGGAGGCTGGATCCAGGACCTCTGGCAGCTGGCGCAGCCTGGTAATTCCCTTAACCCCTCAGCCTTAGCCAACCCTGGCCACTGAGAACCCAGCTAAACGCTATCTCCCTACACTGGCTTTTCCCATTATGTTAGGGTCAGGAAACGACCCTTCACGAGGAATTATTTCAAGCAACTGTAGAGAATAATTAACTCACAGCTCTGGTTCTGTGCCAAATAAAATACTCTTAAACACACATCCCATTCTTTGTGACTTTCTTCACTGCATGGTGAATCACTTCTGGGTGTAGCTGAGCCTGGCCCCAGAGCCCAGCCCGGGAGGCTATGCCGTCAGGTAACACTGGCCTGAGTCTGGAAGGCCTCGCAGCCCCAGCCCACCTCCTGGAGAGCTGTCTCAGGAGCTTGCCCTGCACACAGTAGGCGCTCACTGGGGTGGAGCATCCAGTCAGGCTCCCTGCAGCCACCTGCCGCCTGCAGGCCAGACTCCCTCGGCCTCTCCTCTGGGAAGCTTCCCGCCCACAGGGCTCCCCGAGCCTGCTGTGCTTCCCTCAGGCCCCTCAGAGCAGCCTGGGGACCCTGAATATGGACTCCAGATGCACACCCTGGGTTCACATCCTGCCTCCACCATAAGGCAAACACCTTACCTCGGTCTCCCCACCTGTGAGAGGGGCAGCTGTACGCACCTTATCACCTCATCAAGGTGAAACCCTATAAAGCACAGAGCGCAGGGCCCTAAACGGTAAAGGAGTGAAGAAACCGCTCGGACAGCCTGCAGCCGACACGCCTCCCCTCCGCAACAGACGCCTGTCTGCAGGCCACGGCGGACGGCCTTGCAGCTGAAACCTGCCTCGAGGGCTTCTCTCCCAAGCTGCCTGGTGCTGCAGCAGCAAACCTCTCTGACCAGGCTGCTCACCCTCCACAGGCCACTCTCTCCAGGGTTCATCTCTTCCCTGGCTGCCACGTAGGGGTCAGGGAGGCCCAGAAACACCCCCGGAACACCCCCTTTTCTCCTTTCCCGAGGTAAAGGCGAGTGGCTCCGGCCTGGGTTCTCGGCACCTAGTCAGGCATCGAGAGGTGGGCCCACCTAAGACTTCCAGGGTCCAGGTGCCAGGCTTGGGGGGAACACGGGAACTCATGAGCCAAAGCGCTCTGGCCAAAGAGCATGTGGCTCTGGACGCAAGCCTGGCCCTACCGGTCACTATCCAGGGACTCTGGGCAGGTCCCTTCACTCCTTTGAGCCTATTTCCTCATCTGAAAAGGGAGCTGGTCCTGGTACCAGCCTCATGCCACACATGCACGGTTAGTTACTCAGTTCCGACTCCGCCCTGGGCAGGCAAGGAGGTGCCTGGGGCCAGCGAGTAAAGCTGGGCCACCAGGACCCCTCCCAAAACCATCGTGGGTGGGGATGGGGAGTGGGAGTGTTACCTGGCTTTGTCCAAGTATTTGCCGGTGTAGGCCATCCCGCAAGCGGCCCCGAGGCCTTGGCCCAGGGAGCCCGTGGCCACATCGGTGAAAGCTTGTTTCTGTCATGACAGAGGGCTACAGTTACCACAGGCAATGTTTCCCAGAAGTGCCTCCCAGGATTCTAGCCCTGTGGCCTTGGGAGCCTCGAAGCCATACCCCACCCATACCCGGGGTGCAGGCAGGTCTGCAGAAGGCAGAGTGTGTCTTCTCATTATTCCCCTACAGCAGTAATTGTGGGTGTGGTTCAAATACCAGCTCGGCCCATAGGGAGCTGTGTGACCTCAGGCCACAGACTGAATCTCTTTGGGCCTTGGTTCCTTCACCTGTAAACAGAGCCCACATTATTCACCTCACACAGTGGTTGGGAGAATTCAAGACAAAACTGAAGTATTTGGCCCTAGTGGGTGCCCAGATGGGGCATCACAGTTTCCATGGTAACCCCATGAACTCCAAACGTTTGCAGCGGCCCGAGGAGCACACCGGGCCCCTTCCGTGGGTGTCACCAGCATCCTGCTGTGACCCCCTTAGAGAATCCCTGGTGAACCTCTTCGCCCAAGCTGTGTCTAAGTGGCCAGGGAGGCCCAGCAGGGAAGGGAAGCCGGTGTTTGGTGCCTGGGGAGAGGCCCTCCCTGCAGTTGACCCAGAGTGCCCTGGGCTGGGGCCTTAAAAGTCTCACCCTGCAGCACAAGCTTGGGGTAAACAGCGTGCCCCCAAACCCCTGCTTCTTCCTTCCTTTAATGCCCTCCTCTGCCCTCCAACACCCCCTCAGCTCCTCAGTGGGTGCCCTGCTCCCTTCCCGCATGCCTTGAGAAACAGGAAGTGGAACCAGAGGGCTGGAGAGGCTCCTGGTGGGGTGCACTTACCGGGACAGGGTGCCCGTCCAAGTCAGAGCTGATCTTCCTCAGGTTCAGCAGCTCTGCCTCGGGCAGGAAGCCGGCTTCAGCCCAGACGGCATACAGGATGGGCGCTGCGTGGCCCTGCAGGGGATGGACGGTGGGGGGATGGGTCAGATGAGGAGCTGTTCCCGCCACGCCCCGAAACCCGGGGCCTGGCCAAACCGAACCTACTGGCCTGGGTATCCCTTTCAGGAAAGGAAGCAAGTGAAGGCTACCTTCCCTCCTTTCATCCCTCTCCAGCCCAAGGCTCCCACAGCCAAGGCGGAGCAGGCCCTAGGACAGGTGCAGGGGGAGCGCAGCTGTGAGGCCCGAGGCCAAAACCCCAGCAGGCAGCCGGCCGCCCTAATCCCTGGGTTCTGGCGTGTGAGTGGACCTGGACAGACTTCTAAGCTCTCATGCCTACCCCAGGAGACCAGAGGCCATGGAGCCAGGCCTGGGTACAGGTGGATTTCGGGGTTTCATGGCATAGTTTGTGGCTATGGTTCTCAAGCAGGGCGGCGGGGGGAGGTGGTCAGTGCGCCCCATCCCAAACCCTACTGCAGGGCATCACCACTCTTGAGGGAGCGAGCGTGGCCTGGGTACTGGCACAGCAGAGACGCGTGTAGAAAGCCACAAAGCTATACCCCCGACCTGGACTCCAGTCCTGCCTGTCAACACCAAACATGGCTGGAACACCCAGACCATTTACATTATCCCCTACTAATTCGGTTGTTTATTCCTTAGCTTGGGGTTAAGTTTACCAGCTGGGTCAGCACAGAGCAAGACACCGAGGGAGGGGCCAGGCGGAGCAGATGGAGAAGAGTGGTGAGGGGCTGGCTTCACACCAGGGAGGTAGGTCCCCTTCTCACCATTTCAGGGCCCACCCAGCCCCAGGTGAAGGACAGAGGGCTGGCCTCCTACCTTGGAGAGCACAAAGCGGTCGTTGTGAGGGCTCTGGGGATCCATGGCCTTGTAGCGCATGGTGTGGAAGAAGAGGACAGCCATGATCTCGGCGGCGCTGCAGCATGACGTGGGGTGGCTGTGGCCCAGGAGAGAGACAAACGCATGCATCACAGCCCTGAACCCCTGATCTACAGGGCTTATCTCACGCCCACAGACAGGGACCTGGGGGTGCAGGTCCCAAGGAGTCACGGGCTTGGCTTGTCAGAGAGCCACGTGCTCCTCCCTCCTGGGAGGGTTACATGGGGTCTCAAGGAGGCACTGCTGGCAGCATGGGGGTTGCACCCTCCCAGGGGCCAACAGTCTGGACCCTCAGAGTCATGGTAATTGAAGAATTCTGGGGCTGGACTAGAGTAAGAAAGGAGGAGGGGTCCAGGAGACTGCGGTGGCCCCTCTATGAACAGTTAGCTAAGTCCCAGTGGGACTGCCCAGGACTCTGCCCACTTGTCGGGGCAACTTGGCCTCCTAGGCCCCCAGTGCTGGGCCTCCTACGGCCCTGGGCAGGGGCTAACGGACGAAGGCTCCCAGCAGCCTCCACCCGCAGGGTTGGTAGTCTGAAAACTGGGCCTTCGGGCTCTCCAAGAGCATCACTGGGCTACGCGGCAGGCTTTTAATGGGCATTCTGAGGGCTGGTACAGCCACCAGAAACCATGTTTCTGCACAGAATTTAAAAGGCAAAGCAATCTCTTGTCTTCTACAAAGGCTACAATCCTGGAAAAAATAAAAACTCCTTCTGCCTGAGACAGGCCTGGGGCGGTGGCTCAACGGGCCTCCCTTTTTCAGGCTCTTGTTCTATTTGCTGCAGTTATTTGAATGGCTACTGGGCAAAGGACTTAACCAGGGAACGTACAAGGATTATGTCTTAGAGATGTGACTTATTCAGGTTTCTTAGGACCCACTTGATTGATTCAGCCCCAGCGCCCAGGAGTGGAGACTGGAGTTCCCGGCAGGACAGCTGTGATTCCTGAAGGCCTCTGGTCCACAGTTTGATTACAATGTCAGCCTCAGGGCACGTGCCTCCCAGCCGCTCCCTCCATGCAGCTCAGCCAGCTCAGCGCAGCCTTCTGCCGCTGCTCTGAGGCCCTTCACACTAAAACATGCCCACTGCCAAACCCAAGGGCACATGCACCACCTGGAGTTCAGTGGGCCTCCCTCCTCCCTGCCAGCCGGCTCCCACCACGGGTTAGGGGTGAGTCACTCCCAGAGCAGACACATTAGTAGAGAAATCCGGAACTGCCCATGCTGGTTTAGTACCCACATCCCCAGCACACAATCGTCTTATACTTAACCATTTCTACGAACTCCTGGTCATGGGGAAAGACACTAGACCTGAAAGAGGGAGGTGAGGAAATGTGAACGAGAAACCTTTCCCCGCCTGGCAGGAACCCAACTCCCTTGTCGCTAGCGCAGAATTCAGCTGGGGGACACCCCAGTCAACACCAGCCAGGCTGACCTCCTGCCCTTCCCCTCCTAGGGCAGCCCCATCCCTGAGGAACCCTCTTTCAAAAGTCATGACCCTGTTAGGAGAACAGCGGGGGAAGGATGTGGGTGGAGAGCAGGCCAAACTGCTCCAAGAGAAAGAAGGCAGACACGGACGGGAGCTTGGCCTGCCCTGCCCACCTGGCGGTTCCCAGGAAGGGGCTTCAGGGAGAAAGGGCTGTGACACAAGCACTTTCTGCACATGGTGGAGGTGTGCCTGGCCCAGGCAAAGCTGACGTGGTGGGAGGGAGGTCACCCACGAAGAGACACCAGAAGTTGAGAAGTAGTTGATTTGAACCATTCCTTGCGAGACCCATGGGGGTTGAGCCTATATTTCCTCCAAAGCCTGCATCCCGGACACACTACTAGCCCTACCTTCATACCTGCCAAATAAAAACATACGGAATAAGGGATCCTTGGGGGCCAGGTGTCTGCTCCACCGCACCCCAGAGCTTTCAGGGAACTCCCTCTGAGAGGTGTCCCAGGGTGGGGATATGGGCCACTCAGGCTGTGACTTCAGCACATGCTTCACCTCCCTGAGGCTCAGCTTCCTCACTTGTAAATGGGGTGCTGTGTGGGGATGGCGGGGGGTCCATAAGACAATGAACTCAAAGTGCCCACGTGACCATCGGCCACCACCATCTGCTGGAAGACCAGATGCCACACTTCTCAGGGCCTCCAACTCCTCATCTGCAGGCTGGGACCGCGGCCCTCTGCGGACCACGGGGCAGGCAGGAGGGAAGAAATGAGCTGAGAATTGAGATGGGGCTCTGCAAACCGTAAACTGCTGAACACACAGGAGACAGTTACTTTTAGGTGCAACTTACTAGAGGAACTTCAGTGTACAGAGTCTCTGGTCTGAGGGCCTGAGATTCTCCTGTAACCCCAGCCTGCCCTGGGGGTACAACTGTGGGCGGGGGCCCACCCCAAGGTGCTGTGCAGGACAAACCCATGAATGTAAACTGGCAAGAGGCAGGGAGGGGTGTGGGCAAGGTGGGAGGCTGCAGGGAACTTTATCCACTAAGCAACTCTTTGTGACGCATGGGGGTTGTAAGTTTGTTCCAAAACCTGTCCACTTACTCCTAATTAGTTCAATCTATGAAGGTGGTGCTGAGGCCTTACAGCTGGGCCTAGGTAAGTCTCCCAAAGGCCCCCCACCTCTGGGAGGACATTCTTCCAGATGTCCCCACCACCACCCTTCCCTTCAGCATTCACTCTGCTTGCTCACAGGTTTCCCTGCAGAAAAAGTGCAGAGAAGATCCCTCACCCCCTGGCTGGGCTCCTCTCCATTATCAACAGATAATGCTGCCAGCTGCTGGAAGATGGCCCTTCTCCCACCCTACGCATGTCCTACACATGCCTCAAGGCCTCAGAAAATGAACCGGGGAGGCGAGCACTACAACAGCCTCTCCCATGCTTAAAAATACAAAGAAAAATAATCTGTTATGAAGAAGAAATAAGTCCCTGAAGGAAAAAGTAAGAAATATGAGTTGAAAACCAACAGTTAAGGTCCAACCTAAAAAGTTAAAAAATATGGTGAGCTCAAAGACAGTAGAAAGATAAAAAATGGAAATTTATGAAATAGGAAGCAAATGTACAATTTTTAAAAATCGAAGTCAAGAGTTAGCTCTTCAAAAGAGGAAAAAAAGGGACTTCCCTGGTGGCACAGTGGTTAAGAATCTGCCTGCCAATGCAGGGGACACGGGTTCGAGCCCTGGTCCAGGAAGATCCCACATGCCACAGAGCAGCTACGCCTGTGCACCACAACTGCTGAGCCTGCGCTCAAGAGCCCGTGAGCCACAACTACTGAGCCCATGCACCCCAGAGCCCGTGCTCTGCAACAAGAGAAGCCACCGCAATGAGAAGCCCGCGTACCGCAACGAAGAGTAGCCCCCGCTCGCCTCAACAAGAGAAAGCCCGCGCACAGCAACAAAGACCCAACGCAGCCAAAAAGAAATAAAGAGGATATTTAATGACAATATATTCCTATAATGGAATACTATGCAACAACCTCAACAAGATCTCACAAATACAACACGTGAACAAAGCACACTGCTGACAGATCTCTACAGCAGGGAAGACCACACTGTTTATGAATTTATACAAACGTTATAAGACTATAAGGAAAACAATAAAATGCAAAACTCAGTGTATAGTTCTTTCTGGGGGAAACCCTCCTTCTGTGAGTAGGGAGAGACACCCAGCAGGTTCTAAAGCACTATAACGTCCTAGTTCTTAGGCCTGGAGGTAGGTACACCCAGGATAGTTATTTATAACATGTACATCATTTGTATTCTTTTTTAGGTATGTATTAAAAAAAAATACTCAGGGGACTTCCCTGGTGGCATTCTTAACTAGTGGTTAAGAATCCGCCTGCCAATGCCGGGGACACGGGTTCGATCCCTGGTCTGGGAAGATCCCACATACCGCGGAGCAACTAAGCCTGTACGCCACAACTACTGAAGCCCGCGTGCCTAGAGCCCGTTCTCTGCAACAAGAGAAGCCACCACAGTGAGAAGCCCATGCACCACAACAAAGAGTAGCTCCCACTCACCGCAACCAGAGAAAGCCCGCGCGCAGCAATGAAGACCCAACACAGCCAAAAATAAATAAATAAAATAAATAAATTTATATATTAAAAAATAAACATTAAAAAAGAAAATACTCAGGCAAGAGAATCGCAGGATGCCAGGACACAAGCCATCCTTGTTCTTCCTGTTCCTAGAACCACCTGGGCGGGCTCCTGTCTGGAAAGACTGCCTCCACACCTCAGACTGTGAAGAAACAGAGCTATGCCCCACACCACTCCCTCAGAGAAGCCCTCCCTGACCTCACGATCTAAAATACCTTCTTCAAGACTCCCCTGGCGGTCCACCGGTTAAGACTCTGCGCTTCCACTGCAGTGGGTTTGTCGGGGAACTAAGATCCCGCATACTGCGTTAGAAAAAAAAACAAATAAACCTTTTTCCCCTCACTCATACTTGCCGCCAACTGACACCATGTGGCTATTTGTTGCCTGTCTATCCTAGCTGCAACTCCAGCTCCAGGAGGGCAGGGAGTTTGAGTCTTTTCACTGTTGTAGCCTCGGGTCTGAAGAGCATCTGGAACAAAGAGTGCACACATAAATGATGTATCCTGGCTCCAAGACTCTAGGGATGTCACCTCTCTGAGCCTCAGTTTCCTCAATGTAAAATGGAGACAGTAGCAGAATCTGACTGAATGAGGTAGTATTTGTGTGTAAAGAGCTTGACACAGTGCACAGGAAAATGGCAATTGCTCAGTAAATATCAGCTCTAAAGATACCAGATACAAAGTCGAACCTCCTTCTCATTTTGAGGATGGGACCACTAAGGTCCACAAAAGGGGGAAGTACCTTGCCCAGGGTCACACAGTCTACCATCAGAAGAGCTAGGAGAAGAGCAAAATGCTAAGAGAAAGTGAAGAATGGATAAACAGAATGTAGTATATCCAAACAATGGACTATTCAGCCATAAAAAGAAATGAAGTACTAATTCATGCTACAACATGACGACCTTCCAAATATTGTGCTCAGTGAAAAAAGCCAGACCCCCAAAGACCTCATTCTGTAGGATTCCATTTATATGAAATATCCATTAGAGTTAAAAGGGGAAGTGGTAAATTCACTAAAACTTATTGTAAGTCACTGTCAATATACTAAATTTATTAAAAGCCACTGGACCATACACTAAGAATGTTATGATATGAAAAGTATACCTCACTAGAGCTATAACAGGATGATCTTTAAAAGGAAGAAGGTGCTCAGAGCCCAGCAGAGGAAATACCTGAGCAGCCACACTCCCTTAGCCAGTTGTGCAGCCCTCAGAGATTACAGCCAGGCCACGGGTGAGACTGACTTCTGAGCACAAGGCCAAACAGTTCAGGCCCCCGCCAGCTAGACCCACATGCTGGGGCCAGCTCCCACCAGCCCACCCCATGGAGTGGACTTCACCTCACTGTTCAGGGCGGGAGCACAGAGTCTGCCTAAGGACCCAGCGTCCAGGGCTGGTAGCTGTTGTCTGTGGCAATAAGGGAGTTCCTGATTTTGTGAGACTGGGCTCTAGTGACAACAGGCCTCTGCCTAAAGAGGCAAAGTCAAGGGGAGTCAGAGCTGGTGGTCCAGGGGCCACAGTGTGATCAGCTCACGGGAAGACAGGAGAACATCTCAGACCCTAGCCAGGTGGCTGCACCAGGTTCCCAGCTTCAGGAAGCACTGCCCATCAGCCCTGCTGAGTTCAGAGGCAAAGAACAGGGTCATTGCGGGACAGCCGGGTGTCCTCACACAGAGTTGGGAAATGCTGCTGCTGGGGTAATCTCAACGGGCTTGCTCTTGCCTCAGTCAGGGCCAGGCTGGGGTGAAGACAGCCAGAATGGAGAAGCAGGCCCAGGCAGCAGTTTTCTGCCCAGAGAGAGCACTCAAAGCCTCTCAGAGCACCAGAACTGGGTAGCAGGGAGGGATGTACTTCCAGCCACTTCAAGGTCACGTGAATCCCCCAGGACATGAAACCCACAACAGGAGGTGGCAGGACCCCAGAGCTTGCTCATTCTGGTCCCCCAGCCCCACCCCGGAGAAACCCAGTTCAAAAACCACCTATCTGTGAACTTCTCCTTTAGAGATGGGGAAACTGAGGCCCTGGGATGGGAAGGGTCTTTCTGACAAGGGCACAGCCAGTCGGAACACAGCCAGGGTTAGATTCGTCTCCCTGTGCCCACCAGCCAGGCCTGGCCAGACCTTACGTTCCTGAGTATCCACCCCAACACTGTGGGTCAGAGTCCCGGGGACGTCTAGGCACAGCCTGCACCGCCAGACCCGGGCCTGACTCTGACGGCGTCCTCAGATGACACTCAGCACTGTTTGGATAATGCCAGTCTAGCCCGCTTGCTGAGAACTCAGAAATCTCCACCATGAGCCTCAGCAGGAAGGGCCCCTCTGACAAGGCCATCAAGTCTTATCTTTTAAAGCCTGGATGAGCTGGACCCTTGCCACGGCTGCCACAGCTCCCCCAGCACGCCGAGGGAGGGGCAGGTGACCTGGAGAAGCTGTGGGTGTTGCCACAAGGAGCCCTCTGTGCAGGCTCTGTCCCTCAGCAGCTCGGACACAGAGGCCAGTGTCCTCACTTCCCGGGCCTGGTGACGTCCACTGTCACTTGGTCAGTGATGGCACAGGAAGGGGAAAGCTACCGAGATATCAGGACTTCACCGAATCCTGAACACCATGGCCTGGTCCTCACTGATCCAATGTCAGTCCAGCCTCCACAGTGACCATGAAAAGACCTTGGCCTAAGTGCTGTTTCACCACCGGGGTGTAAGCTCCCCCAGAAAGGAGACAACCTGACAGGATGGTCACTTTGGCCGCGACTGCACAGAGCCGGGGCCTCAAAGCTGAGCCTTCACTTGATGGACCGCACCCATTGCTGTGAGGGAATAGCCGGCCTCAAAACCAACATCTGGAGACCTGTTCAAGTCTTCCTTTACTGTTTTTTTTTTTGTGTGTGTGCACCCAGAGCTCTTGGCACATGCCTTTCAAAATCTCTTGTGAAAGAGGTAGTAATAGTAATGTTACTTCCTTCTGAAAAATTAAGTTTTTTCTAAGTATTTCTTTTTTTTGGGGGGGCCTTGCAGCATGTTTTTTCCTAAGTATTTCTTTCCTGCACTTTTTACGCATGCTTAAAACGAACAGGAATCACTGTATCTTGCACTTTTTCTTTTTGTAAATGGACACTTTGAGTTCAGTGAGTTCCTCCCTAAGGCATTACAGTGTAAACCTGGGTGTAACTTAGTTGCCAATCCAGTATCTTTTCCCCATAGAAATCAGAGTTTAACTATCTAACAAAGACCCAGGAGACCCATTGGACACCCTCTCCCTTTGGGAGCCCCCCTCCCCCAGCTGTAAATGTTATTTCATTTCTTTCCAAGTGCCTTCAAACTGACTGAGATCCCTTATCACTGTGCCTTATCTTCCCCTTTCTAGTTTCTCTCCATTTTCTGGCCTGGTGCTGCCTGCCTGCCCAAGAAGTCTTCTTGGTTAACGGGAGCCCCTCACTGGACAGCATGGAACAGCTACCAATGACCAGCTTGGGCAAGTCACTCAACACACTAGCCTCACTTTCCTCATCTATAAAATGTGATATGACAGCATCTGTCTCATAGGGTTATTCTCAGAATCCATAAGATAATATTAGCAATAAAGGATGCTCTGTGTCACACCAGGGATACTTATTGACCACTCAAGATCCCTGTAATTGTCTACAGGTTTTATCTAGACCTGTAAGATGCTCGGAAGTGTAACACTATTTTGTGTCCCCCCAGCTAGACCGTCAGGAATCTAGCTAGAGAGCTCCTAGCATACAGCAGGGCTCAACAAGGTTCTGCAGGGCAAATGATCCCCTAAAGTGGTCAAGGGAAGGGGATCCAGTAGTACTCACCAAGCAATATAGGTGTGCAGACCTACTGTGTGCCAGGCAGGGGAGAGGGCACCAAGAGTAAGCCAGGTCCCTGCCTGGCCAAGGGGTACCCCACATGATCGGGTACCAGCCAGAAGCAAGCAGACTTGGCTGGGAAGGTTTCTGGAAACCATTCCCCAGCCAGACTTCAAAATCATTTCATGAACCCATCACATGCTGTCTGGGCAGCCTCATGCCCCGCCCCAAAGGGCTGGAATCCTGAAAACCACTCAGTGTGTAGGCGCTACTACTGTTCCCATTTTACAGAGCGGCGAAACAGGCTCTGAAGCGACTCAGTAGCTGACCCTCTCAACTACCCCACCTGATGCCTCCAGCTGCAAAGTGGCCAGTTATCATTACTGTCCCTTGCAACTGGCCATCTTCAGAGAAGGCTCCTTGGGATGGGCAACAGCCTTTCTCCATCTTCTGAGCCATTAGGGCTGTCGGGAAAGAACGCTGGGGGATGGGCCTCTGACTTGAGGAAAGTGCACCTGGAGGCTGGCCCTGTATGTTCACCCCAAGGCCCTGGGGCTTGGTTCTTGGTTCTCTTAACCTTCCAAGTCTCCCCTCCTCCACCCCATCCCCTCCTCCTGCCCCCACCCCAGAGGAGATCTTAGACCTTCCCTCCACAAGGGATGCCAGGGCTCTGCATCCACGTGGCCACCTTCCTCCTCACTCTCCACTCCTGGAGTCTCAGCACCCCTGCTCCAAAGCCAAGAGTGGCAGGAATGTGACTCTGAACAGGAATGTGAGGTGGAGAAGGGGACAGGTAGTTTGAGGTAGGGACAAGGCCGGGGCCCCCAGGCTCGTCTGCAAGATGAGGGGTTAAAACAGGCGCTCTCGAGTTGGGCAGCACGGGTTCAAATTCCAGATGTCGCCGCGTGTGACCTCGGGCAACTGACAAATTCGGAGCTTCAGTTTCCCCACATGTGGGTGGAACGTTACCAGTTACCAGGGAGGAAAGGGTCCGGGGGCCGCGCGTGCCGAGGGCACGGTACAGGGCTTGTCTCTCGGCGAGTGGGCACTAATGGTGGCCTTCCCGGCACGGCCGGCGAGGGGCCTCCGCAGTGCGTAGCCGCTCGTCCCCTGCGCCTTTGAGCAGCGGGGAATGAGGGGCCGAGCCGGCCTGAGGCCTGCTGGGAGCCGGGCCCCAGCGGGCGGAAGCCGGGTCGAGCGCGGGCGCGGCGGAAGGCTCCTCCGGCGCTGACCTGCGAGGCGCGCGCTCCGCCATGTGACCGCGCCCCCGGCCGCCTCCCTCGTGGTGGCACCGTGCAGCGCGACACGGAGCCGGCGTGCCCGCGGCCCCGGCGCCCTCGTCCTGCGCCCTCACTCACCCCGAGCCGGCCGCCGTGGTGGCCTGGATGGAACTGATGCGCAGGCGGTTGGCTGTGTCCTTCAGGGCCTGCAGCTTCTGCTGGTCTGGCTTATGGTAGGCCTCCATGGCGCGGCCGGGCGAACGGGCGGGTGGGGAGACAGAGGACGCGGAGACGCAGCGCAGCGTAGCTGCCGGCAACTGCTAAGGCCGGACGCAGCGCTGGGGCGCGTTAAGAGTGCCGGGAGCCGCCCGCGGGGGCGGGGCGCCGGCATCACCCCAGGTTGCCCCGCCCCGCCCCGCCCCCGGACCAGCGGAGGCAGCCCCGCCCCAGCCCTCCGGCGCTGTTAGGAAACCGAGACCGTCGGGAGCCTGGGAATCTCTGTACCCAGCCCGATGCTGTCCGCCAGCCTAACCTCTCCGTCCCTCTTTCCTTCCCCCGAAATCTGCGGGGCAGCTGCGGGCTGCCAGGCTCCTGTGAGTCAGGCTGCACTGCCATGCCGGGATTAACCACCGACACAAATAATGTGATAATAACTGCAGGTTCTAGGCCCGGCTCAGGGTTCTTCTGTTGACTCGCATCTTCACTGCAGACCGCTCTCCTTCCTCCACAAAGCCCTGGAGTGAAACTGAGAGGGGAGGCTTCATTGATTGTACCTTAGTAAAAATGAGCAAACTGAAACTGGTAAGGTCAATTAAGGTCACAGGGCTGGTGCGTGCAGGGAGCTCTGCCCTAGCAAACACGCCCTGTCCTCGAGCCCCAGCCCCAGAGAGGGACCCCAGGGCTTGAGGAGCCTGTAGGAGGATGAGGATTATGAAAATGAGAATACATATGAGTAGTAATGATAATATCAGTTAATGTTAACCGAGAAATTACTAGAGGCAAACCGTTTACAAGTTATTAAGGCCTAATAACACTGCTGACTCTTAGGGAGATCACTAGATTTGGTTTCCAGGTCTGTAAGGACAGGAGAACCCACCTCTGCTCTTACCAGGTCCCCTGGCCCCCCAGGGGGATGAAGGTCCCCCGAGAAGGAGTAGGGAGGGGACCGTCATCACAGATGTTGTCGGTGGAGTTCACCCACCCCACATGCCCCAGGAGGCTGATACCCTTTACCACGTCTTATACAGGAAGAAGCTCCATTTTACAGAGGACAGAGAAAGGTATCCCCTCAAATCAGTGGCTGAGGAGGGGGCTGCATCAGATCTGTCTGATGCTGAGCCCCTGAGCAAGCTGAGGGAGGCAAGTGGCCAGGCCTTCCTTGACTGTGTCCCCTCTGTGTCTTTTGCCAACACTCAGAGTTCTGGGTCATGAGGGACAATGGACTGAATGTGACTGAGTCCCCCACCCCACTTCTGGGTGCTCCTTGGCTGTTCCTCTGCTGGCCTGGCTCCCAGATGCCCAGCCAGACCCTAAGCCAAGTGCATCTCATAGCACTTGGGTCCTGCCGGCCCAGCCCACGGAGGCCTGCCCACCCAGGGTTGGGTCCAAAGCTGGCAAGGGCTGAAGGCTGGATTGGAGTGAGATAGCCCCAGGGGTATGCCACGTCAGAGACCTAACGTGTGCCTCTGCCCTCAGTCTGATAAGAAAAGACATACCTTTGAAACCCTTTGGAAGCTCTGTGCCTTCCAACTCTGGCCTTTAGAGCAGTGTTTTCCTGTTCCAAGCCTCAATTTCTCCCTCTGCCCAATGGGACTAATCCTTGCCATTCTGCACCCACCCTGGTCTCTAATGGTGGCACAGTTCTCTCCATGGCTCTGGGGATCCAGCAGTGATAGAATAAAATGCCCCTCCACCTGCCCCATTGTGGGGCTCTAGGGACCCCTGGGGCAGCTTCTTGTCATCCCAGGATTCCAGGTGAATAAGACCCAGTTTGGCATCACCACAGCCTTCTCCTCCTGCCCCGCTCCCCGACCCCCCTGGCCTACAAGGTCTGGGCGCCTTAGCTAAGGCACAGGGCAGAGCCAAGGTCTAGCTCCTCCTGCTGCTCAGACCTGGGCACCCAACTAGACCCTTGGACATGAAGACCTCCACAGTGCTCGTGCCCTTCCACTAGGAACTCTGTGCCTGGGAGATGTTGTTGAGGGAAGTTCCATGGGCAAGCATGTCCGCAATGGCAGCAGGCACGGGCTGGTGGGGCCCTACGTGGTCATTTCACCCAATCGGTGTGAAGACCAAGCCTCCTGAGAAATGGGGATACTCTAAAGTATCCCCATTTCTGACTTGCGGACAGAAATTGGAAGGGCCTGTGGGGAACTGTAGCTCCTAAGGGTCCCAATCACCAGACATGACAGTCCCCTAGCTGGCTGAGTCATAAGAATTGCCTGAAACAGTTATTCTACCCACGAATCCCTGGTCACCACATCTAACCTTCTGAATCAGAATCCCTAGGGTGGGGCCTGGGGCTCTGCATTTCTAAGAAGACACTCAGGCAATTCTGTTTTGGGGCTGAGAACTCTCCAGAGAAAAACATCAGGGAGACCTGGACAGACCTGAGTTCAATGCCTCGCTGGTTACGCCATGGGGCTAAATGAAGCACTGAAAGTCCAGCTGTGGTGGGGAGATGTCTGTGACATGTAAACAGAGTAAAGCAAGGTATAGAACAGCAGGTAGAGTGTGATCCTATTTCTGTCAAAAATAAATTAAAGTGTGCACACGCATGTGTGTGTATGCGCATGCGTGTGTACCCATGCATGTGTGTGTTCGTAAGTGTGTCTGGGCAGAACAGAGGCTGCAAGGACAGACTTCAAGCCATGGGGGACTTTGGAGGGTTGGACTGAGGGAGACTTTGGGTTTCTACTTTATGAATTTCTCTTTGGCTGGAATTTAGTGCTAGTGAACACTGTTGACTTTTATAATCCAAAAAAAAAGCAAAACAAAATTCCATCTTGAAAAAAGCACTGTTGAGATTGGGAGATGCATTTTTTTTAATTTTAATTTTTTAAATTAATTAACTAATGGCTGCTTTGGGTCTTCATTGCTGCGCGTGGGCTTTCTCTAGTTGTGGCGAGCGCGGGGTACTCTTCGTTGCCGTGCGCGGGCTTCTCATTGCGGTGGCTGCTTTTGACGTGGAGCACGGGCTCTAGGCGCACCCGCTTCAGTAGTTGTGGCTCGCGAGCTCTAGAGCGCAGGTTCGATAGTTGTGGCGCTCGGTCTTAGTTGCTCCGTGGCATGTGGGATCTTCCTGGACCAGGGCTCAAACCCATGTCCCCTGCATTGGTAGGTGGATTCTTAACCACTGTACCACCAGGGAAGCCCTGGAGATGCATTTTTATGAATGCGCTTTTTCTTGTAATTTCTCACGATTATGTAAAGCTGCCTCTGTGTTTCATAAGCCAGGCTGTTTCCTTGGATGTTTTTGAGTTGGGAGCAAACCTCCAGGCGGTGGGTGCTCACCAGTGGGAGGTCCCTCCTGCCCTTGCTCTGCTATCTACATGAAATTCAGGGCAGAGCTATCCTGATGTGCTTCTGCACATCCCCTGAGTTGACACCAATGAGGCGTGAACGGGTCCCGAGCAGCTGTGTTCCTGAATGACAGCACTGGGCATCTCTTTGGCAGGTCTGGCCCACGTGCGGCTCCTGGGGCAGGCCTGGGCTAGTGCTGGGGGCCCTACAGTCAGCACGGGGCTTGCAGTGGAGGCAACATCCCAGTCTGGGTCTTCAGAACACTGTCTTTGACTCATATCCGGGGCTCAAAGCCTGTGGGGGCCTGGGATGGGTCCTTGTGTGAGGATGTGTCCAGCCTCGTGTCCACCAATGCGTAGCAGAGGGCCCACTCTTGGACACTCTCTAACGGGCTTGTAGGTTGATGAAGAATTCAGTTTTAATAAATCCATCTCTCCTCTCAATGCCGGAAATTTCCTTCCAGAGGCATTTTTGGGGTAAAGTTTCTTTTGATAATGTTGCCCCCAGGGACGTGAGATGACACACAGTTCAACTCACAGAACCTCTGATTTTTCTGATTTAACTTTTGTTTTTGTTCTTGTTTTTTAAAAACACTTCCCCCCCTCCAAAGGTAAAAGTAAAGTACACTCATTGTAAAAACCTGGAAGGTATAGAAAATTTAGAAGTAAACGAAAATTGTATGTAATGCCACCCAAAGAGGACCACTGGTAAAGTCATTTGTTCGTTTGACAAATTTTTTTTTTTGGCTGCACCACGCTGCATGCAGGATCTTAGCTCCCGCCGGAGATTGAACCTGTGACCCTTCCAGAGGAAGCTCGGAGTCCTAACCACTGGACCGCCAGGGAATTCCCTCATTTGACAAATACTGATTTATTACAATTGTTTGAAGAAAATAAAAACAGGGTCAAGGGTCAGGGAGAGGGGCTGGAGAGTAGAAGTGGGGGTCCCTTCATTAGGTGTTTGCTACTGTAGTTTCTTTTGTTTTCTTATTGTCAGGATCACATAAAATTCTCCATTTGTCATTTACATTTTCCCATTAGCATTCCCAAATTCTTCAAAGACATCGTTTTTACTAGCTGTGTATTGTCCCATCATGGAGCTATGTCCTCATTATTAACCATCCCTTAGTGATGAGTATTTGGAGTGCTTCCAGGTTTTCACCAAGATGTATTACCCTGCAGTTAACATGTGGTACCTAAATCCTTGTCCTCCTGGCAGCTTAGCTGGGAGTTTTCCCAGAGTTTTCAATGGGAAGCTGCTAGGTCAGAGGGTGGCAACCCTTCTAAAGCCCTTGATACGTATTTGGCAATGAGCTCTCCAGGAAGTCTGGTTGTGACTCAGTCACCTCTGCCTCTCAGCCATGTGCTTGGGGGAGAGGGCAGAGGGAGGGAATCCAAGACCTGCATAGCCTTGAGTGGATCCCTGCATGTTTCTGGGCCTCCGTTTCCTCACATTTGTAAAATGGGCTCATTCTCACAACAAACAGAGGTTTCTTCTTGTTTTCCCTTTCTCTGCCTGGGGAAAGCAAATTCAAGGTGGGGAGGCTACCCTCATTTTCACAGCTGTAAGCTCTTCCTGGCAGTGGTATGTAGGCAGCAGGAGGTATTAGACCCCCTTGTCCAGTGAGCAAAGGGAAAATCAATGAGAAGAGAGAATTCTGAGATGAGTTTTATAGATGGTTTTCTCCAGGACACCTGCAGACTCTGGGACCGTGGGCACTGGGCAAGAGCCCCATGACAGGGAGGCAGGGGTGGGGAAAGGGAACCTGGACACAGGGGATAACTCACCAGCTCCTCGACTTTGCTAGAAGTCAGCTCTAACCCCGGTGCACACGGCTCTCTCTCCTTCCTTTCTCATTTTATTGTTTTTTAAAAAAATCACAACTTGGGAATTCCCTGGTGGTCCAGTGGTTAGGACTCAGCACTTTCACTGCTGGGGGACTGGGTTCATTCCCTGGTCGGGAAACTAAGATCCTGTAAGCCGTGTGGTACTGAAACTGTGCACCTCAGATTGGGACTTGAATCCACATGCCGGGACTCGAACCCAGCCAAAACCCAGACTGGGACTTGAACCCACATGGCCGGGACTAGAACCCAGACCAAACTCCCAGTCTTCCAACTGAGATTGCACACCTGGTTTCAGGACTTAATGAAGCTCAGGTTTTTGATGTCTCATTGCAGAAAGGATTCAGTGAGACAAAGTAATAGGTAAGAAGTGAGAAACACTCCACAGACAGAGTGTGGGCCATCTCAGAAGGTGAGAAAGGCACCAAGGTATGGGATTGTCAGTTTTTATAAGGGTGGGTAATTTCATAGGCTAATGAGTGGGAGGAGTATTCCAGCTATTCCGGGAAGGGGCGGGGATTTCCATGAACTGGGCCACTGCCCACTTTTTCATCCTTATGGTTGGCCTTGGAACTGTCATGGCACCTGTAGGTTTGTCATTTAGCTTACTGATGTGTTACAATGAGCGTATACTGAGGCTCGAGGTCTAGTGGAAGTCGACTTGCCCACCATCTTGGACCCATTTGGTTCTAATCCGTTTATGTCATGTCCTCAGGCTATGTCATTCTTTCAAAGGTTGTGCCCTGCCCCCCTTCCCTCCTGTTTCAATTCAGCTAGGCTGTGTCCCCAATTATTCAATCAAACACTAACCTAGGTGCTGCTGTGAAGGTATCTTGTAGATGTGATTAAATCCCATAATCAGTTGATTTTAAGTAAAAGGGATTATTCTAGATAACTGGGTGGATCTGATTCAGTTGGTTGAAAGGCTGAAGAAGAAAAGTGACTTCTTCTGTGGCAGCTCCAGCCTCCTCTGCAGTTTGTGACTTACCTATCAGTCCCCTCGGCCCACCACCTTGGAGCAGTCCAATTCTTTGCCACAAATCTTTAATATAGACCTACAGGTTCTGCTTCTCTGCTTGTATCCTGACTGATACACAAAGAGGAAAACTTCATCCCCCATAATCCACCATCCAGAGGTCACTAAGGACAACATTTTGGTTATTTCCTTCCAGCCTTTTTTTTCCCTTTTTATCCATGAGCATGAATATTTTAAGTAAGGTCATGATCCCTCTGGTTTATATCACTGTGCATCTTAAATGCTTTCCCGCAGAGTCCACGTGCTTTTCTCCCCCAGAATTATTACTGGCGAAGAGGAAGGTCATCCACTGTCCCCCCTTGGTTGGACGTTTGCGTTGCTTCTGCGTTTATACTGTATCAAACAATACTTGTGCTTTCACTATAGCTAGCACTTGCTTCTGGGAGAGAGGGCTTCTTTTCTGGTCATCACTGTGTGTCCTTGGCCAATCCCAGGACCAGATTGGGTGGTCGACCCTCTGAGTCACCCCCAAAGGCCGGGGCTGCAGGCACCTGGCACTCCTGAAAGGTGAGCACCAGCATGGAGCCCAGCGCAGCCCTGCCAGGCCTGCTTTCCTTGCACACAAAGGAAAAGTGCCTAGTCATTGCAGCTTGCGGTTTGAGTAGCAGAGCCTGGGCACCTCCCTGGGTGGGGAGTAAGGAGCTGCCTCAACAGCCCTCATCAGTTCCTGTCTGGGTGTGCCATGCCAGGCAGGGCTTGGGCAGTGCTATTGACAGTCAGGGCACTTCTAGGGCAGCCGGGCCCGCCTGCATGGCCTGCGGCACAGAGTGGGGAGAGACTGTCACCCTGTTCCCTCTTCTGATATCTCCTGGTTTCCCTGAGCAAGCTGGGTGGTAGAGGTGGCTTTTGTTCCTGTAGATATTAAAGATGAACATTTTTGTTTTGCTGTGGGGAGATTAAGTGGATTTTCTCCTGGGCAGTTGTTGAAGAGCTGAAGTGGTGGTTATTTAGGGTAGGGCTGCAGCAGTCTGGAGAAAGGCATGGAGAGGGATCCTTTCCCTGCTTAGAGCCACACGGCTCCTCCTGGGAAACACGAAGCCGTAACAGTGTTTGGCTAGGAGGAACAGTCAGCAGCCACAGGAAGTCCCAAACCCAGGTTGGTTGCCCTCCAAACACAATGGCTTTTTCTCCCCACCCCACCCCTAGAATTAGCAATGACATCTAGTCAGCCTTCCTTCTGGTGACTTTGATGAGGCCTCAATTGACCCTTTGATTCTCTCATGAATTCACTCCTTTGTTGCATTTACCAAGGCCTGTGTGCCAGCACTGTGCTAGATGTTTGGGGAAGAAGATGATCCTGTCTTGGTTCTCAGATCACAGGTCACAGGTCGGCAGGGGCCACACGGCCCTGTCCTGTGATCTGTATAAAGAATTGCCTGCTGAGACTGCAGATCAGGGAAGGCTCCAAGGAGGAAGTGACAACCGACAGCAAATTTTGAAATAACAGTATTCCCTGCCACCAAACTGTACCTGTGTCATGCTGGCATGGGTGATGGGAATTGAGACTATAAACCCATTTCAGATCCGGACCTCGGCTTCCCAGCTTGGCCAGTATCCTGGCAGGATGCCTCTGAGCCACTCCGACGCACCCCCCACCCCCCCACCCCCGGCCTAGGGCTGAGAAAGCCCTCTGAAGAGCCATACCTGGGAGGAAGGGATAACAACAGGTGACTGGCAGCAACGCCACTGTCATTTCCAAACGTGCTTCAAAATTCTCCAGGGACCCGAAAGCTTTTTCCACGTTCCACAAACCCAGAGGGAGGTTTGAACTGAACACGTCCAGGTCAACTCTTGCCTCTGCTGCCCCCTAGCTGGGTGAACTTGGACGGATGGCCTTCGGCAAATCACTCAGTGGTCAGTTCCTTCACCTGGAAAACGAGGCAATGACATGTGTCCCCCAGGTGGTCAGGATGGTCAAAGTCACTCTATTCCAGAGTGACGTGCATCCCTGCTCCCGAAATCGCAGTTTACCACGGAGCCCAGGCTAAGGGGACAGGGCAGGCGTGTGTGGGGCTGTGCCCATAATGTCCAGCACTGAGTCTGGGACAGAACAGCTGCTACCCCCAGCCCCAAGGGTCAGATGGGGACCAACAAATAGGGTGTGTGTGTGTGTCTCTTCCTCCCACCTTCCCTCCTACCTCTCTCTGAGGTTGACGCACCGGCCCATCTTTTAAGGGCTCCAAAGTCCTCGGGGAATGTTAATTAATAACCTCGCCATCTTGGGCTGGAGCGCAAACAGCTCCTCGGTCTCCTTTTGGGCAGGAGCCCAGTGAGTCAGGGCAGGCGATGGAGGGGGGCGGGAGCTGGCTCCCAGGTGTGTCAGCCCTGGACGGGCCCTTTGTGGGAGAGCGGCCGTCTTCTGGGTGAAGGGGAGCTGTGTCAGAGTGAAGACCAGGGCTCCTATTTACGGGGGCATTCTGCGAATTTGTGTAGTCATGCCCAAGCATTCCCATATTTAATATGGAGCATCTGATTATAAATTACTTTAAAACTTCTCCTTTAGATCACAATTAAGGTCTTATTTAAAAATTATGTAGGCATAGGTTACATTCTCTATGAATTCTAGGTCAAAATGGTAAAGGTGAAATGACAAAATATTTGTTTATTTAAAAGGGGGTGAGGTGCCTGCTAGGGTGGAGACCACACAGTAAATGGGGGTGTTGGCCGGCAACATTGCTAGCATCCCCTTTCCCATCAGGGGGCCTGTTGGGGTAAGGGTCAAACAGAAATCAGGGAAGCTTCTCGGTGCCAGCAGGACGGGAGAGGATGTTAGCCCTTCTGTCCAGGGGAAAGACCCCTGCCTGGGAGAGGCTGGGAGGGGCAGTCTGTGGCGGCAGGAACGTGTCAGATATAGAAACAACAAAACGGGGCTTCGCTAGCAAAATGTGTAGCGGTCCAGATTTTTGTACATGCTTCAGAAGCCAGGGCGCCATTGCCAACACAGAGAAATTCCACAGAACATGGTGGGTGGTTTGCTGGGGTTGCCTCTAGAGCTTTGCCAGGGCTCAGGCAGTACCAGACCCATCTTTCTGGAGGGGCAGGGACGTGGTAAGCAAGCAGCAGTTCCTGTGGACTGTGGCCGGCTTCTCAGCTCCAAATTCTGGGACCCTTTTTAGACTGATGGGCTGACGTCAGTCTAACCACAGCCAGGGCCTCTGCCCCTTCCCAGGATGACAGGAAGCTGGTGTCGTGAGTGGCCCTTTCCCAAGGCTGCACTTTGAATGGCCTCCACCTCCGAGGGATGTGGGGAGGGTTAAGGAATGCACACAGAGCACACAGCACACAACAAACGTCGGTTATGATTACTTGTGGGACTGTACTTCAAATATATTCAAACTTACGTGAAAGAAGTACCTGTGAAACATGATGTGACTGTCATGCGGCCTTTGCATCACCTCCTTCCGAGCCATTCTACCGCTGGGCATGAGAGCTCTCTTAGTAGTCAGCTTTACTTTTAGCTAATTTGCCTGGTGAACTGAAGAGATATATGTAAGCCCCATCCGCCCGCCCGCCCTGCCATGGGTTCCGTCTGCGTGAGTGTGGCAGCAAACTTAGACAGGTGGAGAATCTTGAATTGATCTAAGCCCTTTAGAAACCTGTTGGCGTCTTCCCATTTGGGGGTAACAGAGACCCCAAAAGACACAGCCTAAAGGAGAGAATGCAGGCTGGGCTCCAGGGTTTGCTTGGTTTAGTGACTGTTTTGCTGCTCTTCCCTCAGCTTTCCAAGAACCTGGCTTCATCTTTAGAGGAAACCCCATGGCCGGATTTCTAGCTGCTCATCCAGGAGACAGGCTGGTTCTTGTAGCTCTGACAAACACAGAAGCCTCAGCAATTTCTAACTCACACACTTACTCAAAGACCAGGTATTTTTTAAAGTTTATCACTTAATTAATCAATTAATATTTATTTATTTTATTTTTGGCTGCGTTGGGTCTTTGTTACTGCATGCGGGCTTTCTTCAGTTGCGGAGGGGGGGGGCTACTCTTTGTTGCGGTATGTGGGCTTCTCATTGCGGTGGCTTCTCTTGTTGCGGAGCATGGGCTCTAGGCACGCGGGGATCAGTAGTTGTGGCTCACAGGCTCTAGAGCGCAGGCTCAGGAGCTGTGGCACATGGGCTTTGTTGCTCCGCGACATGTGGGATCTTCCCGGACCAGGGCTTGAACCTGTGTCCCCTGCATTGGCAGGCGGATTCTTAACCACTGCGCCACCAGGGAAGCCTAAGACGAGATATCTTTTAGCAACAGCATGAACCAGGATCCATAAACGGTGAGTGAAAACATCATTAGAAACAACCAGGAAGCCTAAAATCCCAAACCCTATGGCTCTTGTTCACGATCCAGTGGCCTTAGTTTTTCACGAAATTCCAATGAACCTGGTTACCTGGTTTCCTAGGTCATGACAGCTGAAAAGCAGCACGTGAGTAGGTCAAACTAGCTTTTAATAAACAGTGGTAATGTGTGACCTAAGGAATTATAGAAAGCAATCTAGAATAATTTATCGTGGAGGCAATGGAGTCAAGAAAGGAGTTCTAGACCAGCCCTCTGGTCTGCTTGGCTTCGGGTCCCTAACTCAGTACTGGCTTAATAAGCAGCAGGCCCTGTCACTCTCAGCTTCAACTCCCTTCTCCCTAAAATGGGTTATTGTGAAGATCAGGAAAATAATGGACAGCAATGCTTAAGTGCTGAATGAGCATGCATTAATGATGACTGGGGTGTGTGTACGAAAGTCATAAAGCAAGGGTTAAGCATATGCTCTGCTCTAAAAAAGCAGGCAGGTATGTCAAACATTTTAGAGAGAATTTCATTTGGAAACACACTTAATGTGAACAATTACTAGGGAGATATATGATTAACACTTTTTTCCTTTTCCCTATGTCCCATAATGATGACATTTTACTTTCTTCCCTCCCTCTTTCCTTCCTTATCATCCTAGATGCCTGGCACATATGACAACTCAACACACATAAACTGAGTGAATTTGGGAAGTGACCTGGAAGGTTAAGTCCCCTGTAAAACAGTGTTTTTGGTCATGATTAGACCTGTACCCTCCATCTGGGGAAAACTCAGAGGAATAAACGGAGTTGTTTTGTTCTCTCACCTCACTCCCTCTCAGCAGTAGGAGACTCTGGAAAAGTGTAGCAACTCATTCAAAAGTTCCTATTTCTGTAAATTCAATAAAAACACAATTAAAATTTAGTAGGTGCTAAAACTTGGTTTTGAACTTTTATTAAAAAAATATATTTGCAAACATATAAAATTTAGGATGAAAAATGCTCATCTGAAAACAGGTAATAACTTAATATTTGCAAACATACACAGATGGTATAAAATCCATACCATTAAAAATGTTAATGATGCTGTATTGCGCTCATGGAACAAAAATCTTGCTGTAACCCCAGAGCTTCTCATGCTCACGTTTCAGGGCGCTGAGACTCTGGTACACTGAAGGTCATGAGAGCCACATGGCCAAAGCAGGAATACAGAATAAAAAACCATTTAGAACACATACTGTTAAAAACACGTTTCTTAAGGAATCACACAGATAAAAGGGAAACACAATTTTGCATTTTCCCCATTCAAAGTGAACGATGTTGCATCATAGCATTTCAAATGAAGATGTCAAATACAAAACTGAGTGAAACATTGCACACATCTCTCCTGCTGAATTTGCTGAAAAACAGGCTCCTTGAGGCCCCGGCCCACTCAGGGAAATGTTCTCAAGCACAGCTTTAAAAAGCTCAGTGTAAGTTGCTTTACTTGTTTCAGATCTTAACGTTTTAGACACCTGAAAACACAGGGCACTATTGGTTCCAGAAGGCCCTTTGAATACAACTGAAGAAAACCAAAGACAAGTAAGAAAGAAACACGTGCTCAGCAGCAAACGCGCAGCAAGAATGCAGGACACACGTCCCTGTGATTCCTCGTCTTCACTCACGTGGACTGAGCCCACTCGTGCCTGTGCTGCCTCTCACTCCTCTGTGTTTCATTTTGCCCAGAGTTACAGTATGATGGCTAATTTTGTTTTTTAAGCAGTTAGGCACCTTCAATTTCATGTTGCATTGTTAGTAATACAATGGCAGTTATGGCCTCTACTACCAAAATGAGAAAATTTCAAACTACATTCTTTGGGGAGGAGAGTAATAAAGCTGCGTGGTTTAAAAATATTTACCTAGTAGAAGATTTGATGGGGTTTAAAATTTTTACAAGAAAACATGGGTGGAAAAAGAACAATTCTTGACATGCAAAATCGGGTCATATTCTAAACTTAGCCTGTGCATCCTCCGGCAGAGAAGGACCCAGGTCAACTTGGGTTCTTAACAAAACCCCACTCCCAAAAGCCTTCCAAAGTAAGCCATGGACACTCACATTCACATGCAGACGGCATGAATGCTTCTGAAACTGACAGTCACTTGAAAACCTAGGATTCAAAGTCACACCTTACAAACCTTGGGAGAGATGCACAATGAGGAGGAGCTTCTTCCATAAAGGAAAGGAGCAAGGCTGTTTGGGAGGTGGGAGTCCATTCAAAGACACCACATCAACTACAACCAAAGAAGGTAGTGCCACCCACCCAGGTGAGGGGGGGTGCATACAGACAGTCACGGTGACCTAAATGCAGGTCATCTGAAGTTCTACAAACCTAGCAAGAAGCATCTCTGTTTTGGTGTCCATTTTGATTCACCTAAGGTTTAAAACTAAGATTCCAGTAAAGTCACTGCAGCAATGTAAACATGCAACCTAAACTAGCATGAGGTTCTGGACAGAAGCCTGAATGAGGAATAAGGCAACTGAACTGCGACTTTCGGGCCAGGGTCATCCAACTGCAACTGTTCAGGCTTCGCCTGACTTCTCTAGGGACTCATTCTGGCCTGAACTTCCTAGTCATCATGACGGGGGACTTCTGGCTTCTGAATTTTCAAAATGCTTTGAATACATAAATCTGGGAGTTGAAACAGGTTTACCCTTTTCAAGTCTCCATGACTTGGGCACTTAAAAATTTACTTTCACACTAAGGAAACCTTATCACAGATTCTCTTTACTGTCTGTCATATTCATTCCTTGGATTAAAGGGTGACAATTAACAGATTTGATTAAAGACCCTCTTCAGGATATTCTCTCAACTCTCTTGTAATATTGTCCATACTCAAATCATCATTTCAATTCAAATGTCTATCATAACAAGAATCCCTCGATTCTTCCACTTACCAAAGCCCACTGAGACTACACCTGGGATGCGAGCAAACCTACCAGGGCAACTGTTTTCTGAGAACAGTCACGTGGCTCCCTGGACACCATCTCCTGGTGTCAGCAACACTTCACGTCTTACTGTAACCTTCTCTTTCCCAGGTGACACGCAAGCAATTCATTTTTGGTTGCTGAATTTACACACTACCTTTGAAAACAAACTATTCCTAATGGAGTATGAGAACTTAAAAGCTTCCCTGGCTTCTGCGCAATTCACAAATAACTAGGTAAATGCAATAGAAGACACTAAATTGGGAAGCAGAAAAGTTGTCCAGGAAGCATGTTTAGATTAACAAAAGCCAATCAAGGTGTTCTTTATGCTAAAAAACTAAGAGCAAACTAAAACAAGTATGTAATTCACAAGTAATTTTCTAAAATCTCAGCTAGAAAAAAAAAAAATCTGTGGACTTATGATTGAGTTACCATTAAAGCTTAAATGATTGTTCCCGAGGAACCATTACATCTGTCAGCATTATTCACAGCTAATCCTTATGCTAGCTGGTTGAGCCAATTGGGTTTTACCCCATCATTAAATAGTGCTCAGAAAAGTAAGCAGTGCATCTTAATTGGTTAAATACTACAAAATGACCTGTATCATAGAAGCGAAGACATTTTCATTCAAAGAATATCTTAAAATTACTATTGCTGAAATAAATCAAAATCTACATTAAAATATTACTAATCACCATTACATGCCATAAAAGAATAAATATAAATCATGGCAGATCAATAGCAGCATAACAAAGCATCTTTACATATTTTCACACTTCGGGCTGCAAAAGTACTCACAGCCTAGGAATACATTGGTAAAGTTCTGAATTTCACACTTTGTTTTTAACTCCATATTCTATAATAAAGTAAGGGCAGTGTGAATAACAGCTCCCTTTTCTGCATAGCTTTAAAACTATTCTCAGTAGACTTGAGGAATGGAACCAGAATGGCTTTGTCAGATTGGTCCACTGGTCCTTTTGTCAAAGTGTTAAGGAAAACAATTAACAATGACTTCTCACTGTGTTTAGACAGAAAAGGAAAATAAGGCTATGATTCACACACAAATGTAACATTTTCAAAACCACTGGAGAGTAACTTAAAGTGAAGATTTCTGATAGAATTCGGGCCTTACCAGTCCCAGCCTTTATTTCAAAGATGTGCCACGCCTGCTCCCATACCATGACAGGGCCTGCAGGGCCTGATTCCAATGTATCCCCACACTGGGAGCCTGCCACATGGCAGCACTGGGGACACTTAAAAACAAAACACAATTAAGAAATTTCAGAACTTTTAAGGCCCAAGTGAGACATTCATATAAAACATACTTCACTTGAACAAATCAGTCCTAATTTGCCAGCTTAAACTCTGACCCTTAAAACACGAAGCTACTTTGCACAGAGCTGACTTCTGCTCTGTTCTGAACTTGACTACCAGCCCAATGCTCAAGTTTTTAGGGGGGGAGTGGAGGGGAGAGGGGTGCAGACTGGGCTGAACTCTGACTGCTGCAAGGCTGGTGACCCCTTTTCCCTAAGACCTTGAACGTGAAAGTGAGTTGAAAATCAGATTCCTTATTTCACAAACTTGCTTAGATCTGATGAAAACACCCACACAACTCAACACAATGGTCTTTTTTTTTTTTTTTTTTTTTTTGTCAAAACAAAGGTCTGCTGGTGATGCTTCACAGTGAAACCTCCATCATCACTGGGAACGTCACTTGGAAAACATTCTTAAGGAATGAGTCTCTTTCTCATAGGCTCAATTTCAGGATTCTCAAAACTCAATGTTCTGTTTAGAAGTTTCCATGATGAGGCCTATTGTTTCTGAGGTCGCCATTCTGCCTTTGGATCGACTCTGCTCCAGTCATAGGTTGTGGCTGTCTTTGTTCTTGGTCAGAACCTGCAAGTAGACTTCATGAAGCGTACTAAGGAAGCTGGAATCATTCTGGAAGAGATGGTAATGTCACATTTACCTCACTAGAGCTTACTTTCTTGATAACCGCTTAGGAAGAAGCTGTATACATGATCTGTATAACTAATTACCCAAAGAATCCCACCACCCAGAGATAACCATTAATATTTTGGAATTCACTCAGATATTTTTCCACCTGGAGCATATGCCCAAGAAGAGAGAAACACTGGTTCTGGCTAGTCGTGAATTTTCTTTATGAGCTGATTTTCTAAGAAGTCATACAATTTTTTTATTTTTAAAGAATGAAATTCAAAGATGAAATTGATGCCCTACATACCTTAATTAGATGTATTAATGTATCCTGGAGCTGAGACTTGCTGAGGATAATGGAAGGCTTTCTCTGATTTTCTGATGTTCCAACAGTGAGAGGAGAAGGGGAGCTTGCTTTCCTCTCAAGGTCTGAGGACCTTGTAACTGTCTGCTGGAAAACACTTGGGGACAGCAGGACTGAGGACACTGCTGAAGTTGTTGCAGGAACCAGTGGGGGGCCTGCCACCTGCAGGGGAACAATGGTCATTTTGCACCGTCAGCAGCCACGTTGATTAGTGGACGCCTGATAACAAGCATAAGCAGCAGGAGACTGGAGCCCTGAGTCCAGTGCTAACTGTTTGGGTTTCAGATAAACATTCAGGAGCAGCATCTGGGCATTTTACATCTGGTTAGGAAGCTTGTTAGCTGAAGGATAAAGAGTCCATTTATATGATAAGGATGCTCTAGAGTTGTTATGAGAAGCCAGGCCCAGTCATCACAGAAGGGGGACCTGATAAATAACAGCAGGGTATGTACAGTAAGAATAGTCCTGTGATAAATCAAACATGTGAAGTTTTTCCATGAGGGGCACAGAAATGACTGGAAGAGGGCGTGAATGAACTTCCTGAGGTGATGGAAATGTTACATACCTTGGCTGGGTCATTACCCAAGGGATATACGTATGTTAAAACTCAATTAAAAAATCTGCATTTTATTATATGTAAGTTTTATTTCAATACAAAGAGAATTTAAAAAAACCCAGTTATATGAAGCATTAGTTTCTTTCTTTTTAAAAATATTTATTTATTTGGCTGTACTGGGTCTTAGTTGGGGCATGCGGGATCTTTTAGTTGTGGCATGTGGGATCTAGTTTCCTGACCAGGGATCAAACCTGGGCCCCCCTGCATTGGGAGTGCGGAGTCTTAGCCACTGGACCACCAGGGAAACCCTGAGCCTTAGTTTCTTTGGTGGTGTTCAACGTATTTATTGTATCATTACAGGTATCAAAGATAAATATATATATTTTTAGTGGTACGCGGGCCCCTCACTGTTGTGGCCTCTCCCGTTGCGGAGCACAGGCTCCGGACGCGCAGGCTCAGCGGCCATAGCTCACGGGCCCAGCCGCTCCGCGGCATGTGGGATCTTCCCGGACTGGGGCACAAACCCGTGTCCCCTGCATCCCAGCAGGCGGACTCTCAACCACTGCGCCACCAGGGAAGCCCCCAAAGATACATTTTAAAAACATAAATCTAATATCTATCTCCTTTCATTTAGATGTACTTCTGGGCTAATAACGGCTAACCATCAGAATACACAAAAAAGTAATAATTAGTATTTTAAATAACTCTCACATTTTGATACAATCAACAGAGAGCTATATATTTTTTTCCTCCTATCTGTCACCCTCCTCATTTACAAATAGCCAAGAGCTAGCCATAGTTTTGAGAATGTGGTTTCTGGGTTCTGAGCCATTTGGTTTGTTTTTTTGGTGCAACACCAGGCTGAGAGCTCCCGCCGATCACCATGCAGCGGACAAGCTACAGAAAAGACCCGTTAACAAGACCAGTCAGAAGCTGGCTATACTTTAAATTCTGAGACTTGAGGAGCAGTGTAAAGGCTCAAAGGCAAAAGGAATGTAAAAGTTTAAGAACTGAAAAAAGTAAGTGTGCATGTCAAAGCTGGTAGGTAATGGAGGATGAGGGCAACTTTTAAAAAATGAGGCAGGGGAGACACAGCAAGACCCAGAGCACACAGCCCTGGGAGGCTTTGTCGTCAGAGCAACGGGAAGCCAATGAGAGCATCGTAGTGATGCTGCCCTCTGTTTACTGAGACACCACAGCTCTTCCAGGGCAAAGACAATCTCCTACTCATAGGGACCAGGCTGACTTGCTCTCAGCAGTCGCCCATTCACAAACACTGAGTGAGTGCCCCTGCTGTGGCCCACCCTGCCCTCCCATACACACAGTCAGGGAAGACATCACTGCAGACAGGTGCCTTGAGGCCTACAAAGGCCACAGCAATGAACTCTGCCTAGGGGAGCAGGAGGGGGCATCTAAGATGGGCCTAGGCTTGAAAGCCAAAACTTTTCACTCAAGTGACAATGTTTTACTTCACACTCAGCAGAAGAACTTAAACATACTGTGCTCTTCAGAAAAAGGGAATCCTTACCGGGATGGCACTGGATAACATCATAGGCTGGGCAAAAACTTCAGGATCCTGGTTTTGCTGCATAGACTGCAACGTTTAAAAAGAAAAGATGAACAGATGTAGCAAGTTTCAGTTAAGATTTCTTAGTTACTGTGGAAAAATCTAGGTTAGCAGCAGTAAGGAATAGTTCAGACATGATCTGGTTCCTAGACTCCTGAGGGGAGAGGCTGACCAGAACTTGTGACAATGCAGAATGAGAGCTCTGGGACAGTACCCGACCCCCTTCAGTTCCACCCAAGAACAGGGGTGCGTGCAAAGCCTTGAAAGTGTCTCTAAGGAAAAAGCTGAAACCTGTGTCTCTTATAAGAGCTGGGACAGCCCAAGCCTATTTTTGCTGTTGGGGCTGTAGAGATGCAAGATCCTGGCAGTGTGATACCTCCTGATAAGGTGATTTAAACTTTGGACAGGTGGCACTAAATAGTCTTCATACAGAGTCACAATTCCACATGTTAAATTTTATCCCCATTCCTGTGCAGAGCAAATACATTGGAACTCAATAAAGCCCAAGGTCCTAAAATTCAATACTGCCACATAAATGAAAATGTACATGTTTGTAAGCTTCCTTTGCAAGGAGGCATGCTGGAGAGCAGGGTGCCATCCCAGAAGGCAAAATCTGGAGCGGGTGGCATCCCCAACCACTGCTGGTTGTACTTCCAGAACAACAGGAACAGTGGCGGCAGACACACTGCAGGAGTGTGATACCTTACTGTTAAATAGAACATTTTCTCTCCTCCTTATACTGCAGACAGAAACGGCAAAAAATGACAATTTAATGATGTAACCGGGACACTAGGTTTCCTCTTTTTCTGTACAGAATTTCAATGGAATGGAAAAAATACTCCATTAACTAAGAAATAATATTCAATTATTATGATGGGCTCTTCTATATAATATTATTTGGTAAAATGTTAAGAGTTGGGGATTATAATTATTAAAGGGCATGAGACTAAAACCCTGAAAGGTTCTACTCCCTTTCAGTTCTGTGATCTTGCACAAGTCACTTCCAACTCTGACCTGACTTCCTCATTTGTAAACTCACCGACCTTATAAATTGAGGGACAAGCCTCTTCTTCACCCCCACACCCACTTCACCACTAAGTCCCACTGACCCTACTTCTTAACAAATCCACGGGTCCACACTCCCCAGTGCAGGCCCCCACCAGCTCAAGCCTGGGTGACTGCCCCAGCCTCCTTCCTGATGGGTCATTCTACTTCCATCTTCTCCTTTCCTGGCACGCCACCCTTGGCTCAAAGCACTTAAAAGACTCCCCAGGGCCCTTAGAACAAATCTCTAACTCCTTGACACAATTTACAAAGTTTTGCTCATCAACAAATACCTGCTCCCCTACATTTCTTTCCATGTAGATCCAGCCACAGTGCAAGTTCAGCAAATGCCCTCTCATGTCCAGGCCTCTGTATGTGCTATTTTCCTTGCTTCCACATACTCTTCCTACCTCTAGAATAGGTCTGGCTAACTTCTACTGAGTCTTCAGATCTCAGCTGAACATCAGTTTCCTGAGGAAGCTTTATTTGACCCCAGACCTCCAAATCTAGGATGGTCTGATGGCAGCCCTAACGATCCTGGCACAAGGCAGGCACTCAGTGAGAGTACTGAGGGAGCCAGGGATGGAACAAAGATTGGGATAATCTGGATCTGTGGTCCCAAGTCAAATAAGAACTTCTGGAACTGTTAGGCAAAAATAAACAAAAAACCCTAAAATGTACACCCGGGAAGGAAAATACAAATACTGTTTCTTAGCTTTTATCAGTTGAAATAACTTTGGGAAGTGAATTGAGTTACAACACCAGTTACCAATGGTCTGGCTGATCACTGCAGGGCTTCTCTCTCCTTTCTTCTAGCTCCTGACACACTCAACAGCTGTCTCTTTAAACAACTGTCTCCTGTCAATTAAAATCCAGGTCTTTGCAGTTTCATCCCACCCAGTTACAGCCACCCACCCTCCTGCCAGTACCTGAAGGGGAGCAAGCACCATGTTGCTCAGGGAGGCTGAGGCTCTCGCTGCTGCCGTCTTCGTGGGAGGCTCTATGAAGCTCTCAGGCGTGGCCAGCTGGCCAGCTGCTGCAGAAAAGCTGGGTGCCACTGCACCTTTCCCAAGTGACTGTGTCTGTATTTGGTCATGCTGTGGGGTCAACCTGAGTTTCTGGAGAAGATCAACGCTTGGGAGGGATGTACCGGCTGTGTTTGTCACACTCAGCGGGGCCCTGAATGGGCTCTGGCTGGCAGTCAGACTGGTGTGGCTCAGCTCAGGGACTGGCTGACTCAGAAGTGGAGACCTCTGTCTAGGTGTGGTCTTCACTGCTTGCATCATGGTGGTGTTTCGGGGTAGGCTTGGGGGAGCCTGTCCAGTAGAAGCTTCTGCTGGTAGAGTAGGACTAAGCACAGGGTGCAACGGGATCGTATAGCTTGGGGCCTGCTTTTCGCTGGACTGTGTGATGGAGGCAGGAGTGATTAGCACCGGGGTGGTGACTTCAGGCTGGACTGAGTGGTGGGCAGCAGGATGGACACCCAGGTTTTCCGACTGAGGGGCCCCTCCTGGCTCAAAGGAAAATGGTAGGAACGAGCTGGGCTCTTTCTGGGAGGCATCTCCTGGCAGCTTCTCCACTTCTTCTGAATCCAGACCAAAAACTGTTGGCTGTTCCTTTGGCAAAGAGGTTCCAAATAATTCTTCCACTGTCAGATGTTTGTGTCCAGACGGAGCAGACTGAAAAACAAATCAAACCACCCAATGAAAGAAATCTCTTGCAAACCAGCGCATCTAAACTTCCTTTCCATCAACCAAAACAGTTTGCAGAAGCAAGGTTGGGTGGAGTCTGAAAATAGGAAATGGAACAAACTGAAGATGTTCTCAGGATTAAGGCCTAGGTACATCTATCTGGTCTCCCCAAGGTGGTGGACAGAAATCTGCATTAATAGTAAAATTCCAATTTTCCGGACTCTAGGTGGTAGCTTAGAACTCACCTTTTTTTTGTTGGCAAACAGATATAAGGTGAAGGGGCAATTACTTTACTTCAAAGTTAATTGTGCCTAATTGCCCTATGTCAGTCACACATGGTAGGGAAATTACACTCAAGAGGACAGAGGGACCAAATGCTGATCAAGCAATCATACCTTTATTTTCATGACTTTTGACTAAAAGGTAGGCACTGCACCTTGAGGACTAGGCCTCAAATACCAGAAAATAAAATTAACTATTAAAGAAAATTAAAGTATAGCTGATACAACATTATATTAGTTACAGGTGTACAACATAGTGATTCAATATTTTTATAGATCGTACTTCATTTAAAGTTATTATAAAATATTGGTTATGTCCTCTGTGCTGTACAATATATCCTTATATCTTATTTATTTTATACATAGTAGTTGGTACCTCTTAATCCCCTACCGCGATCTTGCCCCTCCCAATTTAATCATTTTTTAAATAGCTAGCCATTCCTCCTTCCTACTCCCGAATCACAGAATCCTTAAGAAAAAGCGAAGCATTTAAGCCTGAACACGTTACATTTACATATAGTCTAGTGATCTGGTTTACTGACGCCACTGCAACGACTCAAAGGAGAAATATTCGTGCCTCCCACTTGTGAGCTTTCCTGCCCCTTCCCTTCAAGGACTATTGCTGAATTCATTTAACCTTTATTTGCTGAGTATGCACGGGGTGGCAGGTCCTGCTCTGACCTGGGCCCAAAGGACATACCAGGAAGTAATGACAAAGAGTCCTACCCTAACAGAGCTTACATTCTCATGGGAGACAAAGTACTCTGAGAACACAAGCAGCCTCAACTTATGGTTTTATCCCTAAAGTGTATGGACTTCTTAGTTGTTTACATATATGTTTACATGAAAAAAAAATTCACTGAAAACACATGATTTTCAGGGCCCCAGAAAGTCTATAAAGGCCTTAAAGTACACTGCATCTGAAATACAATGATGATAACACTATATCCTATAGATATCCCATTTCTATAGGAAAACAAGCTCAGTTTTCCCCCAATGTTTGCTGCGTCCATTTCACAAATAATTAATGGTGTTAACCAGGTGCCAGGGGCATTGGGCTGTGAAGGGTGGGGAGAAGAAGAGAGAGGGAGCTTCTGGGCAGCAGGCTCTTAAGGGAAGGGGGTTAGGGATCCCCTCTGTTGAGAGACAACAGGGAAGGGAGGACTGAGGATGCAGGGGAGCTTACACATAAGGGACAGAAAAAGTTTTGGGGTCGCCGCTGTGCACTTTCTCCCTGGTGTCAGGGCAGAGCACCTGCTGGGTGAGAGAGAGGTGGCCGGGAGAGCATAGGTGGTGCGGAATAGCTGTTGTGGAGGAAGAGGCAGAAGCCTCCTCAAGTTGTAAAAAAATCACAACTTCGTACCAAACCATTCATTATATCTTAGAAAATAGTCAATGAAGAGAATTCTATTAATATTAAAGCTAACATAATGTATCTTGGCAAGTTAATGTGACGAGAGGCTTTGTTTAGGTGAAGGAACTCTCACGTGGCACATTCAGGCCCCCGCTAACAATGCTGTAGCGAGACTAGTAAGACTGTCTTGTCACAACACTTTCTAGCACTTCAAGGGATTTTCCAGATTCACAGTCTCACTCCAAATACTAGGCAGCACTAACACCTCATCATAAACTGTGGATGTGAAGAACTGCAAAAGACTTTATATGGTTTAATATCCTTACATTTTTACTTCTGGAAAACTGCAGAGCTTAGGGTCTGAAATAACAAGTACCTAGGTTCAAGTCCCAGCTGTTAACTCGTAAAATTACAGCATTTCTATGTAGTGCGCTCATTTGAAAACTGAGGGCAACTGTGGCTAATTGCCTCACAGAGCTGTTGTAAAAATTAAGTTCTCGATATAATGTCTGGTGCCCAACAAGCATTCAATAATTGGGAGTTGGCTATTATCATCATTATATGAACCCAGATACAGTCTTTTTTTTTTTTTTTTCTGCAAAAAGCTTTATTGTTTCCATTTGGTCCAAGGCTTGGGAGATGGGTCCAGGGTGGTTAAAAAGCTGCCTAGTGGCTGCAGAGAGGGGCTTCAGGCAGAAGCCCTGACACCAGAGGGGCTCCTCAGAGGCCGCTGGGCTCTGGAGGCTCTTAATCATGCTTGAGGGTGAGACTTTCAAAGAGATACTCGCCCAGCCAGCCTGGGGACCAAACAGCTTGCGGAGGTTGGTCAGGCGGTGACTCATCTTCTTCATGAGTTTCACCTCCTTATCTAGGAAGTGGCTCTCCAGGAAGTCACAGAGGTGGAGGTCTGGGCGGGCAGAACCCAGGGCATGCATATCCAAAAGGCCTGGTTCAGGTTCTCCTCCACGAGAATGGCAGCTTCCAAAGTGTCCTGGGTTTGTAGCCCACTCATCTTGAGATGGCTTCTGCATGTCCTCGAAGAGGGCATGGCTGCCACACTGGTTTTGCATTTTCAAGAGACGCTGGGCGCCCTTGCACTTCTTCCCCACCAATTCACAGAAAAAGTGGCCCATGTCCTCCAGAGCCACGTTGTCGTGGTTGAAATAGAAGCCCAGAGAGGAGGTAGGTGTAGGAAGCCCGCAGATGCATGCTGACCAGGCAGCTGATGGCAGCCTCCACCTTGGTGGAATAATTCTGACGAATCTGGGAGCTCAGGGTTGATCGGTAATGAGGAGTTATGCTCAAAAAATGGTGTTAGCTGGTCCTGGTGGCCAAGGATAGCTGAGTGGCTGATTCTGAAGGTTGAGACTGGAAAAAAGGTTGGAGGGTGGTCGGAGGCTGGAGCAAGAGGCGTCCCTGGGTCTCTTCCGTCCAAACACTGTTGAAGCAAGAGACAGATCTGCGGGACTGATGAGCACATTGCCCCACATATACTCTTTAACAGCAATTATGATAAATCTGTGTGTGGATATGTTTTAAAGAATATCAAATAATATGTGGGGATATTAAAAATCTATTAAATCCTTTTAGAATATCATCCCCTATAATGCAAAATAATAACAAAACCACTTGATGGGATATGGAGGCTGTGCTATTATAAATCACCCCATTGTTCCCTGAGGCAAGGAGTCATTAAAGACACAGCTGTTTGTTTAGAATTCACTGGTAACGTTTCAAATCCATTCAAAGTAATCTGAAATAGACAATGAATTCTGATATGGGACAGATGTCTCTTTCTCTCTGTCCAGGCCACATAACTGTAGTAGAATGCACAGGTTCCAACCCCAGGCTGAACACTGTGATCTACTCACTTTTGGATCCCTGGCATCATAAATGTCTGCTGATGAGCAGAGAGACAATTCCTTCCCCCTTCCCATTTCTAAAAGTTATGGTAAAATATACATAACAAAAGTTACCAATTTAACCATATTTAAACCTAAGTGTAAAATTCAGTGGCATTCAGAATATTCACAATGCTGTCGATTTACACAAGTTTTTCATCAACCCTAATAGAAACTCTGTACCCATTAAACAACTCCCTATCTTCTCTCCCGGTCACCCCCAATGCCCCACCCACAGACCCCGGTAATCTCTATTCTACTTTCTGTATCTATAAATTTGCCTACTCTACCTATCTTGTTTAAGTGTAATCATACAATATTTGTCATTTTGTGACTGACTTAATTTCACCTAGCATGTTTTCAAGGTTCATCCATGTTGTAGCAGGTATCAGAATTTCATTCCTTTTTATTTTTTATTTTTATTATTATTTTTTTGGCTGCGCCTCGTGGCTTGCGGGATCTTAGTTCCCTAACCAGCGATCAAACCTGTGCCCTCTGCACTGGAAGCGCAGAATCCTAACCACTGGACCACCAGGGTATTCCCAGAATATCATTCCTTTTAAAGGCTGAATAACACTCCATTGTATGTATATACCACATTTTGTTTATCCATTCATCTGATGATTGACAATTTGTTTCCACCTCTTGGCTGTTATGAATAATGCTTCATAGAACATTAGTGTAAAAGTGTCTGTTTTAGTCCTTGTTTCAATTCTGAGGAACAGAACTGCTGCATCATATGGCAATTCCACATTTTAACTTTTTGAGGAACCGCCAAACTGTTCTCCAGGGCTGCTGTACCATTTTCCATTACCATAACTCTTGTTGGCCTTTTGTGTATGTTATTTGGAGAAGTTTCTATTCAGCCCTTTGCCCGTTTAAAAAATTGATTTATTTATTTACTATTTTTTGGCTGCACCATGCAGCATGCAGGATCTTAGTTCCCAGACCAGGGACTGAACCCATGCCCACTGCAGTGGAAGCTCGGAGTCTTAACCACTGGACTGCCAGGGAAGTTACCCCTTTGCCCATTTTTGAGTTGGGTTAATTCCTTTTTTACACATCATGTTTAGAACAAAATGGTGAAGACTGCTTGGCAAAAGAAGTGCTGGAAAACTACACTAATTCTTATTCATTAATGCAAATTATGTAGTTTTTTTTTTTGCCACGCCACACGGCATGCAGGATCTTAGTACCCCAACCAGGGATTGAACCTGTGCCCCCTGCAGTGGAAGTGCGGAGTCCTGACCACTGGACTGCCAGGGAATTCCCAATTACGTAGATCTTAACCACCATATTCTTTTATATATATGTGTGTATATATATATATATATATATATATATATATATAAACACGCACAAACCAACATTTAGACATACCTACTTTAAAAAACACAGACCACATTGGGACTATCTTGCAGAAACTTAAGAGTCTTTTCCAGGGAAGAATACTATTTTATGTTATAATGAAAGGAGCAATCCAACAATAGGACATGGAGACGCCTCACCATGAAATACACCTTAGGCTTCGTAAATGACACGATCCAGGTAGCAATTTTTATCTATCTAGTGGAACACAAATCAACTTTTGAACAACTAACATTACCCACATTTACATGTGAAATATTTCTACACTTACACTTAAAAACTGGTATCTCTAGGGACTTTCCTGGTGGTCCAGTGGTTAAGAACCTGCCTTCCGATGCAGAGGACATGGGTTTGATCCCTGGTCAGGGAACTAAGATGCCACATGCTGCAGGGCAACTTAGCCCGCGGGCCGCAACTGAGTCTGCACGCCGCAAGGAAAGATGCCGCATGCCACAGCTAAGACCCGACAGAGCCAAATAAATAAATAAATATTAAAAAAAATAAATTACCTTCCAAGATGATTAGAATGGTGAATGTCTTATGGGGTTTGATGATAATGTTTATTTCAGTATAGAAAAACAGGGCTTACTTTGAAGTATAAATATTTACTGTATAAATATTTACTAATAAATATTAATAAATATTTACTGAATTAATACATACATCTAAGACTGTTGAAAAAAACTGGTATTTTTTTTAAAAGTCTCTCTAAATCCTCCATTAAAAAAATATATACATATTTATTTATTTATTTTCTTTCTTTCTTTCTTTTGGCTGCGTTAGGTCTTAGTTGCTGCACACAGAATCTTTGTTGAAGCATGCGAGATCTTTCGTTGCAGCACGTGGGCTTCCCTCTAGTTGTGGTGTGCAGGCTTCAGAGTGTGTGGGCTCTGTAGTTGTGGCGCGAGGGCGGGCTCTAGCGTTGAGGCACGAGAGGTTGGTGGTTGTGGCACACGGGCTTGGTTGCCCCACAAATCTTAGTTGGAATCTTAGTTCCCTGACCAGGGATCGAACCTAAGTCCCCTGCATTGGAAAGTGGATTCTTTACCACTGGACCACCGGGGAAGTCCCCCAAACTGGTATTTCTAATGGTATGAAATCTACTTCATATTAAAAAATGGGACTTCCCTGGTGGTCCAGTGGGTAAGACTCTACACTCCCAATGCAGAGTGCCCGGGTCTGATCCCTGGTCGGGGAACTAAATCCTGCATGCATGCTGCAACTAAGAGTTCGAACACTGCAACAAAGGAGTCTGCATGCTGCAACTAAAAGATCCCGCATGCCTCAATGAAGATCCTTCGTGCCGCAATTAAGACCTGGCACAGCCTAAATAAATATAAATAAGTAAATAAGTAAATAAATAATGAAACCATATGGTAGAATGCTGAACTCTGACGGCAAAAGCAGCAGAAAGTTTCCAATTTCTCCATGCTGCCTCCCTGCAGCTTCTGCCAGGCCAGAGACAGATTCTCACATTTTCTCTGGAATAGGGTGTGTGGTAAAGCTTTAGGGTTTCAGAGGTATCTCACATGAGGCAGAATAAATGAGGTTACGAGGGCAATAAGAGTTATCATAGACAGAACGCTCATTACACATGAGGCCCTGTGCTACACACTTTACACGCATTACTCTATTAATCGGTGAGGGCAGTACTATTATTATTGCCATTTTATAGATGATGACCAAGTACAACAACAGAACCAGACTCCAACCTAGTTCTAACAAGACAGTCCATATTCTTAACCATCATGCCACCATCCTGAGATGTCCATCAAGTAGATGATAGGTTACCTACTCAACTGAATGGTGATATGATCCTCTGGGGAACAGAGGTGCAGCTAAGACTTGAATAAATAAGAGGTGGATACAAGTCAAAAGGTACCAACTTTTGGAAATATGTAACTGGCTGAATCAGTCGCAAGAGGCTGAGTAGGCAGAGCATGCGTCTCCACACAAACTCCCCAAAGCTTTATAGTCTCTGAGTTGTACAGGACCCTCTCTATGCTTCTCTGCCTCTGACAAGAAAAACTGGCTGCATTCCTCTAGTAGCTGGGCTTATTTATTCATGGATTCATCTTCCATCATCCATAGAAAAGGTGAAATTTTATTCTTTACTCATCTTTAAAGACTGGATTCTGAGTTCTGTAATGCCTCACTTAAATCAAGTTTTAGTCTGACCATGCCCCTGGGAAATGGAATTCAATGAGTGACACCATGTATGGTACTCAAAAAAAATTCTAATAAACTGTATCAGGGGACTTCCCTGGTGGTCCAGTGGCTAAGACTCCGAGCTCCCTATGCAGGGCGCCCGGGTTCGATCCCTGGTCAGGGAACTAGATGCTACATGCCGCAACTAAACATCCCGCTTGCCACAACTAAACGATCACACGGGCTGCAACGAAGATCCTGCATGCTGCAGTGAAGATCCCGCGTGCCACAATGAAGACCCGGCACAGCCAAATAAATAAATAAATATTTAAAAACCCCTAAGAAACAAAACAACAACAAAACTGTATCAGGTTTTCCATTGTTCCTTCCTCACCCCATAGCTCTTGCTATTTAGAGAACTTCATATTTCTGTTTGGATTTATTGTGTCCATGTCAGATTTCCTACCTGATAGTGCCCTGAGCACACTAGAAGATACGATTATTGTTAACCACAGGAACCAAAAAAACAATACAAAACAAACTAGAGAAATAGTCCCAAGGGAATTTTAATAAGTAAATTATGAAACTGAAATAAAATATAATACTAGTAAGGCTTGACAGCATTACTTGCTCCTCAGCACTAGATGGCAGTGTTACTAAACCAACATACAATCTGCATGCAGGGCCGATTATGGATTTTAGCTAATTTTAGACATGGCTCTGACAATATCCAGATCTCAATATTTTACAAAATGCTGTCACTTTGGCTATAAAATGGAGTTTCTGGGGGTCCATTTCTTCATTTGGATCTCACAGTAAGTCTGTGAGTTAGGCACTGCCAAGAATCCTTAATCCCATGATTCAGAAGGAAAGGGGAAGTGACTGGCCCACTGGCTGATAAACCAGACCAGAAGGAATCTGCTCCTTCCCTTGCTGCCTCTCTTAACATATATTTTTTAAAAATTAAGTTTTATATAGCACTGCTTTTTTCTTTGATTTTTTAAAAACACAGCATTGCTTCTAATATATGTTTGACCTTTAGGATCCTAAGTCCAAATACAGTAAAAATGGAGCAAAGGAACGTGGTATACAAAATGGGTTTAAATTAATTACCATCTACATACCTAAAAACTTTATAGATACATTGCTGATGGGAATGTAAAATGGTACAGCCTCTCTGGAAAACAGTATGGCAGGGCAGTTTCCTATTAAACTAAAACATGCAATTACCAAATTACCCAACATTTGCACTCTGGCATTTATCCCAGAGTAAAGGGAATTTATGTACAAAAACCTATATACAAATGTTCATGGAAACTTTATTCATAATAGTCCCAAACTGAAAACAACTCAGATGTCCTTTAACAGGTTAATGGTTAAAAATGTTAATTCCACTCAGCAATGACAGGGAACTATTGATATACATAACAATTTCAATGAATCTCCAGGAGTTATGCTGAGTGAAGAAACATAATCCCCAAAGGTTATATATTATATGATTCCATTTATAGAAAATTCTTGAAATGACAACATTACAGACCTGGAGACAGATTAGTCACTGCCAGGGGTTAGGAATGCCAGAAGAAGGCTGGGAGGGTGTGACATATAAGTTTGTGCAATAACAAAAGGGCAACACAGAGGATTCTTGTGGTGATGGAAGTCTTCTGTATCTTGACTGTGGTGGAAGACATACAAAGCTCTACATGAGATAAAATTGCATAGAACTCAATAAACACATGCACATACACACAAATGAATATGAATAAAACTGAGGAAATGTGAACAAGATGGGTATATTGTATCAATATTCTGGTTGTGATATTGTACTGTATTTTACAACCTGTTATCAATGGAGTAAATGGATAAAGGGGACATGGATCTTTCTGTATTATTTCTTACAACTGCATATTAATCTATAATTATCTCAAAATAAAAAGTTTAATTAAAAAACTATGGTTTTCTGGGACTTCCCTGGTGGTCCAGTGGTTAAGACTCTGTGTTCCCAATGCAGGGGGCCGAGGTTTGATCCCTGGTCAGGGAAGATCCCACATGCCATGGAGCAACAAAGCCCATGTGCCACAAATACTGAGCCTGCTCTCTAGAGCCTGTGAGCCACAACTACTGAAGCTTGTGCGCCTAGAGCCCGTGCCCTGCAACAAGAGAAGCCACCGCAATGAGAAGCCCGTGCACCACAACAAAGACTAGCCCTGCTTGCTGCAACTAGAGAAAGTCCGCGCGCAGCAACAAAGACCCAACGCAGCCAAAAAAAAGGGTGGTGAGGGACTTCCCTGGTGGCGCAGTGGTTAAGAATCCTCCTGCCAATGCAGGGGACACAGGTCCGATCCCTGGTCTGGGAAGATCCCACATGCCATGGAGCAACTAAGCTCGTGCGCCACAACTACTGAAGCCCATGTGCCTAGAGCCCGTGCCCTGCAACAAGAGGAGCCACCGCAATGAGAAGCCCGTGCACCGCAATGAAGAGTAGCCCCCACAATGAGAAGCCCGTGCACCGCAATGAAGAGTAGCCCCCGCTCATCACAACTAGGGAAAGCCCACGTGCAGCAACAAAGACCCAACACAGCCAAAAATAAATAAATAAATACATTTATTAAAAAATAAATAAATAAAATAGGGTGGTGAGAGAGGCTCTCACCTTTATGGAAGACACTAGAGATCTGAAGGAAGAAAGGAAGCAAGCTACTTCTAGGAGGGAAGTCTTCCAGGCCAAGGGAACTGTAAGTGCAAAGGCCTGTGCTGAGGCAGGGGCATGTGTGGCACATTTGTGGAAAGGCAGGAAAGCCAATGAGGCTGGGAGCAAGGCAGAAAGGTAGAGGATGAGGCCAGGGTTAGGGGGGCCAGATCAGGTAGGGCCTTGTAAGCCACTGCCATGACCCTGGCTTTTATTTGAGTGAGATGAGATACCACTGGAGGAAGGCCATGATCTAACTTATGTTATACCAGGATTACTTTGGCTGTTGGGTTAAGAATAGGGGAGGGAGTGGCAAGGGCAAATGCTGGGAAACCACACAAGAGGCTACGGCAAAATCCAGATGCAAGATAGTTTTACATGGACCAGGGGATATGACATAAGAGGATGACATTACATTGCTGCCTGTACATACATACTTTGACAGATGAACAACAAATCAAACTTGTACTGCATTAAAATCCTTACAAAATGTTGACTCTGTTAGGTTACCTTAGGTGAAGTTAGGGCTTTAGCTGTACAAACCTTATCTTGGGACCCGGATGGCGTCTCTTCTAGAGTCTCGGTGCTTCCCAGATTGGAGATCTGAGTACTTGGCTGTAACCCAGGACTGGAGATATTTGAATTGCCCATCTGATTCTTAAATTAGAAGGAAAAGTATATCAGGTGAAAAGCTTGCTATTCTTTGGCTCACAAAACAGCATTCAAGGTTACTAGAAATATTATTTTAAAAGTCAAGCATAAAATCCCCCCAAATGTTTGCTCTGGACCTACATGTAAATTAACCTGTACAATAAAATTTCTAGAAAGCTGAGCACCTGATTTTAGACAATAGTGTTAGTAACAACTACTATTTTTATAACCCCTTTAAGGAAAAGCAAATAGCATTACTTTATCATGTACTCTTTTCCATTTTATTTTTTAAGTTAATATATGGTGGAATTAACTTTTGGAGTGCACAGTTCTATCTGTGTACCTATCACCACAATCAAGATATAAAACATATTGATCACCCCCCAAAACTCCCTCGTGCTATCCCAATGCAGTCATGCCCTCCCTCCACTCCTGGCAACCAGTGATCTGTTCTCTGGCACTAATTCTGTCTTTTCGGGAATGTCATATAAATGGAATGCTGGCTTCTTTAACTTAGAATAATGCCTTTGAGATTCATCCAAGCTGTTGTATGTATTGGGCTGGCCAAAAAGTTCGTTTGGGTTTTTTCCATAACGATCTTAAAGTTTTTTAACCATTTACCTATAGGAGGACATTTGTGTTGCTTCCAGTTTTTGGTGACTATGAATACATCTTCTACAAACATTCATGTACAGGTTTTCGTGTGGACAAAAGCTTTATTTTCTAGAGTAAATTCCTAGGAGTGGTAATTCTGGGTCATATAGTAAATATATATTTCTTCTAAATTTTTGTACTTTTATTTTTTACATTTAGATCTACTGACCCATTTTAAGTTGATTTTTATATAAGGTGTTACATTTAGGTTGAGGTTCATTTTTTTGGACATATGAATGTACAAGTACTCTAATACCATCATATATTTTAAAAATTGAATTAAAAAGGTCTTTAGGGACTTCCCTGGTAGTGCAGTGGGTAAGACTCTGCACTCCCAATGCAGGGGGCCTGGTTCAATCCCTGGTCGGGGAACTAGATCCCGCATGTATGCCGCAACTAAGAAGCGTGCATGCTGCAACTAAGACCCAAAACAGCCAAAATAAATAAATTAATTAAAAAGTCTCTAAACATCACTATCACAGATGACAAAACATTGTAATAAAGTGTTTAAAAATTCCTGTTAACTTGTATCTTTGTTCTTAGAAAGAATCCTAAAAAAATGATCACTAGATGGACATGGAATTTTTAGAAACTTATATATTTAGGCTATATAATCGAGCATCTAGTGAGCATTATCTGTGTCAAAATAGACACCAAAACCAGTTTAGAACAGTCAAGGGACCAGACTTTTTAAAAACAGAATCTCCAAACTTTAGTTCAGAGACAGATTAACTTTCTTGACACCATATTATAAAGATATGTGCCTAGTGCAGGAGTAGGTACTGAATGTGAAATGAATGGATAATATGCATTTTTTCCTATTCAAATGACTTAGTCCTTGTATTATTTCAGAACACCATTTACTCAATGTTATGCATTTAAGCAGAGGTGAAATAGTCTGTGAAAGCTTATAAACTGTCTTATCTTCTAACATACCTCTTTATGCAACACCACCATCAACCAGTATCAACACCTTATGGGGAATCCTTGGAACTGAACTGTATTAGAGAAAATATAATGGGTTGGCCCAAAAGTTCATTCCGGTTTTTCCACAAAATGTAACGAACTTTTGGGCCAACCCAATATAAACTGAAAACACTGCTCACAACAAGTTCTTAAGATGGAAGGTGCAAATGTTCAGGAGCATCTTTAAAATTGGGAGTTTTCACATAAAAATCCTGGCTTGTCATTTTCAGAGAGAAGCTGAATAATTTGGCACACCAGCCCATTTGGTAATGACTGGTTATAGCTGAGCTGCAACTGACCAGATGACACAGGGACAGGCTCGCTGTTGGTTTTACTTCCACTCTGATTCACTGTGGGTGCCACTGTGGCCCACCTGGTTTTGGGACATGTGAGTCTGCAATACTTACTTAACTCAACATAAGCTATAAGATGGGTTGTACTTTAAAAGGTTTCCAGAACTTCAAATATTTTATTACACTTATGCAGGGCTGTTCTTGGAAGGTTTGTTTGTTTGTTTATTTATTTATTTTTGAGGGTTTATTTTGGGTTTGTTTGTTAATGATAGTAACCAGTATTCATAAGAATTGGGAGAAATGGACAATCAGAAACAAACGTTTTTTTTTTTTTTTAATTTTGTTTTTGGCTGCGTTGGGTCTTCATTGCTGTGCACATGCTTTCTCTAGTTGTTGTTGAGCAGGGGCTACTCTTTGTTGTGGTGCACGTGCTTCTCATTGCGGTGGCTTCTCTTGTTGTGCAGCACAGGCTCTAGGCATGTGGGCTTCAGTAGTTGCAGCATGTGGGCTCAGTAGTTGTGGCTTGCGGGCTGTAGAGTGCAGGCTCAGTAGTTGTGGTGCACAGGCTTAGCTGCTCCGAGGCATGAGGGATCTTCCTGGACTAGGGATCGAACCCGTGTCCCCCGCATTGGCAGGTGGATTCTTTTTTTTTTTTTTTTTGCGGTACGTGAGCCTCTCACTGCTGTGGCCTCTCCCGTTGCGGAGCAGAGGCTCCGCGGCATGTGGGATCTTCCCAAACCAGGGCACGAACCCGTGTCCCCTGCATCGGCAGGCGGACTCTCAACCACTGCGCCACCAGGGAAGCCCGGCAGGTGGATTCTTAACCACTGCACCACCAGGGAAGTCCCACAAACAAACTTTTGGGAAGATAATTTTACAGTATTTGGTAAAAACCTTAAAAATGTCAAAATCCTTTGATTTACCAATCCCATTTCAAGTAATTTATCTTAAGAGAAAATTAATGCTAATTAATAACAAGACAGTTACCAAAGGTATACTTCTGAGTTCTTAAACAGAATTAGAAAAATCTAGGATATTGTTTATATAAGGCACAGAAATAAAAATATACAACTATTAACATCACAGTTTGCTTTTTCAAAAGCTTTTCATTCTACCAAATGAACTTTCCCAGGGACTCCCTGTGAGATAAATATTGTCACAAAAAGATACTGTTCTTTGGAAAAAAAAATAGGTTACAAAAAAGTTAATGAAAAAGTAGTTTTAAAACTAATTAATAAAACTGTGTACTTAAAATTATCACACACATTGGGACATATTTAGACAAATTTGTAGAAGGATAAATAACAAGGCATTAGTAGCAATTATTTCTAGGTGGTGGAATTATTTTTTTTCCCGTTTATTATAATTTTAAAATATAAAGTTTTCTATAATTAATATGCACTGCTTACATAATAAGAAAAATAAGTGTTCCTTTTTTTTAAGAACAAAAAAATCCCTACCAAAATCTAGGATTACATCCTGTGGCTAGATGTGACTCAGAATGGGCCAACCTTAGTCAAGGTCTGTGTTTCAGCTATCTTTCTTTACATTAAAAACAGGAAAGTTGGGGGACTTCCCTAGTGGTCCAGTGGGTAGGACTCCGTACTCCCAATGCAAGGGGCCTGGGTTTGATCCCTGGTTGGGGAACTGGATTCCACTCCACATGCATGCCGCAACTAAGAGTTTGCATGCTGCAATTAAGAAGTCCGCATGCCGCAACTAAGAAGTCCACGTGCTGCAACTAAAAAGATCCCACATGCCGCAACGAAGATCCTGTGTGCTGCAGCTGGGACCCGGCACAGCCAAAATGAATGAATAAATAAATAAATGAATGAATAAATAAATATTAAAAAACCCAGGAAGTTGGTTAAAACAAACTACTATAGGACTTGGGGAGAAAATGTTTATTATAAAGTGTTTTTATTTTCAAATAGTCTCTATTATAAATTCTTCACTCAAAAGTCTGGAATTTCCGGACTTCCCTGATGGTCCAGTGGTTAAGAATCCATCTTGCAATGCAGGGGACGCCAGTTCCATCCCTGGTTGGGGAACTAAGATCCCATATGCCAAGGGGCAACTAAGCCTGCATGTCACAATTAGAGAAAAGCCTGCACACCACAACAAAGCAGAAGAGCCCGTGTGCCGCAAATAAGACCCGACGCAGCCAAAAAAAAAAAAAAAAAAGTCTGGAATTTCATTCACTGTATTATATACACTGGACAGGGGAGATTTAGAATTGGGATTAAATTCCATCACTGAGGCCTAGCTTGTACCCCTGCTCTTGAAACTATCAATCTCCCAAGTCTCTACCTAAAGATAAAGGGTCCATCTGGAACCATCAGCACCAGAGAAGAGCCCATCCAAACTCTAAGATGGGAATTCATGGGCCACTGCTAATACTAACTCCATTTGATTAGATGATAGGCAAGTGCAGACAAGAAACGAAACTCTTGTTTAAGGAAGCGCCACCTATTTATGGACGGTTTTCAAAATTAGAAAGAACATATTATGAAGTAAATATCAAAGATTTAACTAAATTCCCAAAGGTTTAGTCTTAATCCAACCACAGTAATTTCATTTATTCCACACGATGGAAGAATTTTCTTTACAATGGTAATTACTGCACTTTCCATATTTTCTACTTTTGCAATGTTTATTAACTAGAAATCGTGTCAGATTTTTTTTTTTTTTTTTTTTTTGCGGTACGTGGGCCTCTCACTGCTGTGGCCTCTCCCATTGCGGAGCACAGGCTCCGGACGCGCAGGCTCAGCGGCCATGGCTCACGGGCCCAGCCGCTCCGCGGCATGCGGGATCTTCCCGGACCGGGGCACGAACCCGCGTCCCCTTCATCGGCAGGCGGACTCTCAACCACTGCGCCACCAGGGAAGCCCCGTGTCAGATTTTTATTCTGCTCATGTGACCTAGAGTTCCTTTACAGCTCTGTGTAGAAAAACAAGGCTTTAGTTCTTTCTTTCCTTTGGAGATTACTCACTTCTCAGCCTGAGGGGGAAGGCGAGCCATCTCCTGGAGTGTCTGCTCTAGTGTACAGTGCCTATACTTCCTATCCTGTGTGGCACCTTGATCTACTCATCACTGGCAAGAGGTGACAGAGCTCGGAACTTATTAGTTACTTGTTGTCAGAACACCAAAAGGTCTGTATAAAAACAGAACAAGGCATCTATGTAGATAACCCATATCTCATTAAGGATATGAGAGGGAATTTATGGTAATATATGGTAACCTAAAAGTTCACAAATGATTCTTGAATTTAATCTCATCTAGTTTCCAAAGAATCAAGGAATTCATTATAGAGATGACTGCTTTTCTTATATTAATTTTCACAGATCCACAAATTCTTCATAATTCTCTATGAGACACTGAGGAATCTGGTACAAACTGAAACTTCTCATGGGCTCTAAGTACATTTCTCTGCCCAGGAGGTGGGACCTTTGGTGTCTGAACATGAAGATTTGTTGTAGTTTACGGTGAATATGACTGTTTTTAATTAGGGGCAACTACCTTCTAGAGCACTGCTTCCAAAGTTTGTTCCCCGAACTCTAGATTCTTGAGATGTTAAAGGGCAGTATGTGAAAAATGGTCCTGTAGTCAAGTCAATCTGGAACTTGAGGTTACTGTTTTGTTTACTGTGGGACCTCTCAGAGTCTTGAGCACTGTAACGCCCCAAGAAGATGGGGGAGGAGAAGCCATTCTAACAATGTTTTCTTAACTCATTTGACCAATTAGAACCTCTTTTCAAGGACCACCTGCTAACAATGTAGAGGCTAGTGTTAGAGAACTGTTAAGGGAGCTACAGTCTTAGCGTTTTTCACACCTTGTTCCTTTAACTTTTGGTGAGGTGAAGATTAAACAAAAAAAGCTTAACTTAACCCAATGTTAGTAAAGAGTAAGATGACAATTACAATTCTGCTGAAACAAAGTGCAGCAGTGGAAACCTTCCACCTCACTCCAAGGAAGCGTGGGGCTTTGAAGTGCCGATGTCAGGTGAAAAGCCAGGACAGCTCCAAAGCCACAAGGTTTGAAGACCACTGAGGAACTGCCCACTGCTTGGCACATAGTGGACAGTTCATAAGTGTGTATTGAATAAATTAATGAATGCACCACAACTTCCATTTAATTCAACTTTGGGGAGAAAATGTTATTGATTAACTTTTAAACTAAAATACAGGGAGGGACTTCCCTGGTAGTCCAGTGGCTAAGACTCCGTGCTCCCAATGCACGGGGCCCAGGTTCGATCCCTGGTCAGCGAACTAGATTCCACATGCCGCAACTAAGACCCGGCGCAGCCAAATAAATAAATAAATAAATATTTAAAAACACACAAACAAAACCCAGGGAATTCTGGTGGTCTAGTGGTTAGGACTCTGCACTTTCACTGCTGAGGGCCTGTGTTCAGTCCCTGTCGGGGAACTAAGATCCCACAAACCATGTGGCAAGGCTTAAATAAATAAATAAACTAAAATACAAAACAGAAAGAAAAAAAAAGCATTCTAGAAGAGCCCCTCATTTGGGTAATATTCCAAATGATGCTTAATGAGGGTTGTGCACCTAGCACCAATTACAGATCATAAATTATACGCTTCGGTATTACAGGGTGCAAGTTATCAGAGTACTTTTCAAAAACTACATAAATTCCTAAGACCTAGCAGAGCCTGCAGGGTGGAAGAAGAGGCATAAAACCTTTCCAGAACTACCTGCTACAGGCTAACTCCTGCAGTCCAAGATCATTTTCTCCCACAGTAATTTTACAGGAATAGAAAAAGAGCATTCTAAATTTTCTGAGGTAAGAAAATGTCTTTCCTTATCTTTTAGGCTTAAAACTATAAGACATGTTTTCTTTTTGAACTACTTATTCCCGCTGGCCCTGGAGGTGACTTCGCCAGCCCACGAGCCCCCCGCAGGTCTCCTCCTCCCTTTAGTTCTCCCACTCAGCATGCAGAGTCTCACCCTCTCATACTCATCCTTGGCTCTGCTTAGCATCTCCAGGATGTCGATGGGCCTGTGGTCACTGCAGCCGTTGGCCTGGCTGGGACTCTGCTTATCCCGAGCTGCTTGCTGGGACCGCCGTGTCTCCTCTTCTACCACGCTACAGGAGGAGAACCAGGTTTTAGAAAGACCTCTTTTGATACAATCTGACCCAAGAACTCTTTTGGTGTCCATCTTCCAAGGATACAGGAAGAATGCCACATGGTAACATTGTTCTCACAATACAAAACACAGAGCCTCGGTTACCCCATCCCAGGAGTATTCAACTACCTACTTCACCACCTCACTCACAACAGTACCAACCAATATATTTAACTGTCAGAAGGCCCAAAATACAGAATTCCTTTCCAGAGTGGGTAGAAGTAGGTACCTTTAAAACTCTACTGAATTATCTCATTCTCTCTCTTTTTTAAAAGTATGTCAAAATCAGTCAAACTAACTGGTGAAGTAAATTTGAAAATGGACAATGCCACCAAGACCAAGGAAGGCTGCACAGTTGAACAACCCCTGGGGAGAGTGTGTATTGATAATGGGGTAGCAAGGAGAAAGATCAGCTTCTTGAAAACGGAGGTCTTGGTGAATCTTCAAAAGTTAACGACAGCACTACAAGCAAACAAAAGATTTCCCTTGTTCTCTCCTTAAAAAAATCACTAAGTGGGTGACTGAGGTTAGGGTGACTGTGGTGATGCTCTTCATTTTGATTGGTGCTGCTTAAGCTAATTCTGCACTTGAAAATATATAAAGCATGAAAAGTCAAGGTCTAAGTCGAGGGTTGTGGTCTTCAAATCTATCTGAGGGGTTTCATTTCTTAGGAACATCCTCTCTCCCCTGCCACATATTAAAGTCTGAAGCAATTATAGCAAAATGTGAGAAACTGAAAGCTGGGTGGTGAGCACATGGATATTTTATTGTTTCTTATATTTTTCTTCAAGCTTGAAATAAAAGTAATAAATTTTAATGAGGCAACTAGTCTTTTTTTCTTTTAAAGATCCATTCGGGTTTCAATCCCAACTGTAATGAATAGGCCTACCTGCCATGGGATATTATAGGTACAGCCACAACTTGATAATCATATTAATTGAGAACTTTCAGACAGTGATGATGACAGGCAATAAAACAATTCAGTAGCAAAAGGCTTGTTTTTATGGACTAAGAGGAGTAGGACAACAACAGGCCACCCAGTGTCAGCTTTACTGCTTTAAAACAGCCTGTCCAGGAACTCCCAGTAGTGTGTGTGGGATGGTTCTTTTATTTGAAAATACTGGGTTAAAGAATATTAAACAGATTTTTTTTTAAACAGCAAAAACATTCTGAGTTTTTAACATGCTAAAATGTATTACGATTCTCCAAGGATGGGCTTATAGATTTCCCCAAATTTATTTGACCGTAGAATCTTCTCTTGAAGCAGGATTCTTATTTGGAAAATGCTGCTTTAAGGTAATGGTGTCGTTTCTCTATTTAGATTCTTACAGCTCTTAATAGGATTATTATTTATAAAACAAATGTAGAATCATGGACTTGATGGCAGACTGAAAGAAGACAGGCATGTGATATGAGGATCAGACCAATTAGAATATTGTTTCATCTATATCCATACTGGTAATCAACTCTTGGGAAAGAAATACTGTATTGTGACAACTGTGAGGCCTATTGCAAAGGAAAAAAAGACTGGAGAGATCTACATTGGTTATTTCTTGATGGTAGATTACAAGCAATTTCACTTTTTTTTTTGTACTTCTCTTCATTTTCCATAATTAACAGGCACTCTTTTAATAATCAGAAAAAAGAGTACTATTAAAAATGACTAATTAGTTAATACTCAGTTATAGGCCACATCCGCCTGAATCCACCTTCTTGCTCTCCTACATAGCTTCTCAGTTCTTAGTAACACCTTTCGGAATAAATCAATTTTTTACTTGAAGAATTTTTATTATATTGTGGCTGTCAAAACAGTGATAAGAACTAGATTTAACAGAATGGGCAATAATGGGCACTTTTATTTAGATGCACAATATGCCCAAAAGAATTTTACCTGTATTTCTGGTTAAGAGAGGTGATATTCTGAAATATGTAGCAAATAGAGGCTGTATGCAGGCAAAGTTAGAGCAAAGAAGGATAAAGTAACCTTTTTATCTTTGGTGACCAGAACACCATTTATCACAAAGTTAATGTTAACATTAGGTATTCTCTTCAGCCATAAATAGGCCAGACACTTGAAAACTCACTATCAACAGTTTCATGAGGGCATTCACTAATCAGTTTCAATACCACCCCTGCTTCTAGTAAAACAAGCTTAAAGCTTAAGCAAATGTCCCTCTTTTGGGCATTTCTAGTGAAGGAACCCTGTATGTCCTTCTTTTTCCTTTCTGCTTCCTGTTTCTACTTTCTCATCCTATTTCTAGGCTCAATACAATAGTTTCAGATAGGCCTTCAGTCTTCTGCTTTATCTACATTCTGAAGTCTTGCCTTAGGTGTACCACCTGCCCTGAGAGAGAAAAAAGCTCAAAATGGTTTCCTGCAAATAGCTGTTAGTTCTGCAAGAGCCAGGTTCTCTCACTTTGGGCCCAAAAGCTCTCAATCTGCAGGAGAAAGTCTATATATTAATATATTCCAAAGCATAGATATTTAAGAAAAATATTCTGGATTTCAGGACAACCAAGAATCAACAAATCTTTGTCTTCTAAGTTATCAGAAGCTGCCTCTGCTGTCACTTTCAGAACTACAAAATAGTCAAATAAATGGGTTTGTAAAAAAAAGTTTATCTTTTTTTTTTTTTTTAGAGAAAAGTTGTTCTAAAAAGAAAGTCTGGTTCTAGAGAGCCAACAACACATTTTCAAATGAATGACACAAGTTCATAAGGAACAATGTCCTTGGGGTGCACACAGTAATAAACACGGCCTGCCAGTGGCTCATAGCTACAGCAAACAAAGCAGGAAGCAGATAAACATCCAATTGAGACATGTTAGCAGTCCTGGACTAAAACGTGGCCTTAGCCATGTGCACTTCTTTTAAAATGCAAATATACCTGGAACTGAGATTTTGGGCCTAATTATTTACACTTTTACAAGAATTAGTTTAAAATTAGACTGTTAAAAAGAAAATTAAGACTGTTTTCCCCCAGGCACGTAGGTAAAAACCTTGCAGGAGAGCAAAGGGAATTTTGATTTGACAGAGGGGAAAGAGAGGTCTGCATTTCTGAGGAGATTCAGGCAAAAATTGCAAAGGAAATATAAGTGCACCAGAACTTGCCACCCACTGCATCAGTTTGTCCAGAGCTCTGTAGCACCTCAGGCCCCTCCAGCACCTAAGTGTCTTGGGCTCCCAGAAACCAGAATGGCAATACCAGCAATACAGATAAGCCACATGAGGGGTGGCTTCTGTGGGCCAGTCTGAGAAAGGTCGATGAACCATCCCTCAGAACATCAATCCAATGAAAATTACTTTCCAAATTCCAAGATTCTGGTTTATAAGAACTCTCCTGGAACATAATCCATTAGAGGATTGGGGACTACTAAACCTAGAATCTGTGTCAAAAATAAGTTCTCTTAAAGGAAGTAGCCACGGATGTGTGCAGAAGTTCTCTATCAGTTACTGAAGACAGTTCTACCTGCTACAGTGGATATCTGGAGAGAACCTAAGTCAGATCCACTGCATGTGCTGGTTAGGCTGTGCACTGGATATAGAGGATACCCTCTGGAGCTAGGCAGTTCATATGGCTCTAACCACATGTTTAACAGTTAAATTATGATCTGTCTGCAGCACTGAATACAATGCAGTCATTATAAATACTAGAATGCCCTGGAAAAATGCTGTTGACATGAAAAGTAGGATGTACAGTATGATCTTACTTTTGTAAGTGTAAAGAAAAAAGTGTTGCTTGCCATTCCAGTTCAAGAAACATCAAGCCTATAGCTACTGCAGTTGCCCACAGAGAGTGTGCCCTGAGAGGAATTCAGAACGGAGAAAAACAGGAAACATTCTGTGCTTTGGATATACTGGTACTTAGATTAAGATGCATATCTAAGGAATCATTTCAATGACCCCAGATTCTTGCATCTTCTCATACATAGAAAAGCACTAAAATCATCAACTTGAGATGTCTGTTCTTTGCTATTGGCAGTAATCTTTTGATGCTTGACTACATGTTTTTCTCAGCAAAAAAGTTCATATATCCTCATTCTTTTGGCATTCCATTCTCTAGCTCCTTTTTTTTTTATTAAAGTATTTTAAAATTCTTGTTACTATTGCTGAGGGTCATATTTTGAATTCTTTTTTTTTCTTACCTTTTTGGTTTAAAAACAAAGTAGTCTTTAGCTGGTTTCAATTATGTAAATATATTTTTTTCTATGGTATTTTCCTCTTGGTGGTAACATCTTAAGTAGATGTTTTTTTCTGATGTATATATATTAAAAAAAAGTTCATATATATCCTGGCTCCTCCTTTACCTCCTGGGAGCAGTTCCTCAGAGCTCTCTGAGGCTATCTCCCAGGCTATAGCGCTCAGTAAGGTCACTGAATAAAAATTAACTCACAACTTTTATGTTGTGCATTGTTCTCTTGGTGGACGTAAGAAACAATCACACACATCAACCCAAGGTACATGTAAAGAAAAAGACTGGAATCAAACAGACAAAAACGGTAATGCTAGTAAGTAGTAGGATTATAGATAATTTCAGATTTCTTTAAGCTTTGCTGCCTTTTTCAAAACTTTGACAATAACAGGAAATCAGGGGAAAATACGAGTTAGTGGACTCCAGTAACAAAGAGAAAGGGGAAAAGTCATTTTTTCATCTCCCATATATCACTAATTAAATCTATGGTGTAAACAGAAATACTTACTCGGCCATGAGTTTGGCTATGCGGTGACAGTCATTCTTGTCATAAAACCAGATACTGTATATTGACACTTGAAAAACAAAGAAAAAAAAATAAGGGGAAATGAGGTTTCAATACTTGGGTAATATGTAAGTAACATATTATCACCATAAAATGTCACAGAATTTACCATGAGGACCTCAAACTGTTAACAGTTACTCTAAAGAAAAAAAAAGCCTCCCCGCAAACTGTTTAATAATAAAATTATTAATAAAATTAGGACAGCTAAAATATTCAGATGAAAATTGCAAAAATTGTTGGTTTTAGACATCATTACCAGATCTCATCAAGCTTAAGATGCCACTAAAGTACAAGATAAACTATTATTTTATGCATTATCAAGAAAAAAAATGCTGCCAATTAAACTAAGAATTAACATTGATTGTGTGGAAAGGGAACGTTGCCTACCATTCCAGTAAATATCGTATGTTGCCCTAGCCTGCCATCAAGCCATCAGCCACTGCAGCACCCCCTACCCCCCCATGGTGAGCCCTAAGGCAAATTCAGGATGGAGACAAACAGCAAACATTGTGTGCTCTGGATACTGGCCCTAGATAGTTGCATATCTAAGATGTCTATCTAAGGAATAATTTCAATGGGCCCAGACCTTGCATCTTCCCGTACACACAAAAGCACAAAAATCATTAACTTAAGGTATCTACTTTTTGTGATTAGCAGTAATATTTTGATGTTCAACTACATGTTTTCAGCAAAAACTCCTACATATCCTGGCTCCTCCCTTACCTCTTTGGAGCATTCTTCAGTTATCTGAGAAGCTATCTCCTGGGCAATAGTCCTCAGAAAGGTCTCAATAAAATTTAACCTGCAACTTTTAGGTTTTGTTTTTCTTCACTTGATAATTGTAAAATGCTTTCCAAATTGATAGTCAAATGTGGGGAAAAAGGTGTCTTAATCGTTGAAAACCATGTTCCAAAACCAAACACCAGAACCTTTATGAGTCTCTTGAAATTTAAAAATATAAAATTAATACCACATTACAGTAAAAACAAAGCTTTAAAAAACAAACACCAACTCCAGACCCATCCTATGATCGACTCTATTCACACGTGAAATGGAAGTGCCCAGGCTGAGCCCCATATCACACTTCTTTTCCAATCTTTTATTCCCAGTATGGTGATTACCACTAAGAAATCCCCCACAAAACACTGAATAATAAACAAGCTCCTGCTGTATAGCACAGGGAACTATATTCAATATCCTGGGATAAACCATAATGAAAAAGATAATAAAAAAGAATGTATATATGTATATAGCTGAGTCACACTGCTGTACAGCAGAAATTAACATCGTAAATCAATTATACTTCAATAAAAAAATAAAGAAAAACACTGGTGAATGGATAGATGAACTTTATAAAGATGACTAAATATAAAACTACTGTAAATACTTTTTAAAAAATACTTATTTATTTCTATTTATTTATTTTTGGCTGCGTTGGGTCTTCCTCTCTGCACACGGGCTTTCTCTAGTTGCAGTGAGCGGGGGCCACTCTTCGTTGCGGTGCACAGGTTTCTCATTGCGGTGGCTTCTCTTGCTGTGGAGCACGGGCTTCAGTAGTTGTGGCACGTGGGCTCAGTAGTTGTGGCTTGCGGGTTCTAGAGTGCAAGCTCAGTAGTTGTGGCGGATGGGCTTAGTTGCTCTGCAGCATGTGGGATATTCCCAGACCAGGGCTCAAACCCTTGTCCCCTGCATTGGCAGGCGGATTCCTAACCACTGTGCTACCAGGTAAGTTCAAAACTACTGTAGATGCTTTTTTAAAAAAATTTATTTTCTTTATTTATTTTTTATTTTTGGCTGTGTTGGGTCTTCGTTGCTGCACGGGCTTTCTCTAGTTGTGGTGAGCGGGAGCTACTCTTTGATGCGGTGTGTGGGCTTCTCATCACGGTAGCTTCTCTTGTTGAGGAGCACAGGGCTTCAGTAGTTGTGGCACGTGGGCTCAGTAGTTGTGGTGCATGGGCTTAGTTGCTCTGTGGCATGTGGGATCTTCCCAGACCAGGGCTCGAACCTGTGTGCCCTGCATTGGCAGGTGGATTCTTAACCACTGCACCACCAGGGAAGCCCCAGATACTTTTTTAATTTATTTTTTTACTTGAACTTTTAATTTTTATACAATTTTTAAAGGTTACTTTCCATTTACAGTTATTACAAAATTTTGGCTGTATTCTCTGTGTCGTACATATAAATACTTTCTGGATAAGATAGATATACTGAATACATAAGTCAAAATAAACATAGCGATAGGCATGGCTCATTGCTATCATGTGCACCCACTGTGACACAGCACATCCCAGGTTGCACCCCCTTTCATACTTACTGTGACTCTCTGGCACAGGAAGGGCAGATATGCTTTTATTTTTTAAAATTAAACTTTTAGTTTTGAAATAATTGTAGCTTAACATGCAACTGCAAAAAATAAACAAGAGATCCTGTGTGCCCTTTGTTTGTTCCAGTGGTAACATTTTGTAAAACTATAACATAATATCACAGCCAGACTACTGACATTGATAAAATCAAGATACAGAACATTTTGGGACTTCCCTGGTGGCCAGTGGTTAAGACTCTGCCCTCCCAATGCAGGGGGCCCAGGTTCGATCCCTGGTCAGGGAACTAGATCCCACATGCATGCCACAACTAAGAGTTCACATGCCACAACTAAGGAGCCTGGAAGCCACAACTAAGGAGCCCACTGCAGCCCTGCTGCAACTAAGACCCAGCAAAACCAAATAAATATTTAAAAAATATATGTTAAAAAAAAAGATACAGAACATTTCTGTAACCACAGGGATCCCTGTTGCCCTTTTATTGCCACAGCCATCTCCCTTGGTACCCCTCCCCCATCTCTGACCCCTGACAAGCACACTAATCTGTTCTCTATTTCTATAACGTTGCCATTTCAAGAATGTATTATAAATGGAAACATAGAGGATGCAACTTTTTGCAACTGACTTTTCTGTCTCAACATAATTCTCTGGATATTCATCTAAGTTGTTGCTTGCATCAATAGTTTGTTCCCATTTTTTGCTGAATAGTATTTCATGGTATGGATGTACTAGTTTATTTAACCATTTGTCCACTGAAGGACATCTGGAGTGTTTCCAGTTTTTGGCCATTATGCATAAAGCTGCTATGTTCGGGTATAGGTTTTTGTGAACCTAAGTTTTCACTTCTCTGGGTTAAATGTCCAAAAGTACAGTTACTGAGTCACAGTAGTTCCATGTTTTTTAAAGAGAAACTGTTAAACTGCTTTCCAGTTTTACAGTGGATGACACATCTAGTCTCTGTGCATCCTTGCCAGCATTTGTTGTTCTATTTTTACCTTTATGCATTCTGATAGGTGCATAGTGGTAACTCATGGTGGATTTAATTTACATTTTCCTAATGGCTAACGTTACTGAACGTCTTTTCATCTGCCTGTCATCTGTATATCCTCTCTAGTCAAATGTCTGTTTATGTCTTTTGACCCATTGGATTGTTTTTTAAACTGTTGAGAGTTCTTCATATATTCAATATACCAGTCCTTTGTCAGACTTGTGGTTTGAAAATACTTTCTCCTTTGTCTGTAGTTTTTTTTCATCCTCTTCACGAGGTCCTTCCAGAGCAAAAGTTTTTAATTCTGACAAGGTGCAATTTATGAGTTTTTCCTTTTATGGATTATGCTTTTGATGTCAAGTCTAAAAACTATTTACTGACCCCTAGATTCAAAATTTTATCCTGGGCTTCCCCGGTGGTGCAGTGGTTAAGAATCTGCCTTGCCAATGCAGGGGACAGGTTTCCAGCCCTGGTCCAGGAAGATCCCACATGATGTGGAGCAACTAAGCCCGTGCACCCCAACTACTGAGCCTGCGGTCTAGAGCCCGTGAGCCACAACTACTGAAGCCTGAGCGCCTAGAGACTGTGCTCTGCAACAAGAGAAGCCACTGCGATGAGATGCCCATGCACCGCAATGAAGAGTAGGCCCTGTTATTTAGAGAATGTCTGCATGCAGCAATGAAGACCCAAAGCAGCCAAAGGTAAAATAAATAAAATAAATAAAAATTTTTATCCCGTTTTTTCCCTAAAGGGTTTATAGTTTTACATTTAAGATGGTGATCCATTTTGAAGTTTTTTTGGGGAAAAAAAGGTTTAGGTTAAGGTTCTTTTTTTTCTTTTTGGTGCAACTGTTCCAGTATTATTTGTTGAAAATGCTCTCTTCTATTGAGAGATCTTTTGTACCTTTGTCAAATATGAGTTGGGCATATTTGTGTGTGTCTATTCTGGATTCTTTATTCTGTCCTATTTATTTGTTTATCCCTCTACCAATACCACATCATCTTGATTACTGCAGCTATATATAGGCTTTAATATTGGGAAGAATAATTCCTCCACTTTATGCTTCTTTTTCCAAGATCGTTTTAGCTTCTAGGGTCTGTGTCTTTCCATATAAATTTTAGAATAAGTTTGTCTATGCCTAAAAAAATCCTTGCTGGGATTTTGACAGGACTTAGGAAGAACTGACATCTTTAGTATGTCAAGTCCTTCAATGCACAGATATAGCACATCTCTCCATTTATTTAGGTTTTGATTTCTTTCATTTTGTAATTTTCAGCACACATACCCTGTATATTTTTTGTTATGTTTACCCTAAGTATTTAATTTTCTTTGTAGAGATTATGAATGATATTGTTTTTAACTTGGGTTTCCACAGGTTCATTGTTAGTATGTAGAAGTCTGATTGATTTTTGTGTGTTGATCTTGTATCCTCAGACCTTACCAAACTCACTTATTAGTTCTAGGAGTTTATACATAGACAATCATGTCATTTGTGAATAGAGACAGTTTTATTTCTTCTTTTCCAATCTGTAGCCCTCTTCTTTTTTCTTTTTCGCCTTATTGCAGTGGCTAGATCTTCTAGTGCTATGTTGAATAGCAGTGATGACAATGGATATCCTTGTCTTGTTTTCAATCTTAGAAAGAAGACATTCAGCCTTTCACTTATGATATGGTGGATTAGAGTGACTGATTTTTAATATTGAACAAGCTTTGCAGATTTGGAATAAGGCCCATTTGGGCATAATTTATATTTCTTTTCTATATATTGTTGGCTTTGCTAATATTTGGTTAAGGATTTTTTTCATCTAAGTTCATGAGAGATACTGGTTTGTGGTCTTCTTTTTTTTTGTACTATCTTTGTCTTGTTTGGGTATTAGAGTAAATACTGGTCTTACACAATCAGTTGAGAAGAGTTCCTTCCTTTTCTGTTTTCTGGAACAAACTGTGTAAAATTAGTGTTAATTCTTCTTTGAATTCTCCAGTAAAACCATCTGGGCCTGAAGATTTCTTTTTTGAGAGCTTTAAAATTATGGATTCAATTTCTTTCATGGCTATAGGACTACTCATGTTATCTATTTTATCTCGGTTGAGTTTTGCAGTTTGTTTTTTTCAAGAAATTGGTCCATTTCTTCTAAGTTGTCAAGTTTATGAGTATAAAGTTGTTAATAGCATTCTCTTATTACAGAGGATGTGTAGTGACATTGTAAGCAGATACGGTAGGAGGTCCCAGGAGAAAGAGAACCAGGCACAGCTTTCTTGACAGAAGAGAAGCCATTTTTGGCCTAAGACATTTTGTGTTCTAAGCCTGGCCATCATGCTTGCCCCTGAACAGGTCCCAGTAACTAATGATCTTAACGGGAACAAAAGAATGCAGAAATAAGCTATTATCAGGCAAGAGAAGTAACAATAACAAAGATAACATATCAGTCTTAGACTCCCTGTTCTGTTTCAATGGTAAGACTAGCCTGAAAAGCTCAACCACCAGATCAACTGAAACCTAAGGAATGATGATGTTGACCTTTTCTGACCCTCAATCAACTATAGAAGCTTGGACTCTGTGGACCACTCAAGCCCCTTCATGAATATGCATGTATCCTTAGCTTAAAACTCCCCCAATTTTGCTGTTCAGGGAAACCCTGCTTTGGGAAAGCCCAGTAGTTCTTAATTGCTGCAAGTAATAATAAATCCTTCCGGGTTTCCCTGGTGGTGCAGTGGTTGAGAGTCCGCCTGCCGATGCAGGGGACACGGGTTCGTGCCCCGGTCGGTCCGGGAAGATCCCACATGCCGCGGAGCGGCTCGGCCCGTGAGCCATGGCCGCTGAGCCTGCGCATTTGGAGCCTGTGCTCCGCAACGGGAGAGGCCACAACAGTGAGAGGCCCGCGTACCGCAAAAAAAAAAAAAACCCCAAAAACAAAAAAACAAAAAAAAAATCCTTCCTTCTACTGATCTTTGGCTTGGTTTTGTCTTTTGGCTCGACACCCACCAAGAGGCAAACCCAGTTTGGGGGTAACAACGTCCACTATTTCATTCCTGATATTGCTAATCTGTGTCGTGTTTTTGCTTTTGTTAGTCATTACTAAAGGTTTATCAATTTTATCGACTTTTTCAAAGAACTTTTTTTTTTTTTTTTTGCAGTATGCGGGCCTCTCACTGTTGTGGCCTCTCCTGTTGCTGAGCACAGGCTCCGGATGCACAGGCTCAGCAGCCATGGCTCATGGGCCCAGCTGCTCCGCGGCACGTGGGATCTTCCCAGACCGGGGCACGAACCCGCGTCCCCTGCATCAGCAGGCGGACTCTCAACCACTGCGCCACCAGGGAAGCCCTCAAAGAATCAACTTTTTGTTTCATTGGTTTTTCTCTATTTTCATCTTTTCAATGTCACTGATTTTTCTGTTCTCATCTTTGTTCTTTCCTTACTTCTGTATGCTTTGAGTTATTTTATTTTGTTCTTCTTTTCCTAATTTCTTGAGGTGGGAATTTAGTAGACTCCTAGGCAGTGTTGCTTGAAGGGGTGAGAGAAGTTTCCCATGGCTAGGCCATCTGGTATGCCTTTAGTGGGGAGCCTCTGACCTTCAGAGATGAAGACTGCTACCCAGGCCAGGCTGGTTGTGATGTGACTCCTCCCCTGCTCCCACCACATCTTCATGAAAAGGAGGGAACATATTACCCCAGTGGCCACATATTGTCAGTAGGGCTTCCAATCCTTCCTGCCAGTTTTGCTGGGCTCACCTGGTATTGTTGACAGGATTCCCATTTGATCTGGGAGAGGAATGAGCCTAACTGGGGCACCCTCCTTTGCTACACTGGAGGTCAAGAAACACCAGGCCTGGGTCCCCTTCTTCTGTTGGGTGGGAGGGTTGTAAGACAACCTGCTGCTGTGTTGTTCTTTGAGTTCTGGGTCCTGCACCAGATCATCTTCCTCTTTCTACTGTTCAGAGTTTTCCTGATTGTCTTTTGTGTTACTTCTGGTTTTTATAGTTGTACTTAACAGGGTAGAAGCAAAGAAAGACAAATCTATGCCATTTTGTTTGGATCATTAGTCTCATTATGTATGCTTATGGATGGAAAACTGAAGCTCATGGAAAGACTACATGACATTAATAAATCAGAGAAAAATAGCCTTATAACTAGAACTCAGGTCTTCTCATTCCTAGGCCAATAATCCTGCCACTATACACCCAATGCCTCATTAGTTGAAATAATGTAAAATATTTTGTAGAAACAAAAGAGTTAATGGGCTTTAATTATGCTTGAAGACTAAAGCAACACATAAAAGAATAAAGTATAAATAACTGAATAAGTTAAAAATTATACACTAAAAGACTGACAGAATATAAAAAATATAAATGCTAGCACAAGAAACTTTAAATAAATTAAAAATCCTTTTTTATAACTACGATTTGAATTTCATCAATACACATTAACATATATTGATATTACCAATACACATTCATTTAGGAAGCCACTGTTAATAAAAAGCTTTTTTTTTAAAAAAATTAAGGTATAAACGACATATTATATTAGTTTCAGGTGTACAGTGCCATGATTTGATATTTGTGTATACTGCAAAATAATTACAAGGCCAGTTAACATCCATCAACCATACACAGTTACAAAAAAATTTTTTTTCTTGTGATGAGAACTTTTAAGATCCACTCTCTTAGCTACATTCAAATATGCAATACAGTACTATTAACCATAGTCACCATGCTGTACATTACATTCACATGACTTATTCATTTTATAACTGGAAATTTGTACCTTTTGACTTCCCTCGCCCATTTTACCTACCCACCTCAGGCAACCACAAACCTGTTCTCTATATCTATGATCTCCATTTTTGGTTGATTCCACATATAAGTGGGATCATGCGGTATTATTTTTTCCATCTGACTTATTTCACTTAGCATAATGCCCTCAAAGGCCAACCAAATGGAAGGATTTCATTCTTTTTTATGGCTGAATAATATTCCATTGTGTGTTCAGTTCTCCCAATACCATTTATCAGAGACTGTTCTTTCCCCATTGTGTATTCTTGGCTTCTCTGTCATAAGTTAATCAGCCATACATGCCTAGGTTTATTTGTGGGCTCTCTATTCTGTTCCATTGACCTATGTGTGTTTTTATGCCAATACCATACTGTTTTGATTACTACAGCTTTATAATATAGTTTGAAATCAGGGAGGGTAATGCCTCCAGCTTTGTTGTTCTTTCTCAAAATTACTTTGGCTCAGGACTTCCCTGGTGGTCCAATGGTTAAGAATCAACCTTCCAAAGCAGGGGACGCGAGTTCAAGCCCTGGTCAGGGAACTAAGATCCCACGTGCCGCGGGGCAACTAAGCCCGTGAGCTCTGGAGCCTGCACGCCACAACTAGAGAGCCTGTGTGCTGCAAGGAAAGATCTCACATGCCTAAACTAAAGACGCAATGTAGCCAAATAAATAAATAAATAAAATATTTTAAAAAAAGGGGGCTTCCCTGGTGGCGCAGTGGTTGAGAGTCCGCCTGCCGATGCAGGGGACACGGGTTCGTGCCCCGGTCTGGGGAGATCCCACATGCCACAGAGCGGCTCGGCCCGTGAGCCATGGCCACTGAGCCTGTGCATCTGGAGCCTGTGCTCCGCAATGGGAGGGGCCACAACAGTGAGAGGCCCGTGTACCGCAAAAAAAAAAAAAAAAGATTTCTTTGGCTCTTCAGGGTCTATGTGGTTTCATACAAATATTAGGATTGTTTGTTCTATTTTGGTGAAAAATGTCATTGGAATTTTGACAGGGACTGAATCTGTAGATTGCTTTGGGTAGTATGGACATTTTAACGCTATTAATTCTTCCAATCCATGAGCATGGGATATCTTTTTTTTCTTTTTATAAATTTATTTATTTATTTATGGCCGCATTGGGTCTTTGTTGCTGTATGCGGGCTTCCTCTAGTTGTGGCGAGCAGGGGGCTACTCTTCGTTGCAGTGTGTGGGCTTCTCACTGCGGTGGCTTCTCTTGTTGCGGAGCATAGATTCTAGGCGTGCAGGCTTCAGTAGTTGTGGCACATGGGCTCAGTAGTGTGGCTCGCGGGCTCTAGAGTGCAGGCTTAGTAGTTGTGGCGCATGAGCTTAGTTGCTCCGCGGCACGTGGGATCTTCCCGGACCAGGGCTCGAACCCGTGTCCCCTGTATTGGCAGGCAGATTCTAAACCACTGTGCCACCAGGGAAGTCCAATGTATCTTCTTCAATTTCTTTGATTAATGTCATAGTTTTCAGTGTACACTGAAAGCTATTTTAATGGCGAATTTTTTGTTTCACCCTGAATTAAGGTCATTACATTCTATAAAAGACTTCATGGCCAATCACAACTTTAACAGTTTCTTTTCAATGGAAATAAAAGTTTAATTGGCTTTTTTATTGCCATTGTAGAGTGAGATAAAACATTGATATACAGAGTAAGTGAATGGTTTCATTTTAATCAATGAAGATCATGAACATGGATTTTTTTTTTCCCTACTCTGGTAACAAGGGGGTTTCTCTGACCCCACATCTGGCCATGCGTCCTACCATGAAGCAGCCCAGGCTTGCTTTTGTTTTCTGAGCCGTCAGCCTGCTGTGAATAGTTCCCTGTGTTTGGAATCCATTTTCATCGCCCCTCTTCTGTTCACAGAACTTCAAAACACTACCAATGCTTCAAACAGAGTTAATATCCTTGAATAATAGATAATTCTGGAATATTTTATATGATGTAAGTCGACAGATTAAACTTACCTTTGACATCCCAATGGAAGAAGCACAGAAGCAACCCTGTTACAGAGGAGATAATTGCTAAGCATTATCTACCACAGGCTCTTAAGTTATGTTCCTTGCAGCTAAGAATTGCTCCAACATAGAGTAAATTGGATTGGGGTTCTGAAAAGACTTCATATATGGCAATCACACACAACTACCTTTCTCTAAATATGCCTCATCTGACCTTGGCTAAAGAACACACAAAATACAAGAGGCCAAATACAAAAGATACTAATATTTCTCTAACAGACAACCCCATACAACTTAGAGTGATGAGAAAAAAGGATGATATGCAGTACATCAGGCTCAGAGAGGAACACACAATATTACTGGGGGCTAAGTAGAGGCATTTAAGTATGTTTTCATAGGGGATTTGCAAACGAAACTCTTAAGAAAGAATTCCATATCAATAATCAAAGTAAGTCCACCCGAGCTGTCAACTTACTTTGACAAATCTTTACTTAAGCCCTACCCCCTTTCCTTTGAAGAAATACACTATAATTTAGAAATAAGATGCACACTTTCCACGCTTGTACATTATCAAGTAAACGGCCAAAAAAGAGCCAAACACTTTCAAAGGCATGCTGCAGAAGAAATAAAGATAAGGAAGCCATAATGATAGCTTAATGGGTAAAGGATAAGAGTCACACTCGATTCTGCCAAAAGCAGACCTGTAGAGGTTCAGACACGCATCAAAGAATCAGCTCTGTCTGCCAACATATCAAATGCTCAGTGCATGCAACTGGCAAGGAGGCCCAGGGAGCTGCCACTAAGCCTGTCACTGTCACTGGTGAGGAAAGACAGACAAGTTCACCCGATAGATAAAACCATGGAAGACCTTGTCTCTAAACCAAAGCTAAGTATTCTTCCCTCAAGAGAACTTACACTCTAAGGCCCAACACATTTTTGTCAACAATTTGCTTGCTGAAACATCTTGATTAATTATACCACAGAGGATTTAGGGATGTGGCAATACCGTATAATTTTGCTATGGTAAATAATAATGGCATCCTGCTTTATAAGTGGCTTTTATCAATATGAAAGCAAATTATTTAGTTATTGGACACCCATCACATATCATGGCTGCTAACCATTGTCCCAAGTAAGTCATGCTGTTACTGAAGAGTTAGGGGGTGTGACAGGACATTTAAATACCTTTATGTTGTACGTCCATAAAAAATAGCAAAGTGCAGAAAAGTATATTCAAAATTAAACGTTTCCATTGCTTTTCTTTTTATAACTTAAAAAAATTATTTATTTTATTTTTGGCTGCATTGGGTCTTTGTTGCTATGTGCGGGCTTTCTCTAGCTGCGGTGCATGGGCTTCTCACTGCGGCGGCTTCTCTTGTTGCAGAGCACGGGCTCTAGGCACGCGGGCTCAGTAGTTGTGGCGCATGGGCTTAGTTGCTCTGCGGCATGTGGGATCTTCCCAGATCAGGGCTTGAACCCATGTCCCCTGCATCAGCAGGCGGATTCTTAACCACTGAGCCACCAGGGAAACTCTCCATTGCTTTTCAAGTGACAGCCCTTTTCTTTTGAAAGTATGAAAAATACAATCGACAAAGATTAAAGTTATTGGATTGTTTAATACTGATAAATTTTAAAAAGCTGAAGGGCAAGACATCCATTTCCCTAGAGAGTCCTGTTTGAAGATCCAGGAGCCAATTATGATTTGATGTTATACCTCATTTTGCTTCTCATCTGCAGTGGCATATGGCACACACAAGATCAAGGAAACCCAAATTAATTTGGAGCCTTTATAAAATCCCTTGAGACTTCTAGAGATTCTGTGAACTGTCACAGAGCTGGGAATCACTCTCATGCACGTTGTCTTTTTATTCATTTATTATTTAGATCTGATCTTTCTAAAAGGATTTGAGGAGGCTGAAGATTTTCTCAGTATGGTGCCAAGCAGAAAAAGGGGTTTGATAAAGCTTTTTGGGGTTGAGTTATAAAATTATTATAAAATTTATGAAGATGACACCCACAAAGATCCCCAAGACCGGGGAACAAAAACAAGAAAATGTACTTTCAACATAACCAAAAATATTTACGCTAGAATGAGAAAGACCCTTCTGATTATAAAAGTACTGTTAAGAATGGAGTAGATGATACAAACACAAGCCTGCCCTGACAAGTGAAAAAGCAAATGCCTTGACAGATCATTTCCTTTAAGACAAGAATAAGCCTGGTGGCTCCTTATCAGTATCAAAAGGTTGGGAAAGAGAGAGAAGAGAAAGTCTCTGAGGTGGGGTGGGGTTTAGAACACACACACACACACACACACACACACACACGAAAAGGGGTATGGAAACAAAGATTGCGGACCTGGGATTACGACTGGAGACTGTGGTAGGTGGCAAACAGGCAGGTGAGGCAATGCTGTGAATCTATAAGTAAGGCTGGTAAGTGTAACTGGGTTATGTCAGCAGCTTACCTTTTTTGGACAAAAGAACACACATATTAAAACACCACTGAACACTAACATGGCAGAGAAAGAGCACACCTTCTAAAATTTAAATTATAATGTCCATTTAGTAAACACTGATTAAAAGACTTAGGCCAGGAAATTAAAAATGCTATTTTGCAAGCTCTTTGGTTTGTTTCTAAATTTGGTTCCCCTCTCTAAATTAAATCAAGTCCAAAAATATTTACCAGAAATACTGCTTCCAAAGTCCCTTTTAACACTGTAATTTCAGTATAGGATTCAGACACATGAAATGACCACTGAATGTTTTGGGGGACTAGGAAAATAAACCCCAAAATATCACAACTGATGATTCCTATTTATAAACTTTTTATTCTTTAATGATGGGCAACCCTGAATAAAATAGTGAATCACACTAGGGTTTCACCTCTGCTGTCAGGATCTTTCGCCACTATTGCCACACAGTACTTGCCACTCCCTAAGGCAGAGCTTCCCCTGAGCTGCAAGTGATTATGGGTGTGCCAAAATGTTGGATTCATCCAACCCCCACTAGTGGTCTATTCATCCCAGTGTCCCACACAAATCCATATTATCATTTTTATGTATCACAAGGGACAACAAAGGGTGGGAAGCATGGCCCTTGGCTTCCATGCAGCCAACTTCCTGTTTCCTGGGCTTCTAAAAATCTACACTTAGGGGTTTGGGAAACAGGTCAGACAGCGGTGTAAGAAAAGGGGGAACTTCTTTTCTCTCCTTTCTCTAATTTCTCTCCTACATGTTTTTCTACCAATTTACTAAGAGATTATCCAAACCAGGGTTGTAAGGCAAATGCCGAAGTGGGTATAAGAGACCTCAGGGTGTGATGGATCAGCGAGGCTCCGGTGAGCAGGCCCTACCCAGCGCTCTGCTGACTGTTACTGCTTGCAGGAATGCAGGTGCTGTGTGGCCATACATGCCATTTTATCATAACAAGAAAAGGTAGAACTCCAGATGTGTGTGTGTAAAATACCCCAATTTTTTTTTTAAATTTTATTTATTTATTTATTTTTGGCTGCGTTGAGTCTCTGTTGCTGAACGCAGGCTTTCTCTAGCTGCAGCGAGCAGGGGCTACTCTTCGTTGCGGTGCGCAGGCTTCTCATTGCAGTGGCTTCTCTTGTTGCGGAGCCCAGGCTCTAGGCACACGGGCTTCAGTAGTTGTGGCTCGTGGGCTCAGTAGTTGTGGTTCGTGGGCTCTAGAGCGCAGGCTCAGTAGTTGTGGTGCACGGGCTTAGTTGCTCTGCAGCATGTGGGATCTTCCCAGACCAGGGCTCGAACCCGTGTCCCCTACATTGGCAGGTGGATTCTTAACTGCTGCGCCACCAGGGAAGCCCAAATGCCCTAATTTTTAAAATGTTGGTAGTAAATGCTTATCCTATGCCTTCCTCTAACAAAAAGAAAAAGTTGAGCATGCCTAGAAGCAGTGACTTTGCAAGTAGCTCAGATCTGCCTGGACCCTCCAGGGGACTGAATGTCAGAGGGCTGTCTTGAGGTTATTCTGCCCACTCCAGAGTGGCTTCAAATCTTCCTGGACAAGTGGTTACTCTGTTTCAATTTTTCACCTCCACAGTGTGCTTCCCTATATTAACACAAGGTGAAAACCTATACAACACATAGTAAGAAGTTTCTGCCACTTAGCTATAAGTAAATGTTGCTTTCCTTTTTGAGTTCTTGAAAGAGAAAACATTAATTACCTAAAAGAAATAAGTGGTGCATACATGGTTAACTTTTTAAATCTTTACAATTAAGATAACACTGTAATTAAAAAAAAATGATAAAAATTGCTTTTCCCCTGACAACACTACTTTGGGCGGGGCAGGGGTGGGGGGTGGGAAAGCCAGTAATTAATTAGGTATAATGAAAAGAATCTGCTTTGGAAATTCTGACACATTCACAGGCTCACGAAGTTAACAAGAAGGTACCTGATGGAGCTCTACTAGAATACTAAGTGGTGGCCTATGACAGGAAGCATTAAAGATTTTTGATATGTCTGACCTAACAGTGTCACCAGATCAGCCTTAGAGTCTAAGTCACTGTTTTCATGGTGTTTTTACCTCTTCAATCTACAAAGGTGGCAACAGCAAGGCTCTTTATCTTGGTTCAGAAGGCCAGACTAATGCAGCGCCACAGATCCTTCTTCTTTCACTGATTGCAGAATCATACCAACCACAGCAGCTGCTGCTGATGGGGGAAGACTGCCTGCCTTTCTTCAGGCTAAGTAAGAAGCAGTGTGCTGGATTCAAAGATCACAAAGAATGAACTGTGTAACTTTAAAAACTGTTTATAAATTCCTCTTTCAGTCTCGACGTAGAACTCACATTTTCTGAGTTGACAAATTGTAAACTTCTCTTGCAAGGAAATTTCCTGCACTGTGCTTTAAGTCTGAAGATTTGCGCCAAATGCCAGCAGCCACCTAGCACCTCTCCTGTTCCGAGTCTTGCCCTTGAACTGAGAAAGGACAAGCAGAGACCAAGAAACACACACAAACACACACTACAGTATTTCTCCTACTAAAACTTTCCATTTGGCAGCTACATTTTCAACGCTATGGAAATGAATCTCCCTGCTTTTTCTAGTGATCTAATTTTAATTAAAAATGCTCTATATCAAGAGACTGATGCCCGATATAAAGGAAAAGTTACAAGTGAAACGGAAACGAAGGGGTACTTCGCACAGGTTTTTGGAGGTAAGTTCTTAAAAATATTAAATAGCGATAATATTTTTATATTCAATTGTTTTGTTATGGTGATCTGTTGTTGTTGTTAAGCTGGTTACAGAGTGAAGCTTTGTTGATTTTTTTCAAAAGTACTTCTGGATTATAGAAAACATTTTAAAATGAAAAGTGGCATTCAGTGGGAGATCCATGCCTTAAGGTGTTGGGTGGAGGAAACACGGAGTTGTCCTTGTTAAAATGATTATAGTTCAGTAAATAGATGTCAAGTCTAACATGCACACAAAGTAAGATAATTGCTTCTCTTCTGGCTAAAACCACCACCACCAACTGGTCTAAGGACAGAATAAAGTTAGGTGTGAGAAGAGAAAATCTAGACTGTATACTTCTAATTCATGAATCAGTATTGCTGTTAAAAATGACCAGGAAAAACAACACGTAAATACCCTCACAATCCCTCTGGTGGATCACATTTTCACTTTAACGAGCTTAATCATTCAAATTGGCAACTGGTAAGTCTCAAATCACAGATCTTAAATCATTAATTTTTACCACTAATTAACAGGGTTGTTTCAGGAATAAATATGAGCAGCATTGGGATTAATATAGTAGCGTATTTCTTTAAGAATCTTGACCTTTACCAGAAAGGCAGAGGTCTGACATTAAAAGTTCTAACACAATTTAAAGACTTCTGCTTATAATTTTCTAAGAAAATAAAACAGAATCTCAGAACTAGAAACATACATAAAATTCTTTAAAAGTACACAATACTGTTAGTCAAAATGATATACCGTGTGGTAAAATGCTTAGCAAAAGATATTTAATAAACATTAATGAATTAAGATGTGCATCTGAATTAAATAATCACCTTGTTTGTTTAAAAACAAAGGACAAAATAAATAGTTTTTGCAAAAGAAAATCATTAAATGCTAGAATCGATTTTACAGAGCTTAGTGGTACCACAAACCTTTATCTTAATATTTTCAATTAACCAGGTTATACTGTGAACTGTCTAGCTGTAACAAAGAAAAACCAGTTTTGCTTGCTTTCACTTTTTTGTTGATTCACATACCAAATTTTGGATTTAAAAAAACTGCTCAGAACCTACCTTACAAAATGGCCTTGGGGCATGTCATAATTAAGCCTCACACACACACACACACACACACACACACACAGAGGCATACATATAAATAAGATTCCAGGTTGCCACAAAATGGCCTTGGGGCATGTCATAATTAAGACAGACACACACACACACACACACACACACACACACACACGCATACATATAAATAACAGATTCCAGGTTGCCACGTTCACCCTGAGAGATACCCACAGAAGTGGAAATCAAAGCACCCCTGACATTGATCTTGGGAAAAAGAACCTTCTAAGACAAACATACTTAGTGAGGTATGTTTCTTGTAGCAGGTGCTCACTCACCAAATGCTTGAAGGAAGAGTGGATAATAGAAGCACAATTTCCTCACTGTGGAGATAAATGTCCTGTGATAATATCAGAAAGGTATAGATCGTATGGATGCTTTTTCAGAGGCCAGTTGCTATATGGAGAACTACTCTAGTACCATTTACTGAACCTGACAGAACATTCTTCTCAGCATTTTTTAAGATGTGATGGAAGAGATTTTAAACTACTGACCCAGTTATTTTACTGAGTCCATTTATTCCTGACTAAGTTTTGTTACACTGTGTTTTTTCCAGGAAATTGTCCATATAATCCAAGTTTTAAACTTACAGGCAGAAAGTTCTTCATAGCGGTTTCTTATTTTTAAAAAGTTCTTTGCAGTGGTTTCTTATTTTATTCTCTATATTTAGTTGCTCTACATATACAGTATATATTATTACTAGTATTGCCTATTATGCCTCTCCTTACTCTTTTTTTTTTGTTGTTGTTGGATCAATCAAGTTATAGGGGAGAGTTTTTTGTTTTGTTGATTTGCTCTACTGTTCTATTGCAATTCCTACTTTCTGCAATTAATTTCTACTCATCTATATTTTCCTTCAACTTAAAGATTTCTTTTTTCCTCTATAACTTTTGTGGCTGGGTAGCCTACATATGGTATTTTTTATAAAATTCTATACAGACTTGAAAAAAATGCAAATTCTTGAACTGCTAGAAGCAGGGTTCTTTATATGTCCATTAGATCAAGCCTAACTGTGTTGTTTAAATATCCCATAACCTTATTAAATTATCTGCCTTATCTGTCAATTACTGAGGTGGCCTGTTTAACTCTCCCATTATAATTATGGATTTTAAACATTTGATATGTAATTCTGACAAATATTAATACAAGGTAATACCAGTCTGGAATTGTTTTATCTTGCAGGTTATTTACTCCTTTTGTCATTATGTGGTAACTTTTATTCCTGATGATGTTTCTTACCTTAGAATCTATCATGTGTGATTTACATAGTTACATCAGCCTTGTTTGGTTAATAGTTACCTAATATATATCATTCTATCCCTTTACTTTCAACCTATCCTGGTTTTTGAGTTTTAAGTTTTTTGAAAACAGCATTTTAGGCAAATTCTGTATCTTTATCCAATCTCAGAATCTCTTTTAACTGGCAAGCACAGTTCACTTAACATTTGTTCTAAATACTGATTTATTTATTTCTGCCATTTTATTATAACTGGGCTATTTCCCATGGTTTCTATTTATGTTTTTCCTATCTTGACTTATACTGGCTTAAAATCAAGACATCCTATTTTTTGTTCTGCAGTGATTACCCTGAATCTTTTGGGTAATCACTTGACTTAAAAGTCTGTTGTTCATCAGTTTATTTACCCTCTTCTCAGTCTTGGGATGCTTTATGTTTGGAAAGCTTTTATCTTATATTATTGCTGTCTAGTATTTTTGCTTCACTTTTTTTTTTGGTTGGTTTTTTTTTTTTGCGGTATGCGGGCCTCTCACTGCTGTGGCCTCTCCCGTAGCGGAGAACAGGCTCTGGACACGCAGGCTCAGTGGCCATGGCTCACGGGCCTAGCCGCTCCGCGGCATGTGGGATCTTCCCGGACCGGGGCACGAACTCGTGTCCCCTGCATCGGCAGGCGGACTCTCAACCATTGTGCCACCAGGGAAGCCCTGCTTCACCTTTTTAATACCTCTACTCAAACTAGTCATTTTATTGTTTTATACAGTTAATGCTTATTTTGATGTACCTTCTTTTCTTTGCTCATTATGGTTGTTGCTTAAATCTCATTACTTCCGTGTTCAATTTCCTTATTTCTGAACTATAGCCTTTAGAACTGCACTGGTAAAATTAAATTAATTAAACTAAATTAAGAATTAATTTACAATTAAAAACTCAGTTGTACTAGGCACATTTCAAGTGTTCAATAGCCACATGTGACTAGTGGCTACCATACTGGACAGTATTGCTTTGGAAGTGTATACAACAAGGGTCTGGGGAGACAACAGTTCTGTTTTTGTTGAAAAATGTCTTTATTTTGCTCTCTTGAATTACTGAATTGTTTGTTTTTTCCTCAGTACTCTGCATATATTATTCCCCTGTCTTTCAAATTCAGTAGCTGCAATTAAATATGCTGTCAAACTGGTGCTCTTTGTAAATAATCAATCTCAAGCTTGGTTGCTTCTGTCTTTGCCTTTGATGTTTTACCATCTGTCCAGGTGTGTATTTATTTCTATTTACTTTGGGGCCTTATTTTACTGCCTAAATCTGAGACTTCTGTCTTTCATGGATTCTGGAAAATTCTCAGTCATAATCTCTTCAAATATTACCTCTCTATATATTTTATCATTCTGAAATTCGTCTCTGTCATATGTTAAACTTTCTAAGACTTTCCTATCCTATCCTCTCTTTCAAATTTTCCATTTTTTCCCTTTCTGGAATGCATCCTGGATAATTTTCTCAGATGTCTCTTCCAGTTCCCCAATTCTCTTTTCAGTTGTTATAAATTCACTGTTGAGTCCAGGTAGAGAGTTTATTTCAATAACTAAAATTTTAATTTCTAGAAGTTTTACTTGGTTATTTTTCAAATCTACCTATCATTTTATTTTATAATCTACATCGGATATTCATATCCATTAAAGTCTCTATCTGATCATTTCATTACCCAAAGTTTCTGCGAAGGGTTGGCTGTTTGTTTTATCGTAACTTTTACTGACTGAATTATTTCTTTGTATATATAGTAATTTTGGACCACGAGGCTTGTCAATAAGATGCCTGGGCAATCTGGATTAAGAATATTTCTCTCCAGAAACGTTTTGTATTTGCTTTTGCCAGATGTTCTAGAGTACTCAACAGTTGACGATCAATTTTATGTTAATTTTTTGGCCTGGGTAAGAAATTATACCAAATGAATGATATAACTTGAATCTCAAATCTGCATGAGAGAGCTCATGGTTACAATCTTCAGGGGAGACATTTTCCCTCTAACTCATAGCCTAGACTGAGGTAGATTAGCTTGCCTGTCATCTCCCTAGGTTCGTGGGGATATCTCTGATATCCTTCTAATTTATTAATATATAACTCATTAGGGCACCTGGGTGAACGTTGGTATGCACGTCTCAGCTCCAATGAGCCACCTCGTGAGGGGTCAAGGTCTTGTCTCCTGATCCCATGTAATTATAATGGGGTCCTTATGTTAAGGAACGTTCCCTATCCCCAAGAACCCTTTAACCAGCTGGCAGCTGGTGTCAGCACACAAGCTTCCCACTTTGGCTTTCAGTTTTCACTTTGATGCTGACCCATTAAAATGCCCCCATTCCCTTTTAGGCTATACTATGCATTTAATATTTTATACAGCATTTCTAAGTGTTTATAGGAGGAAGATTTTCTGACATCATATTGCTGGACAGGAGTTTTTCTTTGATGTGCCTATGCCATAACTCCTCGAAATTCAGAGTTCGCAAGAATGGTTTTATAATCCAGTTAGCAAAATGGATTCTGTTCACAAATGAAAACAGAAGATCAGCAGATTGGTAGTAATGCATATGTTTACACAGCAAAAGAATTATGATTTTTCAACTAATCACAGATAAAATGAAAACTATCGTAAGTGTTTTTAAGGGAGATGTGTCCACAGATTAAAACAGCATTACATTATCCTACAAAATTTTAGCCAGGAGGGGGCTGTGTGTTCCAGCACACCATGACCCACTGATGAGAGTTTTAAAAAATTTGTAGCCTCCAAGATTTCTCATCTTTAACATATATTTATATATATTCAACTTATCATACCTCAGGCTGTCTAGTAATTGCCCTTACAACATTTGAATGTAATATTTGTAAAGGTAAACAGAGTTCCCAGCGTGTCATGGTGCTAATCAGAAGGGATGGAAAGAAGCACACTATGGGCCTAGGTTATAAGAGAGCCTGTATAATATTAAAGTCTTTATGATTCTTTCACTAATAAGATCATTTGGCGTAAGTCCAAGATGGAGACAAAGTCTATAATATTTTATATTTGTAAGTGCCTGACAAAAAACCTTTACATATATGGTGCTCTCTTAAGATAAGCAGGTCAGATCAGTGGTTTAAGTGATTTATCCAAGGTTACAGTTGGTAAAATGGCAAAGCCTAGAATAGAATTCTTGTCTGCAAACTAAATTCCACGCAGAAGAGTGTTACCATGGCAAAGCCACCCTCAGGGATATCTTCTGCAGCCTTTGTATCTAGAAATCATTTGTAAATTTTAAAAAGGAATTACTAAATGAGAGGCATAAAAGTCTAATCTAAAGCTTCCCAAGTGCTCGTTCAGTTCAGGTATGGCATAACAAAAGGGTGTGTTTCTGCATGGATCCATGCTTTAGACCTCTGTTGTCCAATATGGTAGCCACTGGTCTCGTATGGCTATTCAAAGGCAGATTGATTAAATTAAATAAACTTAAAAATAATTTTTTTCTTGGTCACACCAGCCACACTTCAAGTGCTCAACAGTCACATGTGGCTGGCTGGCGATTGCTATATGAGACAGTACCCATATAGAATCTTTCCATCATCACAGAGTTCTGTTGGATAGCACTGCTCTAGAATGTGGATTGATGAAGTAATGTTATTGTTGTAGCAGAGTAGAAAGAACATTGGTTTTGAAGCTCAACAGACCTAGATTTGACTTCTGCCTGTCACTTATAACCTTTGTGACTCTTGAGCAAACTTCTTAACTTCTCTGGGACTCTTGTTTCCTCATCTGTAAGTTGGGAATCAGAAATAAGGTGCTGGGAACATCATTTTTCCTTAATAACTACAGAATCTGCAGTCTCCACAACCCTCATTGGGGTCTTGTGGCTGCCCAAAGTCCTTGCACAGTATACAAAAATATACTGCTTCCAAAAGGTTCAAGAGAATCACCAAAGCTAAGCTTCTGGAAGGCATAAGCATTTCCTCTGTAAGATTTTACCTTTCTCTTGGGGTGGTGGGGCTAGGGTGTGTGGGGAGTGTATAAAGAAAACCTAGGGAATTCCCTGGTGGTCCAGTGGTTAGGACTCCGCGCTTTCACTGCTGTGGGCCGGGATTCAATCCCTGGTCGGGGAACTAAGATCCCACAAGCCGCAAAGAATGGCCAAAACAAACAAACAAGAAAAACCACTCAAAAAAAAAATAAAGCAAAACAAACAATTTAGAACTGGAAAAAGTTATAGCTCAATGTTCTCTCAACTCTAAAAACTGATTTAAGTGGAACTAGATCTGAGGGTGTAACTTGAGTAAAATGGGTCAGGTGTCTTGGTGGTATTTTCCAAAAGAAAACAACAGAAGAGCAGCTACAGAATCATGTACAATTACCTGTATACACAATCAGACACTAATTAACTTTTTATTTAAAGAACAATCCCTAAACAACTCAATAGCCTGCTGACCTGACAAGACTACTTTTTACTTTTAAGACTAGGTAGACAAAACATATACTCAAGAGAGGCCTTAACACTCCCAGAATCACTTTATGCTGCCTTTGTCACTTCTCCCCGATACAGCTATTCCTTTAAATACTTTCCCCAAGCTCCTCCTCTGGACTGTTTCTAATATATCCACAGTATTGTGCTTGACCTTTTCAGGCTTTTCTCTGGTCTGAAAGCAAACTGGTGTGCTCTTGAATTTCTAATTAGCAATATCAGAAACTGTAAGGCCCTTGAGATGATTCAGTGCCTCAATTAACCGAGGAAGGGAATGACCTGGTTAAGTGAGTCTTCTGTTTAACTAAGGAAACCTTTGTTTCAACCTCTTGTTGAAAATCTTTCTAAAATAAAAAGCAGTAGTGCACTTTTTCCCTCAAGAATATTCTAATTAATATAAAAAACACTCCTGACAATTTAAGGTCTTATCATTACAGCAAATCAATCTATGACACTATAGTGCGGTTAAAGCTATAGTTTTGATCCCAAGTAACACATGAGAAATTTACTAGATTTTCACAAAATAAAACCTAACATTAGCTTGTTTTTTTTACAATTTGCTTTCATTTCTTCCACACATGGACTATAGAAATATTTCCAGATATTTTAGGCTCCGATTAAATTTTGTTTTATCAACACAACACTGTAAATCAACTACACTCCAATAAAAATTAATTAAAAAAAATTTTGGTTAATCATGGTTCACTTATATTTGTGTTATCTTGCACTTTCAACTTCACAGGAAACTTTACTTGTTAAAGAAATATAATGAGATTCACTTCAGGCTTATGCTAAATGGTAATCAAGGCCATGGGCCTCTGATAATTTCCCCTACTGACTACTTTACCAATCAAACTTTTCTTAGAGGCAATAGCTAGATTAAACTTTCAGGTAATAAAAAGCAGAATTAAACCAATTTTCCTTAAAAAAAAATTGGATCTGTGTTACTTTGCAGAATTTCCCCTTTAACAGAATGGTCAGCATAAAGAAAACAGCTATTTGAAGTAATTCTACTGTAACATTAGTTTAAATAAATCCATTCAAACCATCTAAGAGAGGTAATTATCTGGACAAATAGTTTACTGAAAAGTCAAGAGACAGATTTTATTTCACTTAAAAGTGAGCTACAGAGAAGAATTTGGGGTTTCTAGCTTCAACACAGACCTTGTCATTTCTCATTCAGGGAATGAAAAGATGCATAATTTCTAGTAGTTTTTTACATTTTATACTGAAGACATTCCCCCAATACCAGTTACCTCCCAGTCAAGTGAAATTCAAACTTTTACTTAAGGAGCAAATTTATCTCCAGCAATCTCCTTAGATTATGGTTACAGCACAATCACCTTACCACCGTAACCAGTTTTGATATCTCTACCATCAATGCCAAACAAATCGCCCATCTTCTTTCCTCAAACACTCATACTTTCAATACCCATGCTGAAGTACAGGAACCAGGTATACTTTTTAGTGCTTTCCTTCTTGGAAGGGCCACTCTAGCTTTGCTGACCACACCTAACCATTTTTAGAGTCTATAAAATGCCTGAAAGGACCCTGGACTAGGAAGCAGAAAAAAGGGTTACAATCCTCACTCTTCAACTGAATAGCCGCCACTCACCTCAGAGTCTCAGCTGACTTAACTGCCTGCCTACCCCATAGGTTATTATATTATTAACATTAAAGTACAATAGCTCTTGGCCCTGCACTTTTACCCAACAGATACTCAACTAAATAAACAGATCGAAAAATACCACAATCAGGGCAAAGACAGTACTTTCTTTGTGGACAGAAATATCAGTATCTGTCCTGTGTCTCTTAAACTAAGTTCTGTTGCTCAGGGGCATGGGCAGCCAATAATACATGTTACAACAAAAACAAAGGGTGAAACTTATTTTCAGAGAACAAACAATAGGAATATAATGTAATGCTATTATATGGAATAGTATAGTTAACTAAAATAATGTAATAAGTTACTGTATACAAAAAAGTGTTTCAATTTTAGAAGCCCAATTTAAAAGCTCTGATCTTACTAAGAGACTCATTTATAACCACAAGAGTATAGACCATATTTTTTATTGTACCTTTAATTTCCAAGAATAATGTGCTGACAGAAACTGAAGTCACTCAATTTTAACTGCAAACATATGCACTGTAATTAACAGATACTCACAGCTTGCATTTCTATATAGTAGAAATGGTTCATGGAGCTGAAATTCCAAGTCTTTATTCACTGGTTCAACTAGATTGTGCATATTCAGTCGATTCACAATGGTAAAACCATGGTAAGGTGAAGCTGACCTTAGATTTAATAGAAGAAAAAAAAATCTGTTGTCATTGTTCATTTGCAGAAATGTTATCTACCTCTTTATTTCCATTTTAAAGAATGAATACAATATTGCATTATATAGTATTATTGGCACTTAAAATTGTAAACAAAAAAATCTAAGTCAGATCATACCCCTCCTCCTCTCAGAAGCTTTCTCGGTCCATCAGAGTAAAGACCAAGGTCCTGTCTAAGGCCACCAAGGCCTCAGGTGATGTGCACCCCCTTGACTTCATCTCCTATGCCTCTTCCCTGTTCCTCCTGCTCCAGCCACACTGGGCTCCTTGCCATTCTTCCTACAGGTATGTTTCCACCTAAAGACCTCTGCCTGGGCCACTGGCCTAGAATCTAGAGTTATCCCATTTCCCACAAGGCTTTGGTAAACTGTCCTGTTCTCACTGAGGCCTACTAGAGAACTACCCTTTTTAATGCTCCCAAACTCAATACCTCTAATCCCCCTCTCTCTTTTTCCATACCACTTATTATTTTTTGTATTTATTGTCCTTCTCCACTAAACTGTAAATTCCATGAAAATAGGGTTGTCATTTTTTTAGATATGTCCCAAGACAGACATATAGTATATGTTTAATAAACATATGCTCAATAAAAATATAATTTATTTTAAATATGTTGCAGGATTGGTTATAATTATTGCCCACCATTACAATGATTTTTTCTTACATCAAATGTGAGAACTATGGAAAAACCTGAGTTACAAAGAAAATGCTTCGAATCCTACAATAAGAAACACCCTTGGTTCTCGTGTCAGGATGATTCAGCATACGATCCTTTAGATATTTCTCACTTGTATACAACACTTTACGGTTTCTCACTTGTTTCTCTGTATACACTTGTTTCACTGAATCCTTTAGGTTTTCTGATTCCAAATCCAGGCTTCTTTTATACTAAGGTCTCTCCAAATCGACATTCTGACATCCTGGTATATATTTATCCAAAGTATATAAAATGTTCTCACATTTCCCAAATAGAGTTTCTCTGGTCTCCTTTTATTACAATCAATACTGTGTAAGCCTCCATAAATTTCATCAAATCAAGTCGCTCACTAAACTAAATTTCATCTTCTATAACCGGTGGATCTGTACTCTACTGTAACAATAAGGCCAGCAAAGCACTTTCCAAGTACCAACATTCTAACAACAGTTGAAGAGTTTCTAGACATTTATATTGGTAATAAAGACTAATGAAGTAGGTGAAGGGTAAAGTGTTTTTTTTTTTAAAGGAGAAAGATGAATAACAGCAAACAAAATGTCAAAAAATAAAAAGTAACATCAAAGCATATACATTTAAAGGAAGGAAAAGATCAGTATTTTCAGACAAGATCTCAAAGTTGTACAGCAAAATTTAGAAGAATATTTGACAAATTCTTGTTAATAACCATCAGTGGAGAAATGGAGAAAAGCAATCATAAAAGATAACTCACAATACACACACACAGGAAAAGAACCAGGTATCAGTAATAACTCCTGCTGAGTTCCCTAAGCTTTAGAAACCAAAGGAAGGAACCTACCTCAGTCAGAGCAAGACCTAAGAGGGATCCAGGAAAACAAGGAACTCCAATGACTAACATACCCTGTCAGCTGCCTTTAGGCCAAGAAAGTTGCCGAACAAAACACAAGCTGCATTTACAAACCAATCATTTTTTTAAAAATCATGTTTTAAGACAATAATTCTCAGAAAAGTTAAAAATAAAAAATGTGCAATTATGAATAATCTAGGCTTTCTAAAGGACTCTCAAACTAAAAATACATATTACTACAAACACTGACAAAATCCAAAACTTTTGCGGGTAGATGGAAAGGGGACAGAACCAGAGTCTTAGAAGATAACTTTTTGTTTAGTAATCACACAACAGCTAGTCTATCTATTCTCTTTTTCTCAACTATTTTTCTCAATGTATTCTATTTTTCTTAATATGGGGGGAGGGAGAAAGGCAACTGCTTTAGACTCATTCATTACTAGAAAATGTTTTCCATTTTGCTAGGTTCCTAAATAAATTCTAGTTCTGTTTGATTCTGAATCACGGGAAGTGTCAAAGAAAGGACATTACTTGGTAAGGATCTCACAGCAAGGGATGGATGAATACTTGAAGGGTCAAGCAGCAAGGTCCCAAAGACAAATATACAATAGGGTTGAATCACTCCATATGACACCATTCACTATCAAATTTAAAAAAAAAAAAATTTAAAAAAAATCTTTTTAAAAAAGCTTACCTTCGATATACAAATAAGGTCCCTTCTATATCAGTCTTCTCCTATAACAGACAATGAGACGATTAGTTTTTTTTCCCATAATCTAACCCCAAGGAGTCCCAATGGAGAAGAGATACTTCATGTTTAAGATCAACTTATTTATTTTAAAATTAATCACTTTGAACAGGTCAAGTAGGTCTTCTCCACAGACTACTATTACCAGTTTCTTTTGTATCCTTTCTATTCTATTGATGTGTATTAACTGATATGCAATGTTCTATCTAGCAACACGCCTGTATCTGCAGCAATTTCCCTTTCCTTTTTTAAAATTTAAAGGAGAAAAATTCTAGAATTAGCTTTCACTTTTTAAAACTAAAATGTTATAGCCAAATTTCTTAATTTTAAAGCCAAGGTCTTGTATAAAGCAATTTCTTCACCTTTAAAGTTTATCAAAGTTACTAGGGGAAAAAAAAAACATTTTCTTATAGGACACTTTGTTTCATCATTGGGGAATTTTGGTATATTTTTATAAGTAGCAAATTTTGTAGCAAATTTAGTTAAGAGTTACTGTCAAACACAATTAGTTTGTTATTTTTAAAACTGTGTTGAAGAATCATGAATATTGAAACTATACTCTGTCTTAGTGTAATTCTTATAGGTCTTACAAATAATTAAAAACTTTTTTTTAGCTTAAAGTAAATGTTTTGATTAACAAAGTACAACTCATCATCCTTCACTTGCTGTGACAAGAGCGTATTTAGGTTTTAAACACAGTTACAGGGGCTTCCCTGGTGGCGCAGTGGTTGGGAGTCCGCCTGCCGATGCAGGGGACACGGGTTTGTGCCCCGATCCGGGAAGATCCCACATGCCATGGAGCGGCTGGGCCCATGAGCCATGGCCGCTGAGCCTGCACGTCCGGAGCCTGTGCTCCGCAACAGGAGAGGCCACAAGAGTGAGAGGCCTGCATACCGCAAAAACAAACAAACAAACAAAACCACACAGTTACAATGTTTTTAAAAAAGCAAAAGAAACACGTTAGTCTACAGTTCACAGCCCAGATAGGACCTAAATGGTTTAAGGTAATCAACAAACTTAGCAAACTTAAATGTCAGCCATATAAAATTGAATTTGCTGGGATGAAAAAATAATTTTAAAAAATATTTACCATCTTGATTTCTTCCAGGAGTATTGCCCTAGCTTAAACATCATAATGAAACTTTTCCTTACTAAAAATTCAGAGGCTTTTTCTTGCCTTTCAAACTTTATTAGTGCAAGAAATTGGTAATCAACGGTTTCACAATGAAAGAAAACGCCCAAATAAACCACTGTGCAAAGTTACAACTCACTGTAAAATAACAATGAGAGAAGAGACTTTGGTTATACTCCATGTACCATGACCCAAATGAATAATGGCAGCTTATTTTTCAGTTCAGGTTATTATAGCTTGTATTTCATATTTAAAGGTGAATAACACAATTAAAATTCCAAAATATTGGAAGTCTGTGACAAACTAGAAATAAAAGCCTCAGTCCATGCCCCAAATAATAAGTCCATGCCCCAAATCTTCACCATTTGTCTGCAACCCATATTACAAAAATTCATACGTAGAGCAAGAAAAATGATTAAGAACGATTCAAACTAAAGCAATGTCTAAAACAGCCACACTTAAAAAAAAAATCTATAATTTTGTTCTCTTTAGCTTCCCATACCTCCTTCTCTTACAGGAGGTGAAGGAAAGAAGATAAAGTAAAGCAAGATGACTTTGAAAACTCTCTTTATCTGAATTAACTGTTTATAAATGCCAAATGATTTTTCACAAAATTACTAATTAACTATAACCTATGTATCTGCACTATGTTGTAAAGGACATACTACGATAATAATCTTTCAGTTTTGTTAGTATAAAGATTTCAATTCTTACTGAAACGTTAACGTCAATCATTAATTCGATCCAACAAATATTTACGGATTATTTCCTAAGTAAAGCCTATATAGCTGAATGAGTTAATCAAGAAGGTTCAATTTTTTTTCTAAGGGAAATTTCGTTACCTTTATTTGTTTGGCCACTTGCACGGCTTGTGGGATCTTAGTTCCCCGACAAGGGATCGAACCCGGGCACCCTGAAGCGGAAGTGCGGAGTCCTAACCACTGGACCGCCAGGAAATTCCCTAATTATGTTATTTAAACAACGGACGAAGCTTCAAACGGGCTAACAAGTCAGTGAACAAACTGAATGCAACTTTTCGGATCCTCTCCCGTGCAAAAAAGACAAAAAGTACTTAGTCTGATGGGTGCATTCAGAGGTGATATCACCAGCAGCATTGCTGAACAGACACAGGGTCTCTTTTCCAGAGGTTTCAAGGTAATCCAATTAACATGGAAGTCATTTTCCTAAGCGCCTTGAAATCTTTTCCAAACTCTGGAAATACAGTGTAGTTCGATAAATGCAGGACTTATCCCCAACCCCTCTCTTCCAATAATTGAAACTAACTGGATTTCAAGCTCTAAATCCAAATGACCTCTGAGAAGGAAGCCCTTATTTATGTCTATTGGGGGGAGAGAAGGAGTGTTTATTTTATAGATTATGTATATATACTTTATCTAATAACTCTCAAAGCTTCAAACACAATCTTTCAGGCATCTTTATGACTCCACCAGTCTCATATCCTCTAACACACCTGCAAAAAAGGCAAGTCGCCCACATCCTCGAACCGGACCCCATGGGGCTGATCCTCTTCCAACCCTCCCCTCTATCAGCTTTTCCCCCGGATGTTTGGACCTACTTCTCTCGCTCCTCTCGCCCAATCTCCGGCTCCGCCGACACCCCTCAGGCGCCAGCCGGACTCTTCTCTAGTCCCTGGCCTCGCCCCTGCCGCCGTGGCCTCCCTCATCGGCCCCCACCCAGAACGGTCCGCGCGGCCCCTTTAAGAGGCGGCGGCCGGGCGGGCGACTTCAACGGCCTGGCTGCACTCACCCACTGGTTGGCCTTGGGGCAGAAGGTGTACAGTGCGACCTGGCCCGTGAGGTCTGCGATGCTGGTGATGTAGGGGTCGTGTTGCTTCAAGGCCGCTAGGCTCATCTCTTGCCCAGCTCGACTCAGCGACTCCATCTTGAATTCCGGAACCTAGCCCCTATGGCGAGGGCGGAGTCGCGGACAGGAAGGTGCCATGGAGCCAAAGTTCCCCCAGCTGCGTCAGCACCCTCATCTTCCGCCTCTCAGCCGGGCCTCGCGGCGAGGCGGTACGTCAGCTATTATGCTCCGCTGCGCCCACGCCCGGGGCGCTGGGTTCCAGTGTCGTCAGGTCCCAGTGGACCTACCGTCCGGGTTGGCGTATGCCGCCGCGTAGCCGAGCTGGTAGGACGGGACTCAGTTGCTTCTTTTCCGCTGGCTGAAAGGTCCCGGCGCCCGGATCAAGGCTGCTCGGGAGCTTTCTCCAGCGTTCCTGCCGGACTAGGCTCCCAGGGCCGCAGAATGGAAACCTCGCTGTGGCAAGGCAGTGCTCCACCGTGAGTTTAGAAAGCACAGAGAAGCGGACAGGAAGGAGGGAGGGAACCCCGAAAATTACCTCAGATCTCGGCTCTCTTCGTGTTTTTATGAAGGAAAATTTTGATAAAAGCCAAACTAACCCGCCTGTAACTGTACAGGAGTGTCTTTTATTATCCACGTTTACTTATTTTCCTCGTGTGAATCCCACGAAAATATTTCTATCCAGTCTTGGAAAGAGCCCGTGAAGGCTTGAGTTTGTCTTGGATCGTTTAAAGCTTTAAAACAATAACTCATTCTTTTAGCAAACATCTGTTGAGCATTTTAAGGCATTTTAAAGGGCCAGGTACTAGCTGAAGAGGAAAACAAGGCTTGTAAGGTATAGGGAGCTCTGCCCCACCACCGACTTGTTAAAAAACATTTTCTTATAGAAAAGATACCCCAATGGAATGGAAAATTTTTGACAGAAAAAAAAAAAAAGAAAAAGGATAGTAGTTGTATTGTTGATGATTTTACATCCCAAGACCATTTGTTAATGGAAAGATACTTCATGTCTTACATTCTTTGCAGAATCATGTTACATATACAAATGCAGACAAGGAAACATGTATCATTCATTTACCGTTCATTAAGCAAGTATTTATTGAACTCCTAATTGTGAAAGGGTAGCCCCCTGGAAGCTTCAAAGACAACTTTCTAGCTCTGGGAGAAACTGAAAGAAGTAGGGGCAATGCTAGAGACCTTTCACTTGAAACCCAGAGGATGGAGCCACTAACTTCATCTGGTCAGGAAAGTATAGGAAGCCTTCATGGAGGAGATGATGTTTGAATTAATGTTTCAGGGATGAGTAGGAATTCATCAGAGAAGAAAGGCAAGGGCTTCCTTTCATCTCACAGTCTAATGGTAGAAAAGTGTTCATCCTCATTTGCTGGTTGATTTAATTGAAGCTGGGTGGAGAAATCACTGGCTAGTTGTTCCACACTAGTCAGGGGGGATCTGGTATTAGAATCCAGGGACTACTACTGCCTGCTAACCCAGGGTCCTTTTATCCACACTATGGCTGCCTTTCTTCATAGTGGAGGCAGAGCCCTACATCCCCTCTACCTACTTTTCTTTTTTTTTAACTTTTTATTTTATATTGGAGTGTAGTTGATTAACAATTTTGTGTTAGTTTCAGGTGTACAACAAAGTGACTCAGGTATACATATATATGTATCTATTCTTTATCAAATTCTTTTCCCATTTAGGTTGTTACAGAATATTGAACAGAGTTCCCTGTGCTCTACAGTAGGTCCTTGTTGGTTATCCATTTTAAATATGGCAGTGTGTATATGTCAATCCCAAACTCCCTGACTATCCCTCCCCCCCACCTACTTTCAAGGGAACATTTAAACAATCTGTACCCTAATTTTTTTTAAATTGTATTTTTTGAATAAGTAATACATTCCCTTGGTACAGAATTCAAAGGCACACCTGAAACAGAATTTAGGTGTTTTTAATTCTTATTTTTTAATTGAGGTAGAGTTGACCTATAACATTATATTAGTTTCAGGTGTGCAACATAATGATTTGATATTTGTATAGATTGTAAAATGATCACCACAATAGTCCAGTTAACATCCATCACCACACATAGTTACACATTTTTTTTCTCATGATGACAACTTTCAAGATCCACTCTCTTAGCTACTTTCAAATACGCAATACAGTATTACCTGTAGTTACCATACTGTACATTACATTCTTGTGCCTTATTCATTCGTTCTTTTCTTATGTAGATTTCCTGAAATAATCTAGGACATTTCCTTTTTTATTTATTAAATATATATTTTTGATTGAACAGGGCTAGACTAGTGAAGAACACCAAGTTATTTTAGGGAGTTTTCATATTCAGAATAGAAAATTGCTTCGAAATGCATGTTTGCATGGCCCCAAACATGTTAATGTTGACTTTGATGCCCTATACAGTTCTTAAGATATATTAAAGAGAATGTGAGTATTTTGGAATTGAAAATCTTTCTCATTTACTTTGAAGCCTGACTTTGCCTTATATTTGTGAATGAAACCTTAAGACCTTTCCCATGTCTTTTAGACCAGGGGTCCCCAACCCCCAGGCCTCGGACCTGTAGTGGTCCAGGAACCAGGCCGCACAGCAGGAGATGAGCGGTGGGCTAGGGAGCGAAGCTTCGTCTGCCACTCCCCATTGCTCTCCATTGCTCTGAACAATTCCCCACCCCCCACCCCATCCGTGGAAAAATTGTCTTCCATGAAATTGGTCCCTGGTGCCAAAAAGGTTGGGGACCACTATTTTAGACAATAGGCTTTGAGAGGTCAGAGATTCCATCTCAGTCTATTAGGTCTCCAGTACCTAACACAGCCCCGGCAAAGAGTAGACTCTCAATAAATACTGGTGAATGAATGTTGTCTTAAAACCCAACTCCCTTAAGGCCATGGAAGAGACTTGTGGGAGGGGTGGGGAGGTGGGTGGCTGGGATCATGTGATCAGAGGTGGGAAGGGGTCTTACTCTGCACTGGAAGACCTTTGGTAACATTTGCGTTGTGTTCCATGAATGACAGTTTTTTAATAAAAATAATTTAAAATATGAAAACCTAAAACCCAATCAGTCCAACCCATGTGTCTCCCACTCTGAGTGGTTCTGTGGTAGAAAATAAAACTTGCCATTTAAAACCATGGGCTCTAGGTCCACGATGGTGGACAAGTTGATTTCCACTAGACCTTGAGCCTCAGTATACCCTCATTGTAATACATCAGCAAGCTAAATGACACACCCACAGGAGCCATGGCAGTTCCGAGGCTGACCATAAAAGGCCAATAAGTGGGCTGTGGCCCAGTTCCTAGAAATCTCTGCCCCTTTCCCAAAATTGTTGGAATAATCCTCCCACTCATTAGCCTATGAAATACCCAGCCTATGAAAAGTAACCACCCCCACACCTTGGGGCCTCTCACCTTCTGAGATGGCCCACATTTTGTCTATGGAGTGTGTATCTCCCTGAATAAACCTTTCATTAAAAAAAAATAAAATCATGGGCTGTAAGGTAAAGGGCACTAAAATACATCTACCAGCTGTGTAGCTTTGTCAGTCCCAGACTTCCCATTTCTCCAGTGTCAAATCCCAAGTCCTTGCCATGGCCTAGGAGGAGACATCGCTGGGCCTGGTCTCTTGCTTTCTTTTCATCTCCATTTTCTGTGAATTGCTCTTTCAAATTTTCCATCCCAGCCCACTGACTGACATGTGCTAAATGAGTCTAGTCTCAGGGCCTTTGCACTTGTTGTTCTCCCTTTCTGGAACATTCTTTTTTTTTTTTTTTTTTTTTGCGGTACGTGGGCCTCTCACTGTTGTGGCCTCTCCCATTGTGGAGCACAGGCTCCAGACGCACAGGCTCAGCGGCCATGGCTCACGGGCCTAGCCACTCCGCGGCATGTGGGATCTTCCCGGGCTGGGGCACAAACCCGTGTCCCCCTGCATCAGCAGGCGGACTCTCAACCACTGCGCCACCAGGGAAGCCCTGGGACATTCTTGTCTCTGATATCCCTGTGATATAATAATGGCTCATTTCCTCACTTTCTTCATAGCACTTATCTGTGAGTTGTAGTTATTATATTCACTTTTTGTCTGTCTCATCAGCTTAGTGAAGCAGGAACCATGTCTGTCTTGTTTACTATCACATTTTGACACAGAAACCAGGCTTAATAAGTATTTGTTGGATTAAATGGAATGTTAAGTTGATTTCTATCTACCACATAAACCTGAGAGAAGGGATGGTTGTTTCAGCTCTACAGCCAACAAAACATTTGTTTGTCATAAGTATAAACAAATAATCATGATTGATTTACTTGTATTATTAATATAATTTTTTGTTTCTTAGGCTCTATGCTTATCGCTTTTAGTATAGCCCAGAATTCAGCATCTTTTCACTCTTGCAACTTTCTCCCTGTCCATTTTCTCTCCATCTCTGTCTCCTCTCTCTTTCTCTCCTCCCTGTCCCCTTCTTTCTCAGATTTTCTTTTAATTTTTAAAATTTATTTATTTTTTGGTTGTGTTGGGTCTTCGTTGCTGTGTGTGGGCTTTCTGTAGTTGCAGCAAACAGGAGCTACTCTTCATTGCAGTGTGTGGGCTTCTCATTGTGGTGGCTTCTCTTGTTGCAGAGCACGGGCTTCTAGGCATGTGGGCTTCAGTAGTTGTGGCACACAGGCTCAGTAGTTGTGGCTCATGGGCTTAGTTGCTCCACAGCAGGTGAGATCTTCCCAGACCAGGGATCGAACCCTTGTCCCCTGCATTGGCGGGCGGATTCTTAACCACTGCGCCACCAGGGAAGTCCTCTTTCTCAGATTTCAAAGATTTATTCTAAAAGTATCTGCTTAGGGACTTCCCTGGTGGTCTAGTGGTTAAGACTCCACATTCCCAATGCAGGGAGCCCAGGTTCGATTCCTGGTCAGGGAACTAGATCCCACATGCCACAACTAAGACCTGGCGCAGCCAAATAAATAAATAATTTAAAAAATAAATGAAAGTATCTGCTTATTACTGTTTACCTTTGTAGGCAGAGAAAGCAAGCTAACTAATTTTCCCAAGGTCCAATAATGATTCATTTGCTGAGCTGGAATTAGCATCTTCTAGCCTTGGTTTCCAGGTAGATCATGTATCTTGCTACTATTCTGCCAGGCACACTCTTAAATTACACTGGATACACATGAGTGAAATTTGTTTTCCTTATGCTGCTGTTTCAACTGTTGATATTTATTTTACATGATTGATATCCAAAAGGTTGTGGAGTTACTATAAAACTCCTTACCTCGTCCTTGCCAGATGATTAGGATGGTAGTTCTTTCCTTCAGTTTCTCCAGAAAAGCCTCTGACCTCTGTATTTTATTTATTTATTTATTTTTGATGTGTACTTTATTTTATTTATTATTTTTTATACAGCAGGTTCTTATTAGTTACCAATTTTATACATATTAGTGTATACATGTCAATCCCAATCTCCCAATTCATCCCACCACCACCTCCCCCTCCCCGCTTTCCCCCCTTGGTGTCCATACATTTGTTCTCTACATCTGTGTCTCTATTTCTGCCTTGCAGACCTGTTCATCTGTACCATTATTCTAGATTCCACATATATGCATTAATATACAATATTTGTTTTTCTCTTTCTGATTCACTTCATTCTGTATGACAGTCTCTAGGTCTCTAGGTATTTGTTGTTTGTAGATTTTCTTTTTTTTTAAATTAATTAATTTTTTTTTTATTTTCGGCTGCATTGGGTCCTCATTGCAGTGCGTGGGTTTTCTCTAGCTGCCGTGAGCGGGGGCTACTCTTTGTTGCGGTGCTTGGGCTTCTCATTGTCGTGGCTTCTCTTGTTGTGGAGCACGGGCCCTAGGCGCGCGGGCTTCAGTAGGTGTGGCACACGGGCTCCAGAGTACAGGTTCAGGAGTTGTGGTGCACAGGCTTAGTTGCTCTGCAGCATGTGGGATCTTCGTGGACCAGGGATTGAACCCGTGTCTCCTGAATTGGCAGGTGGATTCTTAACCACTGTGCTACGAGGGAAGCCCTGTTTGTAGATTTTCTGATGATGCCCATTCTAACCGGTGTGAGGTGATACCACATTGTAGTTTTGATTTGCATTTCTCTAATGATTAGTGATGTTGAGCAGCTTTTCATGTGCCTCTTGGCCATCTGTATGTCTTCTTTGGAGAAATGTCTATTTAGGTCTTCTGCCTATTTTTTGATTGGGTCGTTTGTTTTTTTAATGTTGAGCTGCATGTGCTGTTTATATATTTTGGAGATTAATTCTTTGTCCGTTGATTCGTTTGCAAATATTTTCTCCCATTCTGAGGGTTGTCTTTTCATCTTGTTTATGGTTTCCTTTGCTGTGCAAAGGCTTTTAAATTTCATTAGGTCCCATTTGTTTATTTTTGTTTTTATTTCCATCACTCTAGGAGGTGGGTCAAAAAAGATCTTGCTGTGATTTATGTCAAAGAGTGTTCTTCCTATGTTTTCCTCTAAGAGTTTTATAGTGTCCAGTCTTACATTTAGGTCTTTAATCCATTTTGAGTTTATTTTTGTGTATGGTGTTAGGGAGTGTTCTAATTTCATTCTTTTACATGTAGCTGTCCAGTTTTCCCAGCACCACTTATTGAAGAGACTATCTTTTTTCCATTGTATATCATTGCCTCCTTTGTCATAGATTAGTTGACCATAGGTGCGTGGGTTTATCTCTGGGCTTTCTATCCTGTTCCATTGATCTATATTTCTGTTTTTGTGCCAGTACCATATTGTCTTGATTACTGTAGCTTTGTAGTATAGTCTGAAGTCAGGGAGTCTGATTCCTCCAGCTCCATTTTTTTCCCCTCAAGATTGCTTTAGCTATTTGGGGTCTTTTGTGTCTCCATACAAATTTTAAGATTTTTTGTTCTAGTTCTGTAAAAAATGTCATTGGTAATTTGATAGTGATTGCATTGAATCTGTAGATTGCTTTGGGTAGTATAGTCATTTTCACAATATTGATTCTTCCAATCCAAGAACATGGTATATCTCTCCATCTGTTTGTGTCATCTTTGATTTCTTTCATCAGTGTCTTATAGTTTTCTGAGTACAGTTCTTTTACCTCCTTAGGTAGGTTTATTCCTAGGTATTTCATTCTTTTTTTTGCAATGGTGAATGGGATTGGTTCCTTAATTTCTCTTTCTGATTTTTCATTGTTAGTGTATAAGAATGCAAGAGATTTCTGTGCATTAATTTCGTATCCTGCAACTTTACCAAATTCATTGATTACCTCTAGTAGTTTTCTGGTGGCATCTTTAGGATTCTCTATGTATAGTATCATGTCATCTGCAAACGGTGACAGTTTTACTTCTTCTTTCCAATTTGTATTCCTTTTATTTCTTTTTCTTCTCTGATTGCCATGGCTAGGACTTCTAAAACTATGTTGAATAATAGTGGTGAGAGTGGACATCCTTGTCTTGTTCCTGATCTTAGAGGAAATGCTTTCAGTTTTTCACCATTGAGAATGATATTTGCTGTGGGTTTGTCATATATGACCTTTATTATGTTGAGGTAGGTTCCCTCTATGCCCACTTTCTGGAGAGTTTTCATCATAAACTGGTGTTGAATTTTGTCAAAACCTTTTTCTGCATCTATTGAGATGATCATATGGTTTTTATTCTTCTATTTGTTAATATGGTGTATCACATCCATTGATTTGTGTATATTGAAGAATCCTTGCTTCCCTGGGATAAATCCCACTTGATCATGGTGTATGATCCTTTTAATGTGTTGTTGGATTCTGTTTGCTAGTATTTTGTTGAGGATTTTTGCATCTATTTTCATCAGTGATATTGGTCTGTAGTTTTCTTTTTTTGTAGTATCTTTGTCTGGTTTTGGTATCAGGGTGATGGTGGCCTCGTAGAATGAGTTTGGGAGTGTTCCTTCTTCTGCAATTTTTTGGAAGAGTTTGAGAAGGATGGGTGTTAGCTCTTCTCTTAATGTTTGATAGAATTCACCTGTGAAGCCATCTGGTCAGACCTCTGTATTTTAAAATGTTACTCTATGAAAGTATTTTAAGTGGTGCTAGATGTTTTCTAGAATTACATTTCTGATATGTTGAACTAGTTAAATCTGTCAGTTCTGGAGCAGAAATAATAATACTTTCAACTAGGAAGAAAGAAGTGGCTTTCCCATATGGAATAATGTAGTGAGAATAAAAGAACATGGGATTAGAACAACATTTAGTTCATCCCTCTATTGCCAGGAAAGATTGCATTTAACATGGTGTTCTTGATAATGTTCTTTGGTAGAAAGTTCTATGTTGTTTACTGTTACTTTGCCCAATGTAATGTGTCAAATTACCAATAACATAGCAATGTCATAAACAACAGCAGGATATTTAACTGATACACTGCTTATCCATGGAACTCAAAGTGCTTCATAGGTACACTGTGGAAGGAAGATAAAAATTGAGTCGGTATTGCTAAGAGAGCTCTCTAAATTGCAGCAGGGAGGCCACTGAGGAAGTATGACTTATGCATGCCTCAGACTATGGAATCTGACCTTTTGACCACTTAGTGTCCTAACACAATCATCCAGAACATCTACCAGAAACTCAAGATAATTATCAGACCCTTACCCTAAAATAACTCATCATTACTTAAGGACAGATATTTCCCTTCTTGCATCAGAGTCAATCACAATTCTTGCCAGGAACTTCAACAACGTTGTGGCTTTCGTCTTTAGAAGCCCCTGACTCTTTCTCTTCCACAGAACACTCTTTTGGTTTTACCCATATCTGTGTCTCCCGAATTCTAAGACTTCAAATAAACTCTTTTCTTATTTGCAACCTTATTATTTATTTTCTTTCTTTCTTCTTCTTTTTTTTTTTTTTTTTTTGTCGATGATAAATACACACAAGCCCTCAAGATTGGTACATGGATGTAGACAATTGTACAGGAAGGAGCTCAGAGGCCCAGGATTAGTTGACTTGCCTCTGGCGGAGATTGTCTGCCATTCACCAACAATCCTTTTATCCATTTCCATTGACTGAGGCACAGCTAGGCTTCACTTACCAAGCTCCTTTGGCTTCCCTTTGCCTCTATGACCAAAATCAGACCAGTAGAGTATTGGCAAAAGTGCCGTGTGTCTGCTCTAGGCCAAGGCTTAAAGGAGAACCTTGCCCTTCCAGACTTTCTTTTACCCCTTCTGTTGACTGGGTGCAGGCCACTGTGAGGACCTGAGGAATGGCAGAGACAAGGGATGAAAAGAGCTGACACCCTGAATCACCACACAAAGGACAGCTGCCTGCCTAAGAGGGTACCCTTCTCAGACTATTATAGGAATGACAAGCAGGCTCTGTTAAGTTTGCATGATATACTTCAGGGACTTTTTGTTACCTGAGCCCAGCTGATCTGAACTATTTTACCATCCAGGTTGTTTAGAAAGTACCAATAACATTTCAATTTTCTGAAGTAGAATTAAAATGAAGCATATAATTTACCAGAACACTTCTTAGTGCTTTGACAACAAGTCAAGATTATAAAAGAATTCAAGCCAAAACTCTGCATTTACGATCAGTTATAGACACAAATTTGCAGAGTCACGAAGTGGCTAAGGACCAAAAATATTTTACCTTATACCATTAGAAAACTGATTTTATAATTCCATCATGAAAAACCTCTAAGCCAAATGGTAGACTGTCCTTATCAATGGGAGATTCCAAAGATACTCTCAGACTTCTTTTTTTACACCCTTATTTTTCGCAATTAAAAGGCAAGCATTTATTTTTTTCCTTGTAATTAGATTTTGGGTTTAAATTTTTTATTTTATTTTAGATTAGAGTACACTTGATTTAAAATGTTCTGTCATTTTCAGGTGCACAGCAAAGTGATTCAATTATACATATATCTATTCTCTTACAAATTATTTTTATACTATGCTATTACAGAACGTTGAGCAAAGAACCCTGTGCTATACAAGGGGTCTTTGTTGATTATCTAATTTTAAAAAGGCAGAGTGTGCACATCAATCCCAAACTCCCAATATATCTCTCAAGCTGCCCGCCCCCCAAATTTCCACTTGGTGACCGTAGGTTTCTTTTCTAACTACTGAGACTTATTTCGGTTTTCAAAATTAGGTCATTTGTATCAATTTTTAGAATCCACATATAAATATGATATAATATTTGTCCACTCTGTCTGACTTACTTCACTTCGTATGATCTTCTCTAGGTCCATCCGAGATGCTGCAAATGGCATGATTTTATTCTTTTCTAGGGCTGAGTAGTATTTCATCGTAGATGTGTAGCACATGATCTTTACCCATTCATCTCTGGGTGGACGTTTCGGTTCCCTCCGTGTCGTGGCTATTGTAAATGGTGCTTCAGTCAATGGCAAGTGCATGTAACTTTTCCAGTCCTGGTTTTCTGCAGATATACACCCAGGACTGGGCTAGCAGGATCACATGGTAGCTCCATTTTTTTGTTTTCTAAGGAACCTCTACACTGTTTTCCACAGTAGCTCTACCAATTTACATTCCCCCCCGGTAGTGTAGGGGGTTTCCTTTTCTCACGGTCTCTCCAGCATGCATTGTTTCCAGACCTTTAGAGGATGGCCATTGTGACTAGTGTGGGGTGATAGGTCGTGGTAGCTGTGATGGGCATTTCTCTAAAAATTAGCAAAGTTGAACAGCTTTTTCTGTTCTCGTTTGGACACAGCGTGCGCGTGCAATGTGCGGGTAGAAACTGGCTTATTGAAAGTCGGCCCTGTTTGATTCTTTTGCGATTACCCACCCCAGGACATTTCTTGAGGGCAGGTGTTATTTCCAGCCCCGCAGGCCTTGTGAGTATGAAGTGTCCAGAAGCCCGGGTTGAAACTTGTCGTTACGGGCCGTGGCCACAAGGTGGCAGCATTTCATCATGCCCGCCTCCGGTTCCTCTGGCCACCAGAGCCTTAGCCAAAGTGGTGTTCCTGGGCTGGAAATTACGGTGAATGGGCCTGCAGAGACACCCAAAAGTTTCTGTCTCATTGCTTCTTCCTTCAGTCCCTCCCCCGGACTCATCCCAAGGCCTGCAACACCCCGATGTGCTGTCGGCTGAAGGTGGGGCGGTGACTCTAAGGAAAAAGGCTGGAGTTGGGAACCTTAGCAGCAGGAGACGTGGACACCAAGGGACTTCTCCAAGCTCTTCCAGCCCAGAGGGTCCAGCATCCTTGGGTGCACTCGGTCTGCTTTAGCCGTAGGAGGGCCTGCCTGGATGTGGAGTTTGTGGTGCCATCCAGAGGGGATGAGGCGCTCCAGGTTGGAAAGGAGGCTCATGTGCCTGCACATCCTCCCTAGGTCCCTCAGCCCTATGGTGGGCCAGCCTTGGGTCCCAGGCTGCTCAGACTCCAGGGAGGTGACAAAAGCCTAGGTAACCGGAGCCTGAGGAGAATATTATAAGAATTTCTTCCTGGGTTTGTTTGTTTTTTAATTTGATTTTATTTTTCTATTGGAGTATATTTGATTCATAATGTTTGTTTCTTTTAGTTGTACCACAAGAGGATTCAGTTATACATATAGATATATTTATTCTGTTTTGGTTCCTTACCCTCATAGAGTTTGACACAGTGTTTAGTTAAATTTACTATGGTCTGCAGTTGGTATGTGTTTATTATTTATTTTATATATATTAATATGTTTGTGTTAATCCCAGTCTCCCAATTTATCCCTCCCCACCTCCTTTCCCTTTGGTAACCATAAGTTTTTTTTCCTAATTCTGTGAGTTTGTTTTAGTTTTATAAATTAGTTTTTTTGTTTCTATTTTTAGATTCCACATATTCGTGGTATGATATGATGTTTGTCGGTGTCTGTCTGCCTTACTTCACTTCATATTTACATCCCTAGTCCATCCATGTTGGTTAAACTGGCATTACTTCATTCTTTTTTATGGCTGAGTACTATTCCATTGTGTATATGTACTACATCTTCTTTATCCATTCATCTCTCAATGGGCATTTAGGTTGCCTCTATATCTTGATCATTGTAAATAGTGCTCCATTCAACACTGAGCAGCATGTATCCTTTCGAATTATGGTATTCTGTGAAGATATGCCCAGGAGTGTGATTGCTGCATCATTTGGCATCTGAATTTCAATTTTTTAAGGAACCTCCACAGTGATCTCCATATTGGGTCTAGCGATTTTCATTCCCAGGAACAGTGTAGGATTTTTTTCCCCACACTCTCTCCAGCATTTATTGTTTCTATCATTTCTTTTTTTTTAAAAAAAAAATTATTTATTTATTTGGTTGCGCTGGGTCTTAGTTGCAGCAGGCGGGCTCCTTAGTTGCGGCTCACAGGCTCCTTAGTTGCGGCTCGACAGCTCCTTAGCTGCGGCACGCAGGCTCCTTAGTTGTTGCATGTGAACTGTTAGTTGCGGCATAAATGTGGGATCTAATTCCTTCACCAGGAATCGAACCCAGGCCCCCTGCACTGGGAGCACAGAATCTTAACCACTGTGCCACCAGAAAAGTCCCAGCATTTATTGTTTCTAGACTTTAAAAAAATATATTTGTTTATTTGGCTGTGTCAGGTCTTCATTGTGGCACACGGAATCTTTCATTGTGGCACATGGGCTCAGTAGTTGCGGCATGAGGGCTCTCTATTTGTGGCGCACAGGCTGTAGAGTGTGCAGGCTTCATTGCCCCGTGGCATGTGGGATCTTACTTCCCCGACCTGGGGTCGAACCCGTGTCCCCTGCATTGGAAGGCATATTCTTAACCACTGGACCATGAGGGAAGTCCCTAGACTTTTTGATGATGACCATTTTGAGTGGTGTGAGGTGGTACCTCATAGTTTTCATGTGAGTTTCTCTAATAATTTGCATGTTGAGCAGATTTCCATGTGCCTTTTGGCCATCTGTATGTCTTCTTTGGAGAAAAGTCTATTATAGGTCTTCTGCCCAGAAAATGCAATATTTCTTAAGCCAAGACCATAAGAAGAGTTTTTGTAAGGCGTCTCTCTGTTGTGTCAACTCTGAATGCTGATAGTTTCTTTGTGACTGTCCAGATAAATATGAAAGCCTGAGAAGCACTGGTAATAGAACCTATAGATTCTCTCCATGGATTCTCTCCTATAACTCCCCAATTTTAATTCTGGGTTTCTTCTAGGCTTATATTGCCATTATTCATTTATTAATATTTATTTTTCTGGCATAATTAGCATCATAATCATTTTTACATATGAATTTAATTCATTTAATGAATTTTAGCTCCCTCGAATCTGAAATTTGATTGTTCGGTGGCCAGGGAATATTCATAAGTTGTTGATCTCCTATGGTTTGCATCTGTACAGAAATATCTGTAGGAATTAATTATTTATATTTATTATACCCTCCCACTTTGCGGTAAAACCACAATGTTACATAGTGAAAGGGTTCAATGCTTTCTGTTTTTCTGTTTACATCTTGTCCTAATTTGCCTCTCTGACATGTGGTCTACTTGAGACAAAACTGACATACGAGTCATTGGGAGCTCTCTTCTGTAAACCACTCACTATATGATCTGTGGAGTAATAAACGTGGTCCAGATACAGTTTATGTGAACTCAAACTCATTCACCCTGAAGGCTCACGTATTAGGAAATCCTATCTTTCCCAATTCAAGTGCACTTATAGACTTTGATGTCACACAGGATCATTAAAAATCACTCTGAATTGCTGAACCACTATAATTTAATGGAGATTAACTGTCACAATATGAAAAGCCAGTCACTCATCTATATGTTGTCTGCAGCCTTGAATGTAATGAGTATTCCCTGTTCTGAGCCTTGAAGGGATCTCGATATTCATTACCTAAAGAGAAGCACATAAATTATACTTTACCATTCAATAAGCATGAACCCAAAAGGTAACAGAATAACCGGTTTCTCTTGCACAATAAAATTATTGCCACTACTGTGAAAAAAGAGGTTGAACTAGGTCAGGAACGGTTCTTTTTACATTGCTCAAGAACACTAGAAGAATTAAAAATTTATGGATTACCTCCTAGAAACAATGATCTGGTAGAGAAATGTAATAAAACACCCTCTCTCCTGTGTCTTCCTAAGCTGCTCCATGCCATTTCATGTCGCCATTGTATTAGTGTGACAACTTTCTGAAGCTCTAGAAACTGTCTTTTGGCAAAGATGAAGATTTCCAAAGCAAAAGATTTTTTATGGGAAATCCAGAGGCAGACGGTGTAGAAAGGTAATGTTAAAATAGGAATCAAATAGAATCTCATTTTGCGTATACTCTATATATTCGTATTTTTATTTTACTTAGGTTGCTGATAAGTACAAGCCAAAAAACGATGAAGGTGAAGTCAAGAGTGGTATTCATAGTATCATACAGTATGAGTATCCTTCTGGCTACGAAAATTACTATATCGTTATTTTTATGTGAAATCTTCCAGCAGCAAAAGCTGGCAAAGTTACTTCTTAAAAGAACCGTATCTAGTTTTGAATAGTCTTTTATTAATGCTTCTTTAACCTTTCAGACACTTCTAAGTCTTTGTTGTTGTTTTTAAAGAGTATTTTAAAGCACGTATATTTGTATTATATTTAATGCTGGAAAATAATCTAAGTGGGCCCGTTTAGTGATAGACGTAACTTAGTTTTAAGGGATTTGGGGGGGAGTTGGACATTTTATTTGTAAGTGGCTAAAAATCATGTGTTTCCTAAGTATTGATGGATGTTTTCATATAGAAAAATTTTTGTTTTCTGACTCAGTGATTCCTTTCCTATCTCTGTTTTCCTTTGATGGCCTTTTATTCTTCCATGATGAACCGCTTGAGAAGATACACAGTGTCAAGCGTTCCATTGATCTGTTTTTGAGCTAAATTGCCTTGTGGTTTAGCAAAGGTAATGGAAAGATGATTAGTTGGGTGAAACATTACTGTACAGACATTTTCTGCTTTCCACAGATTCCTGCATTTAAAGTAATCTACAGAAAACTAAGGCTTGGGAGGAAAAAATGCCCATCCACAGTTTATGCTAATAGAATATGTGCAAAAAAAAAAAAAAACTCGAATTTTTTAGTCAGTGAATCCCTGAGGATTGAGGTACATCATCTATTGAAAGCAGCCAAGAGATCTGTTGAAAGGCATATCACATCAGAGAAAAGAGCTGTGTAGCTTGCAATTGCTTGAAATACATCAGCTAAACCGAACTAAAAGATAATCTCAACGTCATATTTTGGCGTGCCTTCTCAGAGTAAACAAGGAGTTTTTTCTTCCCCCCAAAGAAGTCAGCTGATTTTTTTTTTTTTTTTTACCATACGCGGGCCTCTCACTGCTGTGGCCTCTCCCGTTGCGGAGCACAGGCTCCAGACGCGCAGGCTCAGCGGCCATGGCTCACGGGCCCAGCCGCTCCGCGGCACGTGGGATCCTCCCGGACCGGGGCACAAACCCGTGTCCCCTGCATCGGCAGGCGGACTCCCAACCACTGTGCCACTAGGGAAGCCCCAACTGATTTTTAAAGTGTTTGGAATAGCATAGATCTTTCCTGGTGTGATCTGGAAAGGTCTTTGAAAAAGGTATCATTGACCATAAAAAGGGAGCAGTCTTTGGATTTTTTGTTCTTCAAACTGGTGATGGGTAGTGCAAAAGAGGTTTCAGAGGCAAAGCCAATGAGTTTGTTTCAACCTTCTTCAGACAGGCAGAGGGTAAATGAATTGATATTAACATCATGAAAGAGAAGAGAACTGACCTTTTTATGAAAGTATGGGTTAGGTCTGCATCTATTAGACCTAAGTATTTCATAGGTCTGAGCAGAGCAAAGCCAGCTGCTGACTGTGCAATATTGTGGTGTGGCCGGGCCTTCTGTTGTAGGGTCACCTGTCCTCCAAGATGCAGACGGGGTGAAAAAAGAGCATTTTGAAAGCTGAGGGGAAAACACAGACCTGACTTCCTTTTGATCTTCTACCCAGCTTTTGAATCCAGTTTTATTTAAAACCATCACCATCAGATGTATGTACACTAAAATACTTGACTTTTAACTTTATTTTTTGGCCCTGTCACACGGCATGTAGGATCTTAGTTCCCCGACCAGGGATTGAACCCACGCCCCCTGCAGTGGAAGCGCAGAGTCTTAAGCACCGTACCGCCAGGGAAATCCTTTGACTTTTAACTTTAAACAAAAAATATAAGCAACAAACCCGTGAGGACTCAGTAGCACTTCATCCAATAAATAGTTAGGCACTTCGATTTTGTATAGAATTAATTGACCAAACAATCTTGACCCAACAGTTCCAGGGTAAGAACATTGATAAACTACATCCAAACTCTGCCATGATGACAAAGCACCACATTCTGGTACTTTCATCTTTTAATATGCTCCTTGCCATAGGTGAGGAAAAGGTTTTCCTTAAACTTTTTTTTTTTTTTTTTTCGGTACGCGGGCCTCTCACTGCTGTGGCCTCTCCCGTTGCGGAGCACAGGCTCCAGACGCGCAGGCTTAGCGGCCATGGCTCACGGGCCCAGCCGCTCCGCGGCATGTGGGATCTTCCCGGACCGGGGCACGAACCTGCGTCCCCTGTGTCAGCAGGCGGACTCTCAACCACTGCGCCACCAGGGAAGCCCGTGAGTGGTTTTTTTTTAATTAATTTTTTTTTGGAGTATAGTTGATTTACAATGTTGTATTAGTTTCTACTTTACAGCAAAGTGAATCAGTTATACATATATATCCACTCTTTTAAATTTTATTTATTTTATTTTTTAATTTTAATTTTTTTGGCCACGTAGCTTGCAGGATCTTAGTTCCCCGATGAGTGACTGAACCTGGGCCCTCGGCAGTGAAAGCCTGGAGTCCCAACCACTGGACCACCCAGGAAATTCCAATATCCACTCTTTTTTTTTTTTTTTTTACATCTTTATTGGAGTATAATTGCTTTACAGTGGTGTGTCAGTTTCTGCTTTATAACAAAGTGAATCAGCTATACATATACATATATCCCCATAACTCCTTCCTCTTGCGTCTCCCTCCTACCCTCCCTATCCCACCCCTCTAGGTGGTCACAAAGCACCGAGCTGATCTCCCTGTGCTATGTGGCTGCTTCCCACTAGCTATCTATTTTACATTTGGTAGTATTTATAAGTCCATGCCACTCTCTCACTTTGTCCCAGCTTATCCTTCCCCCTCCCCGTGTCCTCAAGTCCATTCTCTACATTGGCATCTTTGTTCCTGTCCTGCCTCTAGGTCCTTCAGAACCATTTTTTTTTTTTAGATTCCATATATATGTGTTCACATACAGTATTTGTTTTCTCTTTCTGACTTATTCACTCTGTATGACAGACTCTAGGTCCATCCACCTCACTACAAATAACTCAATTTCGTTTCTTTTTATGGCTGAGTAATATTCCATTGTATATATGTGCCACATCTTCTTTATCCATTTATCTGTCAAAGGACACTTAGGTTGCTTCCATGTCCTGGCTATTGTAAATAGAGCTGCAATGAACATCGTGGTACATGACTCTTTTTGAATTATGGTGTTCTCAGGGTATATGCCCAGTAGTGGGATTGCTGGATCATATGGTAGTTCTATTTTTAGTTTTTTAAGGACCCTCCATACTGTTCTCCATAGTGGCTGTACCAATTCACGTTCCCACCAGCAGTGCAAGAGTGTTCCCTTTTCTCCACATCCTCTCCAGCATTTATTGTTTGTAGATTTTTTGACGATGGCCATTCTGACTGGTGTGAGGTGATAGCTCACTGTAGTTTTGATTTGCATTTCTCTAATGATTAATGATGTTGAGCATTCTTTCATGTGTTTGTTGGCAATCTTCTTTGGAGAAATGTCAATTTAGTTCTTCTGCCCATTTTTGGATTGGGTTGTTTGTTTATTTGATATTGAGCTGCATGAGCTGCTTATAAGTTTTGGAGATTAATCCTTTGTCAGTTGCTTCATTTGCAAATATTTTCTCCCATTCTGAAGGTTGTCTTTTCGTCTTGTTTATGGTTTCCTTTGCTGTGCAAAAGCTTTTAAGTTTCATTGGGTCCCATTTGTTTATTTTTGTTTTTATTTCCATTTCTCTAGGAGGTGGGTCAAAATGGATCTTGCTTCCACTGTTTTTTAGATTCTTTTCCCATGTAGTTCATTACGGAGTACTGAGTAGACTTCCCTGTGCTATACAGTAGGCCCTTATTAGTTATCTATTTTATATATAGTAGTGAGTATGTCAATCCCAATCTCCCAATTTATCCCTCCCTGCCTTTCCCCCTTTGGTAACTATAAGTTTGTTTTCTACATCTGTGACTCTATTTCTGTTTTATAAATAAGTTCATTTTACCATTTTTTTTAGATTCCACATGTAAGTGATATCATATGGTATTTGTCTTTCTCCGTCTGACTTGCTTCACTCAGTCTGACTGTCTCTAGGTCCATCCATGTCACTGCAGATGGCAGTATTTTGCTCTTTTTTATGACCAAGTAATATTCCATTGTATAAACCTGAGTGTTTTTATGCTAGATTGGATGAAGAATGAAAGTCGTGGAGAGATGATGGGATGATGGGTATGAGCTAAGTGTAGCAAACTGGGGGAAACTCAGCAAGGCTTGTTTGTTCAAATTCCTCCCTGTGTCCCTTTTTCTTCAGAGATAGCAATGCTCCTTCCTCCGGGTATTTGGAGAGCACCTCTCACATGAGGGTTTTATGACCTGCTTCAGGGAAAGGTCAGAAAGTCCTTCCTGCGCAAGCCGTTTCTCAAGTTCTTTCAGGTAGAAATATCCAATATGCCAAGGTGCCCTATTTTGGGGTAGCATGTCCTGAACCCTGTCACTGCCATAGAAATATTCATCTCTCATATCGAATATCCATACAAATTATTTCCTTTAATATGCAACCCAGGGCAAGGAAAGGATGTTTTTCCTTGTTTCATCTAAGGGAAGATGGGTGCTCTGATAGTGAAGTGACAGAGCCTGTCTCTGCACGGGCGGAGCCAGCACCCACTGCCAGGGTGCCCATCCCCCACTCTGCCTCACTACCCATAGACGCTGGAATCTCAGCCACTTGGCATCCAAGGAACCATGTAGCAAAACCGATAAACAAATGCTAATGTGCCAGTGGTGGTTTAGAGGACCATTCCCAGGTACCCCACTAGCTGCTTTCATAGTGAATGTTTCAGGAAAATATGAAAGATGGTTTTGGCTAGTAAGATAATGGAAACTAGGTTGTGAGACAAAAAAAAGGAGAGACAGAAAAATTCTGGCATCCATAAAATTTTGTTAGATGCATTAAAAAGTTTTGGGATGCTTTTGGGAAGACCCTCATGATTGACTTAACTCAGTTCTGTGACTGGAGTTTTCTTTTTTTGGAGCTGCCACAGGCTTCCTTGTCTCTTGCTCCTTCACTGCTGAACAACTCAGTATATTCCAAGTGAATCTTGAAAGCTCTGTCCTGGCTTCCCTTCCTCTCTGCCAGTGGGCCGTGCAGAGACTTCCATGCTCTGAAGCTCCCATTTAATGGTCAGCTCTGGATATCGGGGGCTGATGATTCAATCTGTGAAATGTCCAGGATCTTTACTTTTTTTTTTGGACTATATTAAAACATTGAGATATAATTGACAAAGAGAATGCTATTAGTTTCAGGTGTACAACATAATGATTTGATATTTGTATGTCTTGCGAAATGATCACTGCAATAGTCCAATTAACATCCATCACCACATGTAGTTACAAATTTTTTTTCTTGTGATGATAAGTTTTAAGATCTACTCTCTTAGCAACTTTCAAATATGTAATACAGTATTGTTAAGTATAGTCTCCATGCTGTACATGACATCCCCAGGACTGGTTTACTTTCTAACTGGAAGTTTGTACCTTTTGACTCCCTTCACCTCATTCCCCCTGCCCCCTGCCTCTGCCGATCATCAATCTGTCTTCTGCATCCATAAGTTCCGTTTCTTTGCTTTATTTTACTTTTTTTTAGACACCACATATAAGTGAGATCATACAGTATTTGTCTCTCTCTGTCTGACTTATTTCACTTAGCATAATGCCCTCAAAGTCCATCCACATTGCAAATGGCAAGATGTCCTTCTTTTTTATGGCTAATAATATTCTATTTTATAAATATTTGTATATATCTTCTATTATATATATACATACCACACTTTCTTTATCCATTCGTCCATCAGTAGATGTTTACTTTTTTTTTTCTTAGCCTTTCTCTGCTTATTAGAGTCACTGGGAGTTCAGAGGGGTAGTTAGAAGGGGTACTGTTATAAAGCAGTATATGGTAAGTGCCAAATGAATGGTCCTACTATGCCAGCCAGGGCTGTGTTCCAGATGAAGGGCATTCAGAGAAGCCACACGGAGGAGCAGAGTCTGGGCCTGAGCTTCAGTGGTGGGTGGGGTTAGGACGGACTGAGGGGAGAGGAAAGGATGCCAACTCCCTTCTTTTTCTATATGTTTTCGTTACAGAGAAAACCATGGGGGTTCTCTTTGGGGTTACATTCTTGAATAATATTTCTTGGAACACTCTCGGAAAGAATGTTCTCCTTTTCTCCTGTTTGCTGGGATATGCTAAAGCAGTATCTCACCAGTAGCTTTAAGATGCCCAACATCTGAGCATTTCATATCAGAAGGTCAAACAAGAACTCCAGTCCTGGCTCCATTGCGTGATGGCTGGCACCACCGGAGAAATCATTTAACTTCTCTGGATCTGTTTTCTCATCTGAAAAAATAGGGTTAATAATTTCTACCTCCCGGGCTTGTAGAAATTGGGAACTTTGCCCACACTGAGAAAACGTGGGCAAATTAGCTAACATAGTGCCTAACACATAGGAAGGGCTCTGTCAATGACAAGGTTCTTGTCCCTCCTGATAGGCCATAAATAACAGATTTGTTTTTTGAGTAGGGAAGAGACATCATGGCTCCTGACAGTATGTGAATAAGGTGGTACCTCTGCTGAAATGCTTGTCTCTGGAATCGTGGTCAGCCTTTCTGGAAACCTAAGCCTGACCTCTTGCTGGTGGCCGTCCACAGACGCTGTTCCTTGTCTGGAGAATGAATGGGGGCCCCAGGGTCACACTTCCTGGTATATTGCCATCCACAAGCCTCAAGAGCCCCGGAACACATGTGCACTGTCAAGAAGATCAAAGGACAGCAGAGTTCAGGACGGAAAAGTGCTGAGGCCAGGCATATATGTTAAAGTGAGGATCTTTGTTAGCCAGGGACAAGTGCGCATTGCTAGGTAATCAGAAGTTTCCCCGTGAGCTAGCCCAGCACGGAGTTACAGTAATTTTTCTTGCACATATTTTTCTGGGTGGCCTTCTAAAGCCCTTTGATAGTGCAATCAGATGGGGCAGACACACTGGTTAAACCTGCTCTCTACTAAGAGAGGGGGAGTAATGGCTTCTGTACTGTATTTAATTAATTAAAATATCTTACTGGGAAAGTGGCCATCACGAGGGGGAGAATCTGTTTTGAGAGCTTGTTGTAAGCGTAGGAATTGAAGAAAGGGGGAGGTTGCATTATTACAGACCCCCTAGCAAGCTAAATAACATCCATTTGAAGGCTAAATAAAATTTCAGAGTGAATCAGGTATACACCTATAAGTCCTGTGTCTTTATGCTCTAGGGTTTCTGTTGAATTAATAATAATAAGAACAATAACAACAAATGACAAAATACTTCCAGTCAGAGAAACGGATCCAAGGCAGAAAATCCCCTAAAACCCCAAAAGGTAAAGCTACCTGTTTTAACATTTGCTACTAACATGGGAAGGGAGGCTCCTTTGTGGCTCTGAGGAATTGTCTCCACTGGGCAACCAGTCTCTGGCACAGCAAGGCCACTGTCTTCCAAGTCTGCAGGGGCCTCTGTTCTCTATTTCTTCCCTGAACACTCAGAGTTAGTAAAGAGGGATTGGATTCGTGTTTAAGAAAGTGTTTATTCTTTGGGAGATGAGGTTAGGGTTGGTGTTGGGAACAGGGCCTTGGAGAAGCTCTTAGAGGTGAGAAAATAATGTTATTGTTACTACCCTCTTTCCCTCTTTTTCTCACCTTATTAAATAGTGAAAGAAGGGTCACTTTTTTGAAATGCTTGAAAACAGCTTTTTCACACTCTAGGCAGCAGACTAAATTCTTGTTCAGGGTGGCCTTTGGGCTGGAAAGTTGGATAGTCACTTGGTGGAAAAGGGAAACTAAAGGTAGTTTTAACCGTGTGAAGAAAAACCTAGGTACAGTCCTTTACTGTTACTTATTGATGGTGTTATATGCAGACTCCATTTCGATGGGGATCTGAGCCTTTGTAGAGTGATGTCCTAAGACACCTCAGGAAAGGATACTCTAATTAGAGTAGTGGACTTGAAAGGTGGTAGAAGAAAGATTTTCTTTAGGGGGTGTTTTTTTTTAATAAGTTAAAAAAATTTATTTATTTATTTGGTTGTGCCAGGTCTTAGTTGCAGCAGGCGGGCTCCTTGGTTGTGGCACATGGGCTCCTTAGTTGCGGCACGTGGGCTCCTTAGTTGTGGCATGTGAACTCTTAGCTGCGGCATTCAAGTGGGATCTAGTTCCCTGACCAGCGATCAAACCCGGGCCCCCTGCATTGGGTGTGCATAGTCTTAACCACTGAGCCACCAGGGAAGTCCCTTTAGGGGGTGTTTTTGCCACCCAAAAGCCATAGGGTAAACTTTCTCTGCCCCTGAGGGTCATTATATTTCTGAAGTTAATGATTAATTGAGGTGATGAATCCTGCGTCCCCTCTACCCCTCCCTACCATATCCAAAGCCTAGGGTTTTTTTTCTTTTTTTTTGGTTTGGTTTTGTTTTCAGTGTAAGTAAGGATTGAGCGTCAGTTATCACTGTAGGTCAAACCTTAATTTCAATATCTTTAGTGTTGAATAACTATTTCAATGGAAAATGAAATTTAATTCTCTTCTTTTTAAAAACATTTGAAACAGAATATTTCAGGGTGTTCAGATTGCCCAAGATAGTTGAGCTCATAGTGAGATATCCCTAAATATCCAGTCAGGCTGAGAAGATTTGGCATATACGTTAAAAGTTAAAGTTAATTAAAAAAAAAAAAAAGTTAAAGTTAATTAAAAGCATGTGGTGACACTGATTAAAATCGGGAGATGAAATCATGATTGCAGTGGTTTTCAACCTGGGGCCTGTGAATGGCCTTTAGAAATTCTCTGACTGCCCTGGGATTAAAAGCAATGTTTTGTGTGTCTGTGCTTTTGTCTTAGAAGGGGATTGGTGGCCTCCATCAGATTCTCAAAAGGGTCCATGTCTCCCCAAAAGGTTAAGAACCACAAACATTTAAAAATGCCCAGTACATAGGATTAAATTTTAAAAATTGATAAAAAGAAACTTCTCTGGTCATCTATACCTTCTCTTTTTACATTAAAGGCTTAGAATATTAGATATAGGATATACAACCTATAAAAATTCATTCTAGTATGAATTTTAAATCCCAATGCAATGATTATAAAAATTATTTCACAAATAGAGAAGCTCGATTGAAAAGGAGATGCCTTGTCTTAGGATGTGAGATGGCCTTAATAAATTCAAATGAAAAATTTCCTGGGAACTGGAGGACTGAAAAGATGGACACCCTGGTGCTGTGGGTGGAAAATGTCACCTGAACGCCACTGGGAGGCGCTGTGGCACAGGGAATAAAAGGAACCCAGGTCTAATGAGCCCTCAGCTTCCAACTCCAGTGAGACCGTGGACAGGTCATTTAATCTCACACTGGGTCAGTTTGTTAACTGCAAAATAGAGATATTCTGTTTCAATGAGACTAAGGTATGATAGCAAAGCGCTTTTTAAAAGTACACCATGGCCATTAAAATAACTGTTGATAAGGATTGCCAAGATACATTATAAGCATAGAGAGTAAGGTGCAGAGTAGTTATAGTATGACGGTTTTGTGTATGAATTTTTATCCAAACACGTATATGCTGATAATATATGCCATTATGATTATTATTTACTAGAAAGGTAAACAAAAAACTGTGGTTACTGTTGGGGAACCAGGAGTGGGGAGGTATTTTTTTCTGTTAAAAATATTGGGACTTCCCTGGAGGTCCAGTGGTTAAGAATTCACCTTCCAATGCAGGGGAGGGGACGCGGGTTTGATCCCTGGTTGGGGAACTAAGATCCCACATGCCGTGGGGCAACTAAGCCTGTGCACTGCAACTACTGAGCCCGGGTGCCTCAACGAAAGATCACGCATGCCGCAACTAAGACCCGGTGCAGCCATAAATAAGTAACTAAGTAAGTAAGTAAATAAATAAATAAAAGGAGAGCTGATTATAGAAAGTTAAAAAAAATATGATCCCTAATTTCACTATTGAAGAAAATACTAATGGCATATTTGGACAGTCGGATGATGGGCTGTTGTTTTAATTATTTTTATTTTCTCTTAAAAAACTAAAAATAATTTAAAAAAAGAAAATAAAAGACCCTTGGAAAAATAGTGACTCGGAGGTGTTAGGTGGGATTATTATTAATGAAGAATAACCATGGCTGATTTAAGGTCTGATCATTGGAAGGAGGGTGTTTTCAGGAAGATGCTTCCCAAGGATGAGGAAGTACCCCAGATTCACCTCTCTAGGTCCCTTAAATAGAACAAACTTGGAGACGGTTTTCTTCTCTGAGAAACCTATGTCCCTGTCCAATGTGGCTGTGAGACTTGTGCTGGGTTTATTTGCAGGTAACAGCCTAACGCCTGCACCAGAGCATGCCTCCCTCTCCCATCGTTCTCCCTTCCTACTGGGTCATCCTCACATCGGAACACTAACTTTCTCCAATGTCGCTATTTTCAGAAAACCCTCCCGACTTTCAGAAAATGTCAACCCCACATTCTCTTCTTGCTGCCACCCCATTTCTCTGCTTCTCCCCTGGCTTCTCTAGAGCAATCCGTACTTGTTCTCTCCAGGTCCTCTCTTCCCATTCTCTTTCAACTAGTTTTTGATGGTGAGTTTGAAACAGATATAACTGTAGAGTGGATAGTAGAATGAACCCAAGGGTACTCCTCACCCAGCCTTAACAGTGATCAATCATGGCCAATTTTATTTCATCTACACCCTTATTCATTTCTCCTTTCCCATATTTTGAAGCAAATTTTATATAGCATATCCCTTTATCTGTAAATATTTTAGTGTGTATCACTAAAAGATAAGGACCTTTTACCATAACTAATACCTTAAAAATTAACTATTTCTTGACATCATTAAATATCTCATCAGTGTTGAAATTTCTAATGGTTTCATCTCTGTCATAACTTTTTTATAGGGTTTGAAACAGGATTCAAATGTCCATATAATGCATTTCTTCTTTTTCTCTCTGTTTCTGAATCTGTTGCTCTTTCTCTGTCTCCCCTCCCTTGTAATTTGTCTGTTGAGGAAACTATGATCCTTTTTCTTTAGAGTTTTTCATAATCTGGATTTTGCCAATTGTATCCCTGTGGTGTAATTTAATGTGTTTCTCTGCCCTCTGTATCTCCTAAGAATTGGTAGCTAATTTAGAGGCTTGATCAGGTACAGGTTTGATTTTGGGGGTGCGGGACGAGGATGACTTTATAGCTGCCGGTGTGTTCTTCCGTCAGGGGGCTTATAAAGTCTGTTTGCTTTTCTCCTTGAGATGCTAGTTGCTCTTGATGATCAATGCCTGTTTCCATTAATTCATTAGGGGTTCCAAAATATATTAGGTGATATTCTAATTTTATCGTTCCCTTTTCATTTATTTACTAGCTGGAATAATTCTATTTTTTAAATTAAAACAATTTTATTTATTTAGGCTGCACCGGGTCTTAGTTGCGGCACATGAGATCTTTGTTGCAGCATGTTTAGTTGTGACATGCGGGACCTTTAGCTGCGGCATGCGGGATCTTTAGTTGCGGCGTGTGAACTCTTAGTTGTGGCATGTGGGATCTAATTCCCTGACCAGGGATCAAACCCGGCCCCCCTGCATTGGGAGCCTGGAGTCTTACCCACTGGACCACCAGTGAAGTCCCTGGAATACATTTTAAAAGATAAATTTACCTTCATTTACTATTTGGATACCCAATGGTACAATTTATGTAAGAAAAACAAGATAAATTCTTTGATTTTTAAAAAATTCACCAGTCTCAGAATAATGAGTTGGTCCCCTAGCATCCTCAATTTGGATTTTCTGGGTGATTTTTTTCAAGTATTATTATGAACTCATGTATTTAAACATATTAGATGTGTTTCAGTCCATTACAGCTGTTATTCATATTGATGCACGAATTTTCCCATTCCCATTCTCTCATAAACTCACTTCAGTAATCCCCACCACTTTTGTCAGTGTCACCATTGGCCTTCATGTCACAAAATCCAATAGTCAACTCTGAGTTCTCTTTTTTAAAAGATTTTTTTAAATGGAGATATACCACACACCATAATATTCACTCTTTTAATGTATACAGTTCAGTGGGTTTTTAAGTTTATTCACAAAGTTGTGCAGCCATCTCCATTCTCTAACCACAGAACCCTTGGACTTCCCCGGCTGTCCAGTGGTTAAGACTCCGTGCTTCCACTGCAGGGGGCGTTGGTTCTATCCCTGGTTAGGGAAGTTCCACATGCCATGGGGTGCAGCAACCCCCCCCAAAACATCAACAACAAAAACACCCAACGAAAACAAAAAACAGAGGCCAGAACACTTTCATCACCTCACACCCATAGCAGTTAATCCCCGTTTCTCCCTCCCCCAGCTTCTGGTAACCCCTAATCTACTTTCTGTCTCAATGGATTTGTGTATTCTGGACGCACTATATAAATGGACTTGTACAGTATGTGGCCTTTTGCGACGGGCTTCTTTCACTTACCGTAATGTTTTCAGGGTTCATCCGCATTGTAGCGTGAATCCTGAGTCCTCATCTTGCCCTGTCAGGAGCATTTGACGTGACTGATCATGTTTGTTCTTTTGACTGCTGGAGCACCCTCTCTCTGACGTGCCTCTCACCACTCTGGCTGCATCTTCTCAGTCTTCTTTCATGCTTCCTCCTTATTGTCCAGTCCTCTTAATGTCGGTGAGCCCGGGGCTCAGACATCAGACCTCTTCTACTTCTTTTTTTTTTTGGCTGTGCCACGCGGCCTGTGGGATCTTAGCTTCCCGACCAGTAATCGAGCCCGTGCCCCCTGCAGTGGAAGCGCGGAGTCTTAACCACTGGACCACCAGGGAAGTCCCAGACTTCTTTATACTCACTCCCCAGGGGCCCTCATCCAGTCTCATGGGTTTACATCCCATACAAATGCCATCAACTCCTGAATTTTTATTCCTAGCCAGGTCGTTTCCTCTGAATTCCAGAGCTATAACTTCATCTCTTTTTGGATGTCTCACATGCATTGCAAAAGCAACATGTCCAAAATTGAACTCCTGAGTCACCACACCCTCCTGCTTTCCAATTTGTTCCTCCTACAGCCTTCCATCTAGATGCTTTGACCAAAAACTTCGTAGTCATGCTTGACTGTTTTTCTTACTCCCCACGTCACATCTATCAGCAAATCCTGCTGGCCTTTCCTTCAAAATACATCCAGAATCCAGCTCCTTCTCATTACCTTCATGGCTAAATCCCCTTGTCTAAGCCCCCATCACCTCTTGTAGGATAATTGCAATAAATTCCTGACTGGCATCCCTCTGCCAACCCCTTATGGTATATTCCTAGCAGCTCGAGAGGTCATTCTATAGCCTAAGTCAGATCATGTGTCTCTTCTGCTCAGAACTGTTCAGTGGATCCCCATGTTGGGCAGAATAAAAGCTGAAGTTCTTACAAGCCCTCCGTGATGCGCCCTCCCCTCACTCCATCACACTCACTTCCTGCTGCTCTCTGCCTTGCTTTCTCTGATTCATCCTCACTGGATTCCTTGCTATTCCTCATAGACGACTCACATGTTCTCACCTCCAGGCCTTTGCACTTACTGTTTTTCTGCTAGAATGCTGTTCCTCCAGACACCTCAATTCCTCATCTTTCAGTTCTGTGTTTATATGTCACCTAATTGATGAAGCTCATTCTATTTAAAATAATAACGTGTACCCAACCCCTTCCCCATTCCCTGTGCCACTTTCTCTGCTTTTCTTTTTTTCCAAAGCACTTACCTACTGACACATACACGCACCCATAAATATGTGCATCCACATGTGCACACATTCTCCACCTATGCCTGCATACGTGCACACACACCTGCTTGTTTACTTGTTTATTTGCCTATTGCCTGTCTTCCCCACTAGAAGGTAAGCTTTGTGGATACAGGAACGTAACTTTTTTCCCTGCTGTAGTCCCAGCACCTAGAATAGTACTTGGCAAACCATAGGCTCTCAATATATTTTTATGGAATAAGTGAATGAATTGTGTGAATACTTCTTTCCCTGACAGAGACAAATGGCAAGAGCAGGAACTTTAAAGCATGATTTTGGTGCCTTCTGCTTCTGCTTCCTTTCTAAAACTCAGCTGGTCAGGAATGACACAGTCCCTCCGAGCTCTGGGCTCACACAGATTCCTCCTGGACGTTTAGTCAGTACGTCTTCCCCTTTGATCTCCCGCAGCGTCCCTGGGGAGTCAACATTTAGGCCCATCTGCGAGCCTGGCACAGAGCCTTCCTTCCCTCCAAATGTATGGATGATTGGCTTTTGGGTAGAGATGCTAAACAAAGAAAGGAAGATTATCGTTTGGGCTGTGGATTACTTCCAAAAGCTAAATGTGATAGAAGCGCTATCACAAAGGCTAGCGCACACAAGTAGCTTGAAAAACTGGCTTGAGCATTTCTGCTTGCTACAGATAGAGGAGAAAAGAACTTCTAAATGTAGAATTTCCCAAACCATCAGACTTTTAGAATCAGGAGGGCATTTCCTTCCCTCCCTCTCTCCCTCCCTTCTTGACTCGGCTCCCCTCCCCTCCCCTCCCCTCCCTCCCTCCCTTTCTTCCTTCCTTCCTTCCTCAAATAGACACAAAAGGCCAGAGAAATGAGGCAGATCTCCAGAGTCACACAATTAACAGCAGAGTCAGAACCCAAACTCAGGTTTCCTAATTCTCACTCTTTAGAATATATTATGCCGCCTTGCCAGTAAACAAGGAAATAGTCAGGAGAATGCTCAATTAAATATTTTTGGGGAAGTTAACCACTTAGGTCTCAAAAAGCTCAGTGTCCGTGGACAAGTAATTAGAGTATCACCCAAGAGATGGAAAAATGAACACTTCTTGGTCTTTAGCCACTCTAAAGTTTCCAGTTTTCCTCTCTAATCCTGTAGATTTCTCCCAAGGCTATTTATTTTCAGCTCAAATCATTATTTGCTCATTTGCTTGCAGACAGTTTATAACCTTCTTTGGGCAAGAGAGAACAGAGAGGGTCACAAGGAAAATGTGTTATTTAAAAAAATTATTACAAAACAAATTTTTAATTTTTTTGGCCATGTTGTGCAGCTTGCAGGATTTTAGTTCCCTGACCAGGGATCGAACCCAGGCCCAGAGCAGTGGAAGCGTGGAGTCCTAACCACTGGACTGCCAGGGAATTCCCTACTACAAAACAATTTTCATGTACATTAAACTTAATAAAAATAATAATAGCTGACATTCATTAAGCATATTGTGTGACAGATGCTATTATTACTTTTCATACATTATCATATTTAATCCTCATAACCTATGAGGTAGGTACGATTATCATCTTCATACTACAGAGGCAAAAACTGAAGCTTGGAGAGATAAGGTAACTAGAATTGGGTTTTCTTCAGTCTCAAAAGATATTTTTAATATTATGTCAGGGGACAGCTCTTCTGCTACTGACATACCCTTTGTCTTTCTATGGCTTAGTGGGTATGGGATTGTACCAGTCTATACAGTTTTCTGGTTTTTTTAATGTTAATTGTTTCTAGTGGTAGGACCATATATTATATTTATATAGACTTGGACATACAGACAATTATAGAAAAATATATAGGCCACATATATAATTTGAAACACTCATTCTAAATCAGGACACAAATTCTCCAAAGGAGCTCCTCAGACATGCTGAATCCAGGATTTGACTCCAGTGACTACTTTCTAAGCTCTTACGCTTTGGAATATAAAACTAAAATATATTTTGCAAGTTTTCTTTGTATTTTTGTAACTCATAATAAGAGAGTTTTGGTATGATAGTTGTCTTACATAAATCAAAACGATTTATTAAAATGACATTTTACAAAGGTATAAAACTCTTAGGAGAAGACATAGGTGTAAATCTTCGTGATAGTGTAGTAGGCATTGGTTTCTTAAATATGACACCAAAGGCATAAACAACAAAAGAATAAATAGACAAATAGAACCTTTGCAAAATTAAAAATTTTTATTATTCAAAGGACACTATCAAGAAAGTGAGAAGACAACTTACAGGATGGGAGAACACATCTGCAAATCTTATCTGATAAGGGTCTAGTATCTACAATTTATAAAGAATATTTACAACTTAACAATATAAAGAAAAACAATCCAATTTAAAAATAAGCAAAGGAAAAATAAGTGAGGGAGATTAAGAGGTACAAACTTATAGTTGTTGAGAGATGTGAAAAAAGAGGTTGAACTAGGTCAGGAACGGTTCTTTTTACATTGCTCAAGAACACTAGAAGAATTAAAAATTTATGGATTACCTCCTAGAAACAATGATCTGGTAGAGAAATGTATAAATTTTATACTGTATAAAATGTACAGTGTGGGGAATATAGTCAATAACTATAATATCTATATGGTGACATATTGTAACTAGACTTATAATGGTGATCAATTTTGAAATGTATAGAAATACCAAATCACTATGTTGTGTAACAGGAACTAACATAGTGTTGTAGGTCAATTATAATTCAACAATAAACAAACCAACTCATAGAAAAAGAGATCAGATTTGTGGTAACCAGAGGTAGAGGGTGAAGGAGAGGGGGAATTGGATGAAGGCAGTCAAAAGGTACAAACTTCCAGTCATAAGATAAATAAGTACTAAGGATGTGATGTACAACATGATAAATACAATGAACACTGCTGCATGTCATATATAAAAGTCATTAAGAGAGTGAATCCTAGGAGATCCCATCACAAAGCATTTTTTTCTATTTCTTTAATGTTGTATCTATATGAGATGATGGATATTCATAACTTATTGTGATAATCATTTCATGATGTATGCAAGTCAAATCACTATGCTGAGATCTTTTTTGATCCACCTCCTAGAGTAATGGAAATAAAAGCAAAAATAAACAAATGGGACCTAATGAAACTTAAAAGCTCTTGCACAGCAAAGGAAACCATAAACAAGATGAAAAGACAACCCTCAGAATGGGAGAAAATATTTGCAAACAAATCAACGGACAAAGGATTAATCTCCAAAATATATAAATAGCACATGTAGCTCAATATTAAAAAAACAAACAACCCAATCCAAAAATGGGCAGAAGACCTAAATAGACATTTCTCCAAAGAAGACAAACAGATGGCCAAGAAGCACACGAAAAGCTGCTCAACATCACTAATGATTAGAGAAATGCAAATCAAAACTACAGTGAGGTATCACCTCACACCAGTTAGAATGAGCATCATCAGAAAATCTACAAACAACAAATGCTGGTGAGGATGTGGAGAAAAGGGAGCCCTCTTGCACTGTTGGTGGGAATGTAAATTGATACAGCCACTGTGGAGAACAGTATGGAGGTTCCTTAAAAAACTACAAATAGAACCACCATTTGACCCAGCAATCCCACTACTGGGCATATACCCAGAGAAAACAATAATCCAAAAAGATGCATGCACCCCAATGTTCACTGCAGCACTATTTACAATAGCCAGGACATGGAGGCAACCTAAATGCCCATCGACAGATGAATGGATAAAGAAGATGTGGCACATATATACAATGGAATATTACTCAGCCATAAAAAGGAACAAAATTGGGTCATTTGTAGAGACGTGGATGACTCTAGAGACTGCCATACAGAGTGAAGTAAGTCAGAAAGAGAAAAACAAAAACCGCATATTAACGCTTGTATGTGGAACCTAGAAAAATGGTACATATGAATCGGTTTTCAGGGCAGAAATAGAGACACCGATGTAGAGAACAAACGTATGGACACCAAGGGGGGAAAGCGGCGGGGGGCGGGGTGGTGATGTGATGAATTGGGAGATTGGGATTGACATGTATACACTGATGTGTATAAAATGGATGACTAATAAGAACCTGCTGTATTAAAAAAAAAGAATTTAAAACAAAGGACACAGGGGTGGGGAGGAAGGGTAAGCTGGGATGAAGTGAGAGAGTAGCATTGACATATATACACTACCAAATGTAAAATAGATAGCTAGTGGGAAGCAGCTGCATAGCACAGGGAGATCATCTCGGTGCTTTGTGACCTCCTAGAGGGGTAGGATAGGAAGGGTGGGAGGGAGATGCAAGAGGGACGGGATATGGGGATATATGTATACATATAGCTGCTTCACTTTGTTATACAGCAGAAACTAATGCAACATTGTAAAGCAATTATACTCCAATAAAGATATTAAAAAATAAAATAAAATAAAACTAGACTATTATAAAAAATAAAGGAAAATAAATGGAAAAAATCACTATGCTGTACACCTTAAGCTTATACAGGGCTGTATGTCAATTATATCTCAATAAAACTGGAAGAAAAAAATAAAAATAAGCAAAAGATCTGAACAGACATTTCTCCAAAGTGGATACACAAACGGCAAGTAATAACACGAAAAGATGCTCAACATCATTAGTCATTAGGGCAGTAAGTCAAAACCACAATGAGATACTACTTCATACCTACTAGAATGGCTATAATAATAATAAAAATAATAACGAGGGAAAATAACAAGTGTCAGTGAGGATATGGAGAAATTGGGGCCTTCAAACATTGCTGGTGGGAATGTGAAATGCAGCAGTTACTTTGTAAGACAGAATTGGCAGTTCTTCAAAATGTCAGAGTTATCATGTGACCCAGCAATTTCATTCCCAGGTATATACCCAAGAGGGTTGAAAACATATGTTTTCATATGAAAACAAGTGCATAAGAACTTGTACATGAATGCTCATAGCAGTATTAATAGCCAAAAGGAGGAAAAAACCCCAAATGTTCATCAAATTATCATTGGATAAACAAAATGTGGTGTATCCATGCAATGCAATATTATTCATCCATAAAGAGAAGCAAAGTACTAATGCATGCTACACCATGGATGAACCTTGAAAACATTCTGCTAAGTGAGAGACGCCAGACAGAAAAGGCCACATATTGTATGATTCCATTTATATGAAATGTCTAGAATAGGCAGATCCAAGAAACCACAAGTAGATTAGTGGTTGCCAAGGGATGGGGGGAATGGGGAAATTGGGAGTAACTACTAACAGATAAGGGGTTTCTTTATGGTGTGATGGAAATGTTCTGCAGTTAGATAGTGATGATGGTTGTACAACTCTGTGAATATACCACTATGTTATACATTAAAAAATGGCTAACATGGTGAATTTTATGTTAATTGAGTTTTATCTCAGTTAAAAAAATGGCATTTTACGAGCTTTAAGTGATGCGTATATTTGAATAATCTTATTTAAATTAGATTTCTGTGCTCTTTATTGCAAGCAAGCATTGCCTCTTTTTGTATCTGTCAGAGTTTGAGTTTTTAAAATTAATTTTTATTGGAGCATAGCTGCTTTACAATGTTGTGTTAGTTTCTGCTGTACGGCAAAGTGAATCAGCTGTGCGTATACATATTTCTCCTCTTTGTTGGATTTCCTTCCCATTTAGGTCACCACAGAGCACTGAGCAGAGTTCCCTGTGCTATACGGTAGGTTCTCATTAGTTATCTATTTTATACATAGTAGTGTATATATGTCAATCCCAGTCTCCCAATTTATTGCACCCCACCTTCCCCCCTTGGTATCCATACATTTGTACTCTACGTCTGTGTTTCTATTTCTGCTTTGCAAATAAGTTTATCTGTACCATTTTTCTAGATTCCACATACAAGCGATTTTATACGATATTTGTTTTTCTCTTTCTGACTTACTTCACTCTGTATGACAGTCTCTAGGTCCATCCGCATCTCTGCAAATGGCACTATTTCGTTCCTTTTTATGGCTGAGTAATATTCCATTGTATACATGTACCACATCTTCTTTATCCATTCCTCTGTTGATGGACATTTAGGTTGCTCTCATGTCCTGGCTATTGTAAATAGTGCTGCAATGAACACTGGGGTGTGTGTATCTTTTTGAATTATGCTTTTCTCCGAGTATATGCCTAGTAGTGGGATTGCTGGGTCATATGGTAGTTCTATTTTTAGTTTTTAAAGGAACCTCCATACTGTTCTCCACAGTGGCTGTATCAATTTACATTCCCACCACCAGTGCAAGAGGGTTCCCTTTGCTCCACACCCTCTCCAGCATTTATTGTTTGTAGATTTTCTGATGATGGCCATTGTCAGAGTTTGATTTTGCGGCAACGCCAGGTTGGGGTTAGGGCACGTGCTTCTTGAGTTGTATCAGAACTTTACTGTGGTTGCTTTGCCTCGCCTGCTGCCCAGCTAATTTTACAGTGCTACCTTCAGAAGGCAGGGAGCAAACCTGGTCATCACCAAAGTTGGGTCTACATAGTGGCAAAACATTTGATGACTTTAATCTAAAACTCAAGCTGGAAATAATAGACTCTTAGAATTCTAGTTAGGATTGTGGTTGCATGGTTATGACTAGGAAGGAAACATGGAGGAGGTTTCTGCAGTGCTGGGCATATTGTATATTTTGACTAGGACACTGGTTCATGGGTATGTTCGATTTGTGAAAATTCATCCAGTGGTATGCTTATGATATGTGCACCGTTCTGCATCTTCGTAAGTTTCAATAACAAGAAAACAATTCAGTTCAACCTCCATATACATGTTTATGATATCGACAAACTGGTGTGATTAAATGGGGACCAGAATCCACTAAGTTGACCTGCTGCTGTGGAGGTGACACCCAGCCATAGCCATTCTGAAAGTATGTTGCCAAATTTTGTAGGCGCTCTCTGAGCTCTGCATCAGGGCCCTGTCCCTGAGGCAGTGAGTGCATCTTAACCATCTCCTAATCATTGTTTTGAAGAGCAAGGGCATGGCTAATGAGTGCCTCCTGTGCATTGGGGCTGCTGGAATATAAACCCCCTGGATGACGTGATGCTCTGAGCCAGATATGGAGCCGCCAGGCAGGCGTGCCCCACTCCCTGCTCTGTCATCAGTGTTAGACGTCCAGAAGCTACGTACCGTCGTGCTTGCTCTTTCCACCTGGGCCCCAGAAATGTCCTCATGGGCACCGACTACGAACAGATCAGATTGGCCTGTTCGTGGGTTCAGGCCCACAGTCCCGTATCTAAAATATGTGGTGCTGGATGTATTTTAGCATCCAGACATTTTGGGTTTTAGAAAGGTGATACATTGCCTCTACGGTATATTATGTAATACTGCCAACACGGCCTGGGGCAGCAGTCTGTAATCAAAGTTGAGTATTTGGACCAGGTGGCATAAAGACTACAAATGGTCTCCTGTCAGTTCAGGCCAGGGCGTTCTGTCAAATGAGTTTGCCTTAAGCCTTAAAAAGTTTTTGGATCAAAGAAACAATAAATGAAAACAAATTTTAAATAGAAAAGATATTCTTTTTTTTTTTTTTTTTGCGGTACGCGGGCCTCTCGCTGTTGTGGCCTCTCCCATTGCGGAGCACAGGCTCCGGGCGCGCAGGCTCAGCGGCCATGGCTCATGGGCCCAGCTGCTCCGCGGCATGTGGGATCTTCCTGGACCAGGGCACGAACCCGTGTCCCCTGCATTGGCAGGTGGACTCCCAACCACTGCGCCACCAGGGAAGCCCCATTTTGATCTTTAATCAAGATATAAATCATTTTCATCAGCACAGAGCATTCCTTTGTGCTCCTTTCTAGCCAGCGCTCCACCCCAAGCCACCACCTCAGAGGCAACCAGATGAATGGTCTTTGGTCTAGACATTTACAGTAGGAAGAGTGGAGGAAAGGCAATTCCACGGAGGGAACAGCGTGCAAAGGCATGGACATGTGAGCAATTGTGGTGTGTGTAAGGGACCTGCTGTCCTCTGGTCATCGTACCTCTGGGGCTGAGGGAATGTCATCTCTGTTGGATGGAAGTTTGACAGAGGTGAGGCTAGGAGCCAGGTCACTAAAGGATGGGCAGTCAAGTAACTTGACTTTCATCTTATAAGACAAAAGGAGTATGGAAGAGATTCAGGCAGGGTAGTGGTACTAGTACCAAGACCAGTGAACTTCATTTGTTTTTTTTCCTAATTAAAAAATCCCAATCTTTTTATTGAGGTAAAATACACACAACATAAAATTTACTGTCAGCCATTTTAAAGCGTACTTTTCAGTGTTATTAAATACCTTCATACTGTTGTACCACCATCACCACCATCCATCTCCAGAACTCTTACCATCTTGCAAAACTGAAACTCTACCCAGTAAATAATAACTGCCCATTCTCCCCTCCTCCCAGTCTCTGTCAACCATCATTCTACTTTCTGTCCATATGATTTTGACAACTTTAGGTACCCCACATAAGTGGAGTCATACAGTATTTGTCTTTTTGTGGCTGGCTTATTTCACTTAGCATAATGTCCTCAAGGTTCATCTATGTTGTAGCATATGTTAGAATTTCCTTCCTTTTTAAGGCAGAATCCTTTGTATGTATTCAGTATTTTGTGTGAATGTATTTTGCTTATCCTTTCGTCTGTTGATGGACATTTGTGTTGCTTCCACGTTTTAGCTATTGTGAATAATGCTGCTATGAACTCGGGTATGCAAATATCTGTTTGAGACTCTCATAATTCTTTTGGGTATATACCTAGAAATAGAATGGCTGGATCATATGGTAATACTTTGTTTAATTTTCTAAGGAATCATCATACCGTTTTCCACAACAGCTATACCATTTTACGTTCCCATCAACAGTGCACAAGGGTTCCAATTTCTCCACATCTTTTTTTTTATAAATGTATTTATTTATTTTATTTTTGTCTGCATTGGGTCTTCATTGCTGCTCGTGGGCTTTCTCTGGTTGTGGCAAGTGGGGGCTACTCTTCATTGCGGTGCACAGGCTTCTCACTGCAGTGGCTTCTCTTGTTGCGGAGCACGGGCTCTAGGTGCGCGGGCTTCAGTAGTTGCCGCACGCAGGCTCAGTAGTTGTGGTGCATGGGCTTAGTTGCTCCATGGCACGTGGGATCTTCCTGGACCAGGGCTCGAACCCGTGTCTCCTGCATTGGCAGGTGGATTCTTAACCACTGAGCCACCAGGGAAGTCCCTCCACATCTTTGTCAACACTTGGTGTTTTCTGTTTTTTGATAGTAGTCATCCTACTGGGTATGAAGTGGTATCTCATCGTAGTTTCGATTTGCGTTTCCCTAATGATGAAGACCTTACTTTTAAAGAGATCATCCTGGCACCCAGTGTTTGGGGAAATGGAAGGGGACATTGACTAGAGGCAGAGAGACCCTGTTAAGAGTGATTACAGTAACCTAGAAATGATAAAGGCCTGAGCAAGACAGGAGGTGGTGGAAATGGAGAAAAGGAAATAGATGGGAGAGGAGTTAAGGAGATAGGCTCTCCAGTACCTGGTGATTAGGTAGAGGTTGACTTTATAAACTAAGGCACCTACAAAGCAGTACATGCATGGTATTTCCTTTAGTAACACTGGACTGTGTGCCTCCCCATATTTCCAGATTTTGCTTATTCAAAATTACCAGCAGGTTAGTGGAGGACACTAGAACTCAGATCCCTGGCTCCCAGCCCAGGTAGGGAGAAGGTTTTTCTCCCAGCCCAGGTAGGGAGAAGGTCCTATATTTTTAGGACCCCTTAAATAGCTCAGAAATGGGCCAGTTGTTATTCTTAAATAAATAATCGTGGGCTCCCTTCCTCAAGGAGTGACTGTATACCAGTTCAATCTATGATTTTTTCAACCTATAATTTTTAAATAACGGCTTTATTAAGATATGATTCATATACTATGCAATTCACCCATTTAAAGTATAGAATTCAGTGGTTTTAATATATGGGCAGATTGTGCAGCCATCACTATAATCAATGTCAGAACATTTTTTCACTCAAAAAAGAAACACTGTTTCCATTAAGAGTCACTCCCAATTCTCCCCCTGCTCCCGGCTCCCAACCCTAGGCAACCACTAATCTACTTTCTATTTCTATAGATTTGCCTATTCTGGAATGTTCACGTAAATGGGATCACACCCTATGTGGTCTTTTGTGACTGACTTCTTTTACTCAGCACAAAGTTTTCAGGGTTCATCCATGCTGTAGCATGTATTAGTACTTTATTTCTTTTTATTGCTGAATAGTATTCCTGGATGGATATGCCAAATTTTGTCTATCCGTTCATCAGTTAATGGACATTTGGGTTGTTCTCACTTTTTGGCTAGTATGAACAGTCCTGCCATGAACACACATTTACAAATCAATCTATGATTTTAAATGGGAATGGCTACCTTATGAGATTGTTGCAAGAATAAAGTGAGAGGCTGCATGTAAGGCACAAATACAGTGCTTGGTACACAGTAAGTGCAAAGCAAATGTTGACATCATATGATGAGGGTGGTAACAATGGTGATAGGTGTCTCTGTTAGGAGCTGGAGGTTAATGGCCCTCAAACACTTCTTTCTCTCCTTTTGTCCTACTCCATGGCTCCACTTCCATCTTCCCCTTTTAGTTTCTCCTTCTTTTCTTCCATATTCCTTTCTTTTCCCTCCTCAACTCATATCTTAACATTATTGGTGGTTCCCTGATGGACTGCTTAGCACCTGGTAGCCTGAGGACAGAGCCACAGTCTTTGTTACTCTTTGAGAATGAACGTGATAAAGACTTGGGAGCAAGTACGGTGATGGACAGGAAATTACTGCTGGGAAATTCTATACGGATTTTTTCGGATTTCACAGGCTCTTATTTGGGTGGCAAAACCTATGTAATGGAACATTACTCAGCCATAAAAAGAAATGAAATTGAGTTATTTGTAGTGAGGTGGATGGACCTAGAGACTATCATACAGAGTGAAGTAAGTCAGAAAGAGAAAAACAAATACCGTATGTAAACACATATATATGGAATCTAAGAAAAAATGGTTCTGAAGAACCTAGGGGCAGGACAGGAATAAAGATGCAAACGTAGAGAATGGACTTGAGGACATGGGGAGGGGGAAGGGTAAGCTGGGATGAAGTGAGAGAGTGGCATGGACATATATACACTACCAAACGTAAAATAGATAGCTAGTGGGAAGCAGCCGCATAGCACAGGGAGATCAGCTCAGTGCTTTGTGACCACCTAGAGGGGTGGGATAGGGAGGGTGGGAGGGAGATGCAAGAGGGAGGAGATATGGGGATATATGTATATGTATAGCTGATTCACTTTGTTATACAGCAGAAACTAACACACCATTGTAAAGTAATTATACTCCAATAAAGATGTTTAAAAAAATAAAGGAATAGGAATCAAGACACTGTGGTTTTTTAGCAGATGCAAATTATTACATAGACAATGGATAAGAACAGGGTCTTACTGTATAGCACAGGGAACTATATTCAATATCCTGTGATAAACCATAACAGAAAATAATATGAAAAAATATGCGTACATATAAGTGAGTCACTTTGCTGTAGAGCAGAAATTGATACATTATAAATCAACTATACTCCAATAAAATTTATAAAAGAAAACAAAAACCTAATATAAGTTTTTCAGCCATAATTATTTGTCTTACAGCTTCTTTTTTTATATTCAAATGCTCAGAGATTTTTATCTTTTAATCAAAGGAGTGCTTGGGTGTTTTCTATACTGCCATGCAAGATAATTATTTTTAATAGGTAATTATCTCTTTTTCTGAATTTGTTGGTATTTTATCCATTTTTAATTGAAGTATAGTTAATTTATAATGTTGTGTTAGCTTTAGGTGTACAGAAAAGTGATTCAATTATACATATATATATATATATATATATATACACATATATATATTCTTTTTCAGATTCTTTTCCATTGTAAGTTATTACAAAGCATTGAATATAGTTCCCTGCACTATACAGTAGGTCCTTGTTGTTTATCTATTTTATACACAGTAGCGTGTATACATTAATCCCAACCTCCTAATTTATCTTCTACCCCCACCCCCCTGCTATCTCCTCTGGTAACTGTAAGTTTGTTTTCTACGTCTTTGAGTCATAGCTGTTTATCTTAATATTAAATAAATTATTCTTATCAATTCAAAGAAAATAGAAAGTAACTGTGGAGACAATTTGCATTTTAAAGTTCAAGTGGTTAAAACATTATGAGGGCAAAGTTTTGTTTTATTGGTAGGAAATTTTAAAATTCATTCCTCTATATAGTACAGTAATCTGTCTTTTTATGTGAAGAGAGACAAGCATCTAATTAAATAATACTGCTTGACATCAAACAGTTCATCAAATATTTCAATGAAGACAGTTTTATGCTCAGAGTTGCTGTTGGATGGTGTCTGCGTTTGAAACTCCCTTTCACATTAATTCAGTATGTCATCCGTCTCTCTCTTTGACTCACACAAAGGAACAGAGATGATTCTTTTCTGTCGGGAGGACCTCAAAAGCAGAAGCCGAACTGACACTGAAGAAGATTTGAAAAAAGATTCATCAGGCCTTTTTGAAAGTGTGTTATGTGGGTGCACTTTCCTCTGACTAAATTGATAGTTTATTTGCTTTTGAAGTCTGGAAGGAAAAAACAGTTACCTGAAAGAAACTCCTCATCTCAGGAGCAAAGCTGGCTTATCTCTGGGGGTTCTTAGTGTGTTGTTGACTGGTGTTGTGAACTGCTTTTCCTTACTCTTCTCCAAAGAAACCTTAGGATGCAAATTTATTTTTAAAATTCAGTTGTTTTTTGTGCTTCAAAAAGTGAACTTGTATGAGTAACCACTAACAATGCTGTGTTAGCTTCTGCTGTATAACAAAGTGAATCAGCTATACATATACATATATCCCCTTATCTCCTCCCTCTTGCGTCTCCCTCCCACCCTCCCTATCCCACACCTCTAGGTGGTCCTCAATGTTTTTGTGCAAAGATGAAGGGAATATAGACAATGAGAGCTTGCCAGAAGGCATGCTGGAAATATCATTAAATATAGTCATATACTATTTCAGAAGAACTAAAAGACATTAAGAAAATTATAAAAGACATAAAGAACCTTAGTCATCAGAATTAGAAAAACTTACAAATGAGGTGACAAAATTCAAGACGGAACTAGAAATAAAAGGGAAAAAAATCATTTTAGAAAAGACCAAACCAAAAGGAACAGTAGAACAGAGATAGTAGAAGGTAAAAAGAAATATAATTTAACAGTTAAAAAGAAATGAAGAAAGAAATTAAAAGGACTTGTGGGAAGTGATACATAGGAGATAAGAAAGGTCAGAAATACAGATAATGGGAGGGGAAGAGTCCAAAGAAATGGAAAGAACAAGTGTTAAAAGTGAAAGTCAAGAAAACTTTCTTGAAATATTTCCTGGAATATTTTGAACTACAGATTGAAGGAGCTACATTGACCCAGAACTGCAAATACCAGGACACATTCTAGAGCAATTGCTGGACTTTAAAGAGAAATAAAAAATTTCTTTTAAGGCACAAATAGCATGTGACTTATGAAAGAAAGGAAATTAGATTATTACCAGACTTAATTTTCAAAAAAATTTTTATACAAAGGTTTTATATAAAACCTTTTATGTGGAAGGTTACTTTCCATTTATAGCTGTTACAAAATATTGGCTATATTCCCTGTGTTGTATAATGCATCCGTGAGCCTATATTACATACAATAGTTTGTACCTCCCACTCCCCCACCTGTTTATTGCCCTTCCCCACTCCCCACTGTATTACCAGACTTTCTGACAGCAAACATTTATGCCAGAAGATGGAATAATATAGTAAGATACTCGAGGAAACAAAATCTGAACAAAAAGTTTTATATCCAGTAAGATTGACACTAGCTGTGATCAACATGCTAGAACTCGGGGAATATTGTTCTCATGGGCCCTTATTAAAGCGTCCACTAGATATCAAGTCCACCACAAAGATTAGAGAGACGCTGACACAAGAACTGGCGGTGAGCATGATACACATGGTTGCTTGTAGAACTAAGACTTAATGAGGGTTGAAGGCAGGCGATTGTAATATCTAAAGGTTATATGAACGGTCAACACAGATCTAGTACAACCATTAAAAAAGAGGAGAGAATGAGGTTAGCCTAAGAAAAACATTTTTTTCCAAGATTTTTTTGATGTGGACCATTTTTAAAGTCTTTATTGAATTTGTTACAATATTGCCTCTGTTTTATGTTTTGGTGTTTTGGTCCCAAGGCATGTGGGATCTTAGCTCTCCAACCAGGGGTCGAACCTGCTCCCCCTACATTGGAAGGTGAAGTCTTAAACATTGGACCACCAGGGAAGTCCCCCAAAAACATTTTTTAAAGTGTTTTCTCTAACCATAATTTGTGATGGTATTATTATTCCAAGACTGTTGTACAATTATAGCTTAGAGTAAATGATGGGATATTCTAATTCTATCAGCCTCTGGATCCTTGAGACTAGGATTCTTGGTATGGAAGAAAGGGTGCAATCCCCTAGTAACAATGAGTAGCTCTAGTGCCCAGAATATGGCCCTGAAATACTAGAAGAATTGTGAGAAGTGATACATAGGAGATAAGAAAGGTCAGAAATATGGATAATGGGAGATAAGAAAGGTCAGAAATACAGATAATGGGAGGGGAAGAAGTCCAAAGAAATGGAAAGAACTAAAGAATACTAAAAGAAACTAGGGTTTCTTGGAGAAATGGCTGATTCTAGATCTGGAGTAGGAAATGTACAAGATGAACAGGAGCATCTTGATACAGAATGGGGCAGGAAGGCTATCAAAGACTACTAGAGGGGCAGACAAAAGGCTCAGGGGCCATTCTGAAGAGGCTTCCGCATTGTTAGTGAGAATAATGTTGAAATATGTTTAAATCCATGATTTTATAGTAGTATCTAAAAAGAAAACTAATTGGTCACCTTCTGAGGATGATAGATAAGCAATTCATTATTTTGAAAACTGAATAAAAACAAAGAATCGACTACTTCTCCTTTATGAATTGTGCAAACACATGGGTCACCAAATGGTATATGAGGGGAAGTATCTCTTTATTAGATGATTCCAGCCAATAAATAAAAACAATGTGATAGAATATCACCATTCCAACTATCTCAAATGAACTAATTAACCTAGTCATTGAGCACTAACTGCCGACATTAAAAGAAAACAACAACCCTGGTGAAGGAAGGAATACCCCACCACTTCACCTTGTCAAAGAGAAGGAATCTGAGTCTCATTAATACTCTGGATCCGGTGGCCAGTTTGCAGGAAAAAACAGAGGACAGAGGAATATGCTGACCTGTACCATAAGCAAGCAGTCATAGTAGTCCAGATTGGAGGAAACTGCACAGGTTAAACAGCCTAGGTCCTTCAACAGATACACTGTAAGGGAAAGAAAGGGATGGAGGGGGATATACCAAGTTAAAAGGGGAGCAAACTAAACTACTGTGCCCATTGGGGTGATAAAACCATAAAGTAACACAAGAGGGTGATGATATTTTTAGAGGGAGAGTTGGAAGGTGTGATTAGTATGGGGTACACAGAGAATACTTCACCAAGTGTTCCATTATTAACACACTACGATACTTGCTTTACCATACATGTAGCCAAAGCTATCCCTCCATCCATCCATCAATCCATCTTAATTTTGGATGCATTTAAAAGTAAATTACAGGGCTTCCCTGGTGGCGCAGTGGTTGAGAGTCCGCCTGCCGATACAGGGGACACAGGTTCGTGCCCTGGTCCGGGAAGATCCCACATGCCGCGGAGATGGACCCGTGAGCCATGGCCGCTGAGCCTGCGCGTCCGGAGCCTGTGCTCCGCAACGGGAGAGGCCACAACAGTGAGAGGCCCGCGTACCGCAAAAAAAAAAAAAAAAAAAAGTAAATTACAAACATTTGTATACTTCCCCCAAAGTACTTCAGTACTCTAATACGATTAACCAGACCTTAATATTTGCTTACAGTTTTTTTCTTTTGATGTAAAATTTACATGAAATGCACAAATTTGTAGTGTACGTCCACTGAGTTTTGACAAATGCATCCACCCATGTAGCTCCTATCAAGATATACATTACCATCACCCCCAAATTCCCTCATGTTCCTTCCAGTTCTCTAAAATCTGAATGTATTTTTCCTCAAATGATTAAATTCAAGAACAAAATTGATTTCCTTTTGAGTAAAATGAAAAAGAAGCCTGTTTTACTTCCCCCAACATCGCTAATTTTTGTAGATATATTCCAGGAATCTCACTTTGGATTATTGTTAGCAGTACTGAGAGGAAGTCTAGAATGGTGGTTAAGATTTTGGAACCAGACCGCCTGGGTTTGAATCCCAGCTCTTTCCCTTATCAACAGTGTGACATTTCTATGTACCTTCTCTGCCTCAGTTTCCTCCTTTGAAAGATGGAGGTAATAATAATGCCTTCATCAAAGGGCAGATCTGAGGATTAAATGAGGTGGTACAGTCGGCCCTCCCTATTAGTGGGTTCCACATCCACGGATTCAACCTATAGCAGGTCAAAAATATTCTAAAAATTCTAGAAATTTCCAAAAAATAAAATAGTAAAACTTGAATTTGCCACAGACTGGCAATTATTTGCATAGAATTTACATTGTATTTACAATTATTTACATAGCAGTTATATTGTATTAGGTATTATAAATAATCTAGAGAAGATCCAAAGTGTACATGAGGATGTGTATAGGTTATACTCAAATACTACATCATTTTATATAAGGGACTTGAGTATTCATGGATTTTTGGTATCCTCGGGCGTCCTGGAACCAATGCCCCATGGATACCAAGGGACAACTATATATGTAAAGCACTTACAACAGTACCTGGCACATAGTAAACAAGACATGTGTTTACTTTATTGTTATTAAATTACCATTTTACACTGTGGATTATTTCTTTCAAGAACTATTTTGATGATTGCATTCAGATTTAAAATTACGTTAATGGGCTTCCCTGGTGGCGCAGTGGTTGAGAGTCCGCCTGCCGATGCAGGGGACACGGGTTCCTGCCCCGGTCTGGGAAGATCCCACATGCCGCGGAGAGGCTGGGCCCGTGAGCCATGGCCGCTGAGCCTGCGCGTCCGGAGGCTGTGCTCCGCAGCGGGAGAGGCCACAGCAGTGAGAGGCCCGTGTACTGCTAAAGAAAAAAATAAATAAATAAAATAAAATAAATAAAATTACGTTAACAAGAATTAAATTAACAACAATTATTTAGACTTAACTGGATTCGAGGGTCTATTGGAGGCGTTCGATGATTTAACTATGGGTCATCCTTGCAATCTGGAACCATTTGTTCTAGTGTCCTTCAGAGACCATCCGTCTAGTGCAGATCCCACGTGGTGTCGAGGAAACCTCGTACCTTCTCTCTTTAGTTTCCTTTTCTATGAGGTGTGAGGAGCACCAGAGACTCATACAGGAGATTCATCAGACTCATCACAGGAGCTGCTTGGTTATAAATTAGATTATTCATATGAAAACTTGTGGAAGTCTTCGGGAAATCGATACGCTACAAATGCCCGTGATTGCTGTTATTTATCATTCTCCAAGTGAGTCAGTCCTTTTCCTCAAGCCGGGCATGCTAACTTTAGCAGACAGGGTCAGCTTGCAGATCATCCATAACTGGTGTCCCCTTTCTTCTTCCCCCTTGAGTCATCCTCCCCAAGGATGCCTCCATTTCCACCACCACCTTCCAGCCATCTCTCCTGTACGACACGGTCAGCCACCATTACAACAGCTCCAGCCCATCCAGGACTCTCACAGAGGCCAGATCTACCTTTTTCTCTATGAGGGAGCAGGAAAATACCTACCATTTCTTTGAAATAGTTAGCTTTGCAGCTATGGAATTGAGGGCAGTCTTTTGGAATTCTGTTTGATTTTACTGTGTGCATGTTTACTCTTCTGTGATCAAACCTCCGAAGTTTACTGACAGAACGTGCAACAGAAACTTTGTTCCATCAAGATGGATCGTTTGGATAATGTTAAAATTATCCTAAATTTCTTCTTTCCCTTAGACAAGCGAACCTACATTTAATAGTGGTGATGGCTGCACAAGACTGTGAATGCAGTGGATGTCCCTGAATTGTATACTTAAAATGATTAGAATGGAAAATTATATATATTATTATATAAATATATATAAATCATATATTTATATTATAATATAAATCATATATATAATATATATATGATTTAACTGCAATAAAAAGAACGTGTTAGACTTTGGAGGTCCTATAGCCCACTGACAAAGGCTGGTAAGGGGGAAGAAACATGTAAGTTATTATTATCCTTTACTGGCCTGAATCTGTAGAGGATCTGTACTCTGGGTAGCTCTCCTGAGCAGCCTGTGTTTAGTGGAATCTTAAGCAATTAAGACAAGGTGTGTTGGGGACTTCCCTGGAGGTCCAGTGGTTAGGACTGCGCACTTCCACTGCAGGGAGCACGGGTTCGATCTCTGGTCGGGTAACTAAGATCCCACAAGCTGCGCGGTGCGGTCGAAAAAAGACAAGGTTTGTCAAATTTGAGGATCTTTAAGTAGAACTTTGGTTCTCAGCCACAAAGTCAGCTGACTGTGGTGTAAATAGGTGAGCGGGGAGAGCTTTGCATTATTGATTTTCCTTCCTATGATTTAAATCTGATTACCAGCTGTGGAGTGATAGAGTGGATGCGCTAATCTAGAGAAGAAAGAGCTCAGTGTTTGCAGCCAGGGCTACTGGAAACCCTCATGTAGACCTTATCTGACTCCACTCCCTTTGTGCTCCTGCATTCATTAAGCCTCTGTCCTTGAGCCACTGCAGTCTCAGTAAAGTAAAATGCTGACTCCACTTCACCATGGGGTTAGTGTGTCACACCCTAAGTGACTGGGGACTCCGGAGAAGTAGCCTAACCCATGAGGTGTGTTCCTTTTACCGAGACCCACATTCCCAGGGCCCCTTAGGTTGCACAAATAAAGCTGTTTTGATGGCCTGTTGGCTGAGTTATCTTTGAAGTTTGGCTATTGAATGATTAATTTGGCCTTAGCCTGAAAAAAAAAAGAGGGCATTAATATAACTTGTGAAGCATTAAATATACTATTTTCGAGAACGAGATCCTTTATATAAACATTTGCTACACATTTTGCATATGCTTACGTTGAACTATTAAGTGTGTCAGTTAAGTTCTTAGGCATTACTTACAGTTTTAATATATCTGGGTGTGTTGAATCCCAAGCAATCTGTATCCAAGGAAGCATCTCACACTGTGAATTGCCAGCTGGGAGATCATTCATTCTTTCATTCAGCAGCAGGCAGTTAGCATGTGCAAGGCCCTCTGCTATGCCTTGAGTCCAGATCTAAAAGCACTCTCCCTATCATTCTTACTGCCACCAGTACGCCAGAAGCAGGGGACTTCCTTGGGAGGCCTTGGCAGGATGCCTCACCCTGAGAAAAAGCTGCTGTTCCCTAGCAAAGCCTAGGGTTGTTTTACTGACTTTCCAGGAATTTAGAGAACAAGGTGAGCAGGTGCTGGTATTAGGTGTATGATGTCTCCTTTCATTTTAATCATATAAATAAAGGGTTTTCTTTTTTTTTTTCCTGGGTTTTAAAACTGAAGTGTAGTTGATTTACAATATTGTGTTAGTTTCTGGTGTACAGCAAAGTGATTCAGTTATACATATATATTTTTTCCAGATTCTTTTCCATTATAGGTTATTACAAGATATTGAATATAGTTCCCTGTGCTATACAATAAATTCTTATTGTTTATCTATTTTATGTATAGTAGTGTTTATCTGTTAATCCCATACTCCTAATTTATCCCTCCCCCGCCCTTTTCCCCCTTGGTAACCATAAGTTTGTTTTCCATGTCTGTGAAATCTGTTTCTGTTTTGTAAATAAATTCATTTGTATTGTTTTTTAGATTCCACATGTGATATAATACAATATTTGTCTTTCTCTGTCTGACTTATTTCATTCAGTATGATAAACTCTAGGTTCATCCATGTTGCTGCAAATGGCAATATTACATTTTTTTATGGCTCAGTAATATTCCATTGTGTACATATACATCACATCTTTATCCATTCATCTGTTGATGGACACTTAGGTTGCTTCCATGTCTTGGCTATTGTGAATAGTGCTGCTATTAACATTGGGGTGCATGTATCTTTTTGAATTAGAGTTTTCATCCTTCCCAGATACATACACAGGGATTGGTGGATCATATGATGACTCTATTTTCAGCTTTTAAGGAACCTCCATACCGTTTTCCATAGTAGCTGCACCAATTTATATTCCCACCAACAGTGCAGGAGGGTTCCCAATAAAGGGTTTCTATTTGTTTATTTATTTATTCATTTATTTATTTTAAAGCATTTTCTTAATTTTCCACATCACCAGGCATTTTCTCCTAAACATCTCTTGAAAGCAGAGAGGCTTTTATCTCTCCCATAAGGTGGAACCTGAGATATGGATATGAATAGGCCAGCTCAAATCATGCAGCAAGTCACTGACAAAACTGGGGATCCCAGGTTCCAGGAAAGGATGGCATCTCATCCATCCCTTGAGGTCCTGACAGTCTCCTCTCCTTTGAGAAGCCTTCCTTCCCCTTCCCAGTCATTACCCATCTCTCCACCTCTTTCCTATAGAACCCAGCCTCCAGGCTCCTGGTCACACAGTTTTGTACTGTGTCTCGTTTCCACAACTAGATTGTAGGCTTCTTGAGTCTCTCAAGCAGAGTGTAGCACATAGTTGCCTTCTATGGCAACCCTTTCGTATCTTTCTATCTTCTCTACTTCTCCTTCCAAAATGTATCTGTGCTTTTCTATGTCTCATCTAGGAAGGGAAAGTGATATTCTCAGAACACCTATGGTCTATACTACAGTTATGATTGGCTATTTTGGGACAAAGCCTCTTGTTTGTGTCTTTTTTTTCATATACATTTATTTATTTATTTTATTTTTGGTTGCGTTGGGTCTTTGTTGCTGTGTGTGGGTTTTCTCTAGTTGCGGCGAGTGGGGGCTACTCTTCATTAAGGTGTGCGGGCTTCTCATTGCGGTGGCTTGTTCTGTAGTGGAGAACAGGCTCTAGGCACGCGGGCTTCAGTAGTTGTGGTACACGGGCCCTAGAGCGCGTGCTTCAGTAGTTGCTGCATGTGGGCTCAGTAGTTGTGGCATGTGGGCTCTAGGGTGCTTGGGCTTCAGTAGTTTTGGTGTGTGGCCTCAGTAGTTGTTGCTCACAGGCTCTAGAGTATAGGCTCAGTAGTTGTGGCTCATGGACTTAGTTGCTCCACGGCATGTGGGATCTTCCTGGACCAGGGATCAAACCCGTGTGCCCTGCATTGGCAGGTGGATTCTTAACCACTATGTCACCAGGGAAGTCCCTTGTTTGTGTCTTCTAATCAAATGGAGCAATTCTCCTTTTGTAGGGGCCTTGAAAACCCTAAGGCAAAGGCAGAGAATTAAGGTCTAGCTAGAAAACATCGTTTTCTATTTTTAAAAATAATTATTATAGGAGTTCCCTGATGGCCTAGTGGTTAGGACTCTGGATTTTCACTGTTGTGGCCCAAGTTCAATCCCTGGTCAGGGAACGCAAGCCACGTGGCATGGCCAAGAAAAAATTATTACAAAAAATTTGATATTTAACTAAATATGTGTATATGTACACACACACAAACATGTATGTAAGTTATGAAGGTCAAAAATAAAATACCAATGAAGCTGATATTCAACTTAATAATAAAATGTAACCAATACTATTGAAACTACCTTTGCATTTCTCCTTTATTTTATTCCTCTGCTTCCCCAAACCTACCTGAGTGAATCACTATCCTGAATTCTCTTCTTTATAATTTTAATACATAGGCATATATCACAAAACAATGTATTATTTAGTTTTACATGTTTCGACTTTAGACAAATTATATCATATAGTGTGTTTTCTTTTGGTATCTTGATTTTTTTTTTACTTAACATTATATTTTTCAGACAAACGTTACTGTGTGTAGCTGCAGTTCATTTATTCTTACTGCTGCATAATATTCCACTGTGTGAATATTCTGCAGTGTTTTAACCATTCTCCTGTTGATGGACACTTTGGTTGTTTTCAGTTTTTTACTAATAATGCTAGAACATTCTTGTCCCTGTCTCTTGGTGCAGATGTGCAAGAGTTTCTCCAAGGTATTTGGCAGTCCTTGGTTGGATTTACCCTCAGATCTATTTCTTGCCCTTCTGCTGACCTGCTTTGTATTACAGGAGGCTGACCCCTGCAGGCTGTGTGCTTCAGGCTTTTGTGTCCACTGGGTTTGGTGAGTGGGAGGCACTGGGGGGAGATTGGAGGGACAAGGAAGAGAGAAGCCAGGTATTTCTCCCCCTCTGTCTTGAGCAGTATTTTCGGAAATGGCTGTGGCTGTCTCCTCCTGGCTCTAGGGTCTGGACAGGCCATTGTGGTTCCAGCTTCTGCCAGGTGACTGTTGTCCATGCGCTTCTAGAACATTGTTTTCTCCCTTTGTCCCTTGTGACTAAGAGTCATCAAACTTTTCCTATAAAGGGCCAGATAGTAAATATTTAAGGTTTGCAGGCCACACAGTCTGTGTCGGAACTACTCAACTCTGTGAATGGGTGTGGCTGTGTTCTAATAAGACTTTATTTACAAAAACTGGAAAACATGTTTGTGAGACTATTTGATAATTGTCGTATAAATTCCTGAGGCTGAGTTTTATTCTTTCTGTCTTTTTTTTTTTAAAAACATCTTTATTGGAGTATAATTGCCTTACAATGGTGTGTTAGTTTCTGCTTTATAACAAAATGAATCAGCTATACATATACATATATCTCCATATCTCCTCCCTCTTGCGTCTCCCTCCCAGATTGGATGATTTTTAAGACCTGTCTTCAAGTTTGCTAACACATAGTTCATCTATTAAGCCCATCCAGTGAATTTTTCATTTCAGTTATTGTTCTTTTCAGTTCTATAATATCCATTTAGATCTTTTAAAATGTTTTGTTTTATTGCTGCGATTCCGTATATGTTCACTCAGTAAGACAATATGCTCCTTTAAGTCCTGAAACATACTTATAGCTGCTTGAGGTTGTCTGCAAAATCCAACCTCTGTGCCGACTCGGGGTCACATTTTCCTGTTTTTTTTTTTTTTTTTTGCATGTCTAACACTTTTGAACTGCATACTGAAGATTGCTGCTGATACATTGTAGAGACCCTGGATTTTATTGTCTTCATTTGAAGAGTGGTGATTTTTGCTCTATCAGGCAGTTCATTACCAGCAGGTCACCTTGAATTTGTGCAGAGTTAGTTTTATGCTTTGTTAGGATAGATCTATGCAAAGCTTATATCTGTGGCAAGCCCATTCCCAGCCCCTTGACCTTGGCAGGATTCCCCTCAGATCTTGTCAAGACTGCTGAGTGGTCTTTTTATTCCATACATATTTTAGAATCAGCTCATCAAATTCCTAGTTATTGGGGACCTATCATGTTTTCAGCTAAAGAAGAGTGGTTTAAGAATATGTGACATGGTCTTTGTTTACAATGAGCTTACATTTAAATTGCAGAGAGGACTAATATCCATGAAACAGTGAAGAGAATAAGATGGTATGTAAAGTGCAGGATGGTGTGGAATGTGTTAGACACAGAGGAGAAACCCAGAAAAGAGTTGGATAAAGAAGTTAGAAGAGATAGTGAGATTCCAGAGAGGGTGGTGGGGCTTGGAGGGTGAGATGAAGAAGAGAAGGGGCGGTGTGCTCAGAGGTGATAGAAATAGAACTTACCTGAGTGTTACTGCATCCCAGCTTACATATATTATCTCATTTGTTCCTCAAAGAACACTACTGGGTAAGACAGGTAATAGTCTTATTTTAGGGGATATAGAGGGAAAGTGATTTGCCTAAGAATCTAGTTTGTAAATGCTAGGCTGGAACTTCAGAGCGGATCTTCTGCTTCTAATCCAGAATCCTTTCCACTGCATCCCCTTAGCTCTTCATATAAAGAATGGTTTCGAAACAAAGCCAGGATGCCTGGAACTGTGGTTCGTGTTATGCACGTGACTTCTCCCTTCCCCAGAGCATGTCAGGAATCAGGACAAGCTGCTTGATCTGTGACCCTGTGTAATGCTTTTAGCATCCAGGCCGACTCAGCCAGGGGGCCTGAAGGGGAGATTAGGGGGAGAAAATAAGAGAGGCAGGTGAGAATCACGTGACCTCAAAAAGATCTTGAGTACCTCTTAGGAAATTAAATTTAATACAGAATCCTTATATTGATACCATGGCTCTATTATAACAGGCTTATTGTTTTTCCTTAAAAAGAATGTCACCCAAAGGGGAAAGGGCAGGGGTGGGATGAATTGGGAGATGGGGATTGACATGTGTACACTATTGATACTATGTATAAAACAAATAACTAATGAGAACCTACTGTAGAGCACAGGGAACTCTACTTGGTGCTTTGTGGGGACCTAAATGGGAAGGAAATCCCCCAAAGAGGTGATATGTGTATATGGATGGCTGATCACTTTGCTGTACTGTAGAAACTAACACACCATTGAAAAGCAGCTATACTCAATAAAAATTAAAAAGAAATGAATGTCACAAAGTAATTCTATATTTTTATCAGACAAAATTCGCGGTACCATCGCTGCCTCCGGACTTGCATTTGGCACAACATGGATCTGGGCTCAGAACGCGTCCTCCCGTGCAAAACAGCTGTAAAGTTGATAGTCCTTTCCAGCAATTTCCCTGTCTTAATCTATTCCCAACACTTCAACTGTTGAGTCCCATCTGGTAGCCAGTGCCCTCTTGATGACTGTCCCTCACTTCTAAGCAACAGCAGTGTTCAAGATTGAATGTGACTGAAGCAGGCTAGGGTAAACTGATTTGTGATAAGCTATTTTGATGTCTTTCAGGAGCATCTTCATTTTTTAAAAAATATTTACTTATTTATTTTATTTTTGGCTGTGTCGGGTCTTAGTTGCCACACCTGGGATCTTCGTTGCTGCACGCGGGATCCTCCACTGCTGTGTCTTCTCGTTGGGTGCGCCGGCGTCTCTCTCGTTGTGGCGCGCGGGCTTAGTTGCCCCACGGCATGTGGGATCTTAGTTCCCCGGCCAGGGATCGAACCTGTGTCCCCTGCCTTGGAAGGTGGATTCTTAATCACTGGACCCCCAGGGAAGTCCCCAGGAGCAGCTTCATTTAATTGAAGCAAAGCCTCAAGTGGAAGAGCTAAAGGTGTGCAATGGTGGACTTTCCAGCCGTTATCACTGTTGGGTGGGAGGCGGACGGCAAATTAGAGAAAGAAGATTTTGTTTTAGTCCTTCGCTTTATATCAGAAGTCACATCAAATCAGCAAGCATTTACTGAGTGCCTGTGAAAGGCAAATCAGCGAACTTCTACTGGATGCCCACGATATGTCTCACCATGAGATATATGGTTTAATCTTGAGCAGTGTAGGGTCTATTAGAGATGATGTAACTTGGGAAGTCTTAATTTGGCGTCTTTAGATATTCCATGAACTATCTGAAATTCATGCAGTATTTGATGCATGTGAGTGTATGTATATATATTGGTGGGGGGGAAGGGTCCAGATCATTCATCAGAATCTCAAAGGAGCCTATAGCCACTCCCCTTCCCCCAAAGCTTAAAAATTACTAGCAAGAGTTCCCTCTTCTGTCTGCATGTAGACTCAGGACTATGGTAGAGGTGGGCTCATTTCCTTCTCGAATAGTGATGTCACAGTCAGGATTTGGAATCACATCTCAAGGCTCCTTCCAGCTTCGTCATTGTTGCAGGTTAGATTGGGAAACAGATTCTTCAGCTGAGATTAGCCTTCAGGAAGTTTATTTGGGAGTGCTTTTGGGATTGACACTTGGGAAGGGAAGAAAGCAGGACTGGGCAGAGGGAGAAGCTTTGATGCCATCTCAGAGGATGCTGTGGTTGATCCCATGGGGACCAGGGGGCTTGGCCTTTACACCTCCCACTGATCAGTCATTGGATGAGGAAGTGTGACCTCGGGTGAGGCGGCAATCTCCATCTGAGGCAGTCCCAGCGGCAGGGGTCTGGTGGGGACTAACAGTGGAGGGCTGCCTGCTGGCAGTCCGCTCAGCAGTGTAATTCCTTCCTTTTCAGTGTTCATAAGGGTCTAGCTCTGTGCTGCTCAGATCCACTTCTTTTGTGTAAGGTCTGGGGGAAACTCCTCCAGGATTCGAATTGGACTGTCCTCCTGGGTAAGCTGATCTTACTGATGTGGCAGTAAATCTCTGTAGTCTTTATCTCCCACCCCTGGGAGAGCATATGTCTTAAGTCCCCCAGTGTGCTAGCCACTTGTCCATCTGGTCTGACTGTATAATAATCATCTGTGTGGAGCACCAGTGTGAAGTTCTGTGGGGTTTTCAGCCAGACCACCAGGTCTCTTCAGAGAGTGGGAGGGTTAATATAGCTCTGGGGCAGGACTGTAAATGTATCTTGTATACAAGACTATAAATGTATACTGTTGTTTGTTCTAAGTGAATGGGAACCGTTTCTGATCATCTTTTCTAAGAGAGATATTTGCGGATCATAGCACATACCTGAGGCCATGTTAATCTGCTCTACCAAAGAGAGGCACATCTGGAACAGCAGCTGCAATTGGGGATACTGCTTGGTTGAATTTGCAGTAGTTTCCTTTCATACCCCAGCATTTGTCTTATTTTTTGCAGGATCCCAGATTGGTAAATTAGATGAGGACATGATGAGGACCATCCTCTCTGCATCCTTTAGATCTTTAAGGGAGGCACTGTTTTTTGCCAGTTCCCCAGGATGCCATATCGATTTGGATTTACTATCTGGGCTTATTTGTAAGCCAAGGGGTGGTGGTCAGTTTCAGGGTTTTCACTTGGCCTTCCCATGATGATAGCTCTTACCTGACAGGCCAAGAACTGATATGGAAGTTCTACCAAATAATAAGCGTGTTCTTCCAGTTATACATTTGGGGATCCAAGAAATGACTGTTACATGGGTCGTAGACCCAGTGGACTTTCTGTGAATAGGACCTGGGCTAGGATTTCAGTTTTTACCTAAATCCCATACGACCCCACTGTAAGGGCTGGGGTGGGAGTGCTTGAGCTGGTTTTTTTTTTTTTTTTTTTTGTGGTATGCGGGCCTCTCCTGTTGCGGAGCACAGGCTCTGGACGTGCAGGCTCAGCGGCCATGGCTCACGGGCCCAGCCACTCCGCGGCATGTGGTATCTTCCCAGACCGGGGCACGAACCCGTGTCCCCTGCATCAGCACGCAGACTCTCAACCACTGCGCCACCAGGGAAGCCCTGTGCTGTTTTAGATCTCTGGAAACTAATGTCAGTTTCGACCCTGTGTCCAACAGTCCTTCTGGGCAGTTCCCTTTCCTCAGTGCATGGTTATCTGAGTAATGGCTCTAGAGGCCCATGTGGAGAGAAAACCTAAGGAAACATCACCATGTACGCTTGCCAGGATGTTACAGGATCCTTGCATTTGGGAATCTGTCTTCTCTTCCAGGCAGTTATTTCTGTGTCAAAAAACTAGCTCAGGTTCAGAAACCCGGCAAGGGACCATGACGTTTTACTGGGGTAATGGACCTCAGCTTCCTGATTATCCATCCTTGATTTATTTTGATTTTACAGTTTGAGTGATACATTTATTGGGGTCCCACTTATTTTGTCCTTAGGGATCCTGTGTTCTGTTCATCATCTCCTGAACTCTGTGTCTCAGGCCTCCTGGTCTCCCCCAACCTTGCCGCTCACTGTGTTAATTACATCCACCTTCCCTCTGACTGGAAGCATTGCCACCTGGCCACGGAGGTAGGGTAAGGTGGTAGGCGTGGATTGTACCATCCCATCCTCATTGCTATCAATGAGTTGTTTTGTAACGGCATCTCTCCCATCGGCTCTGGCCCACAGAAGGCAGCCACCACTGAACTTCTCAGCTTTGGTAAGTGCTGCATCCTCTGGTGGGTTTTCTGGCCTCCTATCCATCTAGCGACACCCACCCCAGCATTTCAACCCTTCTTCTGTGGTCTGCCATGGCAGTTCTGGTATTTCTACTTCACTTAGTGGGGCCCATTGCCTTTTCTATGCTTTTAGGAATCATGCTAGGAATGTGTCGGCACCATTACCTGGGATCCTTGCCAGGGTGGTACATCATGTATCCCAGGAGAGTGCTCTCCAAGCGATAAACTCTCCATTATTAAGCCTTGTGTTCTGCCCTCCTTGATGGGGCACGCTCAGGATGCAGCCCTGGGTGCCTGCCTCACTCCTGCATGCTGGCGAGGACCTGCAGCTCCTTGGTGGCCCCTTCCTCCCTCCCCATGGCCAGATCCTTTCCCCCCACTTCGCTCCCAGCTGCCTGCACTTAAACAGCATTTAATATTTACAGTTACAAAGCTGGATTTTGTTGTGACTTAAACCTTGTTATCTGCCTAATGATGGGAAGGGGAGGTGAGGTTGAATCCAAAACACGTTGTTTTGCTGGGGAGAAGCCTCTGTGTCACCTCCAAGCGAGAGGGGAGTGCTATCCCCTAATAGGGAGGAGTGGGCCACTTCAGCAGGTTCAGAAGTTTAGGGGAAGTATAGGAATTTAGCATTTCCAGGTGGATCAACCCAGATGCCTCCATCCTATGAGTCATGGTCCCGTTCTTTCCCAACCAGGACTCTATCCTTGGTATAGCAAATCTATACTGGTCGGGACTTTAATGTACCTTGGAGCTCAGCTGCTCTTACTATTAAGTCCTGGGACCAACCCTCAGCCTTTTCTACCCTCCCACTACAGATGATGACAGCCTCCTCACATGCTATTTAAGAGGCCATCTAGCTTTTACACTCAACTTTTTGCTTTCTTAATTTTTTTTTTTTTTTCTGGCTGCACCACACAGCATGTGGGATCTTAGTTCTCTGACCAGGGATCGAACCTGCGTCCCCCGCATTGGAAGCGAGGAGTCTTTACCACTGGGACCACAGGGAAGTCCCTACACTCAGCTTTTAATTGATGATTAATTGCTCTCAGCTTTTCATTAATTTAAAAAAAATTTATCAATTAACTAATTTATTTTTGGCTGCATTTGGTCTTCGTTGCTGCGTGCGGGCTTTCTCTAGTTGTGGTGAGCGGGGTCTACTCTTTGTTGTGGTGAGCGGGTTTCTCATCGTGGTGGCTTCTCTTGTTGCGGAGCACAGGCTCTAGGTGCATGGGCTTCAGTAGTTGTGGCACGTGGGCTCAGTAGTTGTGGCTCACGGGTTCTAGAGCTCAGGCTCAGTAGTTGGTGCACGGGCTTAGTTGCACCGCGACCTGGGGGAATCTTCCCGGACCAGGGATCAAAGTGTCCCCTGCATTGGCAGGTGGATTCTCAACCACTGTGCCACCAGGGAAGCCCTCATTATCTTTTTCCATAGTGTCAATTGTGTTTAGCAATAGCCATGCAACTTCATTACCCTTACTGCTACTATTTCTCTAATGCATGATACATCACGCCAGCCAATGCCTTTCTTTCCACCAGTGTAGCATCCCAGCTCACCACAGATGAAATTTTAACGATTACAGTGCTACCTTATGCCACCTAGTACCACACAGTCCCACTAGTGATGGGATCCTCATTGCCAACTGGGTGATCCACTTCCAAAATCCTAACCTGATGTCCACTTTCTCTGACTATGCCTGGTACCAACTTAAGATTAGCATGCAAAAAATTTATTAGGAATTGCTCTTAGGATCAAAACCTGTGGAGGGGAAGGGAAATGGAGCTGTGATGCAGTCTCAGTGGAGGCCTCAGCTGACCCCAGTGGGAGCTCAGAAGCTGAGATCTATGACCCTTTAGGATTGCCCCAAGTTGGGGCAAGAGGGCTTAGTCTTAAACCGCCATGTCAAAAAGTCATTGGATGCAAGATGCTTTGGTAAGGGGCCATGAGATTGAAAGCGCGGCTGACATCAGCCAGGGTGATTTGTGTAGGGGCTCACAGCTGAGGGCTTTTGGCTGGCAGCACTCCTAGGACCTGGGAGTGACTTTCATCCCTGAAGGCAGATCAGTGTAGAGCATCACAGCGTCCAACACAGGCACTACTTAGGATTTTTAAAATCTTGAAAGTGACATCTCCAGACTCATCTGCCTTTGTTGATGAAATAGATGTGATTGTCTTCATAGTAAAGAATAAATAGTAAACTTAAAGACTAAATACTCTTTTAAGGGTGGGCAAACTAGTCGGGAAGTGAGAAGAACAGGCTCTGACTCTGTGGTCTTGAGCAAATCATTTCACCTTTGAGCCTCTTTCCTTCTCTGGGATCTAGAATGCCAGTCCCTGCCCTGTTTGCCTTCTGTTGATTGAGGATCTCATTAGCTGTTAGACAAAATATTTGAAAGGGATCTCTGATTTTAAAGCTTCAGCCAGCCTAGCACGGTTCCCTGTGCACAGTAGGACCTGCTACAAGTAATAGGGGTTGGAAGGATTCCTCCTTTTCCAGAAGAGTTTCCCTACAGTTAAAATTGTTTTCCACTGGAAGTCTTTTCAGAGTGCTCAACCCTTGAGAAAGAAAGCGTATTAAGTTGCTATCACTCATGCACACCCTCCTAGGATGTTGGGAGGAGCCTCCCGATGTGGAGAGGGATCCCAGGAAGGAGGTATGTGAGAATGTTGAAAATACACCATTGACATGTGCCCCACTGGCTAGGGTAGCTAGGTTGAGTGGGCTGTGGCTCACTGGTTTGCTCACGGGAGGTTTGGAGCCCTCCTACAGCAATAAATGAGCTTGCCTATTTTTCTAGTTAGATTCTAAATCAACTGTGTTTCTGCAGAAACCCAGAGTCCCTCAGAGGTCTCCGAATCCTGGCACTCCTGGCAGTGTGTGTTAGGGACTGACTGGGCAGGTAAGGAATGGACAGGAACTTCTCACTGTCTATTCAGTAGAAATGGAGTGGATAAAGAGAACTGATAAAATGCAGCTTTGAAATTTACCTCATTCATCATTTCTAGTGTTTTCGATGCTGGCTAATGCACTGCACTCAATCTCTCAGCTCCTGGTAGGAGGTAATAATGACACCTATTTGGGGCAGAGTGGATGACAAAAATCCCCTGCATCCACATAGTATCTGTTCACAACTTTATTCTCTGCTCACAGAGCCCAACTAGAATCAGCCTGTGTTAGTTTAAGTCTGTGGAGAAGCAGACTCCAAGGTGGCATTAGACACACAAGAGCGTTCCTGAGGGGGACGTGGGGAGCCGGGGAAGGCCGACGCGGTGATGTAGATCTGACCCCCGAGGAAGGAAGAAGCAAAGAAGAAGAGTCTTGGACGAAAACACAGTCAAAAGAGGTTCAGCCAGGCTGATGGGGAGTCCTCAAGCCGGTTACACACTGGAGAAGTCCTGCCTCTCGCTGCACTGAGCCACCTTAATCTCCCCAATGTGCTTAATTGTTGTCAATTACCCACCCCACAGCAGGAGGTCTGAGCCGTGCATTTTCAGGGCCACCAGGGTCCATCCCTTGCTCTGCACAGATCTACTGCTTTCCACAGCTCAGGGAGCAGCTTCTGCATAGCTCCTGTCAGCCTCTCTTCCTGAGGGGAGCCTAGAGGAGGTTCATGGGATGAACAACGACCCATTGTTGTGGTTGGTCTCTGGGCCACAAGAAGGGCTCATCCTCTTCTTCCTCCATCATCCATCCTAAATTCCCTTCACCCTCAGCCATTACCTTGGTAGGTGGCAGCAACTTACTGGTATTGTGACCCAAACCTTCATCTCCAGGGCCTGAGCTCTTGGTAATCATACCCTTCTCAGGCTGGTGCTGCTACACATCTGTTTACAGTTATAAGGCGAGGGAGTACCAGCAGGCACTACCCCAGACCCTCTCCTGGTGCCCTGAAGTAAAAGGCCAGCCACTGGCCACCTCTCCAGAACCTTTGCATACTCTCACTTTGGGCCACTTCTCCACATGGGCACGACGAAGAGCTCCGCTCGTAACTCAACTCACAGGGAAGACTTTTTGTCTCTGCTGTCTTTCAAGACCAACTCTGAACGTGGCTGCGATACAGTTGCTGTCCATTTTCAGCTTGTATCCACATACAGCTTGTGACCAAACATTTAAAAAATTGAGATGTAATTCACATACAATACAAATTTGTAAGTCATTGGAAAGCCAAACGTGGGCCTTTTCCTGCTCTTTCAGCTGGTTGTGTAGAACTCCCTGGATGGCCATAGACGCAAGCTCAGAGGGAGGCACTGGAGCAGCTGTGGCGGACGGTCTGCGGACTGTGCCCTCTGTTCCTGCTCAAGCTCAATTACGGATGCACATTTCATCTTATGATGGGCTGAGGCTGGGCCTGTCCCACTTTATGACTTGGCAGGTCCAACAGATGCAGCTCTTCATGGACAGCTCTATTGGTTACCCCAGGGCCAAGCATTCTGTCTCTATCAGGACCCCCTCAGGAACTGTTTTTCAAGAGGCATAAAACCCTCCACTGCAGATGGCATGGCCTTGCTCCAGAATCGCAGGGGGCTACATTGTGATTCTCCCACCGGGGATTACCATAGACTCCACAGCGTGTCTTTTTTCCACCACTAACACCCCCTGCATGATAGGGTCCGCTGGATAGTATGGCCCAAGTATCAGGACAGGTCTGTAGTACCTGCCGTATAGCCCTTTCCTGCTCTGGGCTCCACCCAAATCAGGCATGCCCCTGATTACTGGACCTCTAAACACTTCGCTGAAGTGGCAGGTCCCTGCTGCTTCAAGGGGTGTATCCTCCATCCCTGCCACAATTGTGTTTTATCAAGGCCTCTAGTGTACCACAGCTTTTGCTCATCCTGGCATTGATGGAATGTTTTGGTCTGATGTTCTGTGGGATGGCCAGGTGACCAGAGGGCTTCTGACTATATCACGATAGAGGGCAGGAGAATTAACATAACCCTGAGGCATTATTGTAAATGAACATTGTTATTGGTCCCATGTGAACGCTGAATGGGAAAGAACGCATTAGCCGAATCGAGTGCACATTCTGTGCTTGAGGCCTTGTTAGATTGATGTAGCATTAATCCTATGCCCAGAGCAGCAGCTACAGTCGGGACTACTACTTGGTTGAGCTTGTAGTCTACAGGCATCCTCTGGGAGCCATCCAGTTTCTGCAGGGGCCAGACTGGTGAACTGAAAGTATGATAGGTCTTCCATCCTGTAGGTCTTTAATGATGATACTAATCTCCATCCCTACGAAGTGATACTGTGTTTGATTTACTATCTTGGCTTGTGGGGACTCAGTTTCAGAATTTCCACCTGGCCCTTTCCACTCTGATAGCTCTTACCCTCCAGGCCAAGGACCCAATGTGAGGGTTACTGCAACTGCCACGTATATCACTTCCAATCATACAGTCAGGGACTGGGGCAATGATCACTGGGTGGATCGCTGCACCCACTGAGAGCTGGATGATAGCCAGGATGTATTTACTACGTGGCCTCGCCTAAGATAACAACAGGGGGGCGTGATGATGCTTTGGGTCCCCAGGCATCAATGTTACCTCAGATCCTGTGTCCGGTAGTTCTCAAAAAGCCTGGAAACTTCCGTATCCATATAATCACATGAGTAAATGGCCCTAGGTCCTTTGCAGAAGGAATCATTACAGTATATACTTGCTGTGCTATTGTGGGTCCTACATACCTGTCCGCCTCACGTCTTTTAAGGCAGTGGATTCCAGATCTACAAATTGCCTTGGATCTGGGAGCTGAGAAGGGAAAGTGACTTTTTACTGAGGTGACCACCCTCAGCCTCTTGTTCCTCCATTCTTGCCCTTTCCCCCCTTATCGACATTAAATTAAGTAGCATTCTTGATGGCTGCCTATCTATTTCACCTGCAGGAACACTGTGCTCGATTAACTATCTCCAAACTCTCTGAGTGTCAAGCCCCCTTGACTGCCCCCCGGGCCACTGTGACTTTGGACCCCATCATCCTCATAGATGTTAACAAGCCTGGCTCTGTGATGACCTTTCCTATCATGAGCTCTGGCCCGCCGAGGAGAGCCACCACTCAACTTAGTGATGCCAGGTGGATGGAGAGTCCTCGAGCCAAAGCTGCCTGTTAGAAGAGTGTGTGCCCTGCTGGAATGAGCCCGCCTTAGTAGCCCTGCTGTCCTCAGTCATTGGCTGGGAGCGGCCAGCAGAAGCCTGGCACAAGGGCAGTGGCCAATCTAGAGCAGGAGCAGCTGGGCCATCAGTCAGTTATGCTCCCTGCTGCAGGCGGCCTGGGCACTTTCCCTGGCTGCTGCACAGCCTCTCTCAGGAAGCATCCAGGAGTGAAGAAAGCCTCTAGCTTATAACGTGGTAACAGGAAGGAACAACTGTGCCAAAGTCACTAAGCATAGTTTCTGGGGGTTTTTTTCCCCTAAAATATTTCTAAACAAGTCACTTTCAAGCACTAATTCTTCTATGTGCCCGACCTTTAAAACATTGAGATACAATTCATATACCGTAAAATTCACCTATTAAAGTGTACAATTGAGTGGTTTTTTTCCCTATATTCACAAAATTGTGCAAGTATCATGAGAGTCTAATTTTGGAACATTTCATCACCCCCAAGAGAAACTCCATCCACATCAGCGGTCACTCCCCAGTCTTCCCTCCTGCCTAGCTCCTGGCATCCACAAGTCTACTTTCTGTCTCTATGGATTTGCTCCTTCTGGACATTTTACATAAATGGAATCACATATATGGCCTTTTGTGTTGGGCTTCTTTCACTGAGCACAGTACTTTCAAGGGTCATTCATGTTGTAGTATGTATCAGTATTTCATTCCTTTTTATGGTTAAACAATAGTCTTGTATGGATATACCACATTTGGTTTATCCATTCACCAGTTGATGGACATGGGGATTATTTCCAATTTTGGGCTATTATGAACAATGCTGATCTGAATATCTGTGTACACATTTTTGTGAAAGTATGTTTTCAGTTCTCTTGGGTATAAGAGTGAATCGCTGGGTCAGAGGGTAACTCTGTGTTTAAATTTTTGAAGAATTGCCAACCTGTTTTCCAAAATGTGTGCCCAATGTTTTTATAGGCATTTTGGAAAACACGAAAGTGAAGATAACCTCTCATTCCAAAGAATTTACAATTTACAGTAAATGAGGAGATGAGATTAAGATGCATACATTAAACTATAATGATAATATAGCTTATAATTAAGAGCCAAACCATGTAGCTCTAAATTAAAAGTGGATCTACAGTCCTACACACTCTCAGAGCTGGAAGGGAAGGATGAATATGTCTGAAATAGTTAGGGCTATGCCGCTGAAAGCCTGCATTTCCACAATCCTCTTCAACAAGACCGGCATGGGACTACCCGGGACAAAGGAGTAGCAACTGCTTGACACTCTGGAAAGGCTGCCCTGTGTCAGGGATGTTTTCTGCTTTCTTCATTTTACATTATTTTTAAAGATAAAAAATCAGATATGGTGGACATAGTTTGAAGTTATGTTTTAGATATTTTCTCCAAAAGTGAACATAAATTTGAGGAAAGCTACTTCCGTTCTCCGATCTGGTCTCCCTTGTGACATATGGTACACATTTTGTTGACTCACTTGTTGGAGTTATGGTTAAAATCCGTGGCCAGGAGCAGAGGGAGAGCAACTAGTTCACACAAGAAATGAACCCTGACCTATGCACTCGGGGCCATGTTAAGCAATAGCTTGGGACATTTTCTAGCTATGCTAAAACAATATTGTAGCATTAGTGTTCTGTCTCCTTCTTCCTTCAGAGGTCTTCTTAATGGAAGAAGTCAAATGCTTTCCACTTGCCATCCATTTATCTTTCAGAGAGCAAATAAATGATAGGATGGGAGTTATTCCTACTGAATTATTCTGAGATACTTCTTAAGTAAAACCGGCATCACCTTTGGTCCATTTCATGTGGATGTTTGCAGTTGATTTCCCGCTCTCTGAATTTTGTAACTCTTCCTCTCAGCATCCAGACCCTGCTGTCCTCCTTAGAGAAATCAGCCGCCATTGGCCACCCTGGAAGCCTGCGCTCCCCTCGTGCTGTCACTTGCAATTGCTCACCCAATTTGTCCTTCACAGAGAGATTTGTTCTGAACGCCACACACCCTTCTTTCTAAGCTCCCTCACCTTCTTATAAGGCTGACATTCATTCTGAATTTTCAGTAAGAAAATATAGGGAGTGGGGGGAGAAAGAAGCCTTTTCTCTTTGTGCATGAAGGAGCATGTTCTGTATCCCTTTTTGAAGGAGCAGAGACTTGATAATGGACTGGTTCCCCCCCACCCCCGCCTTGTTAAAATTCTCATCTTTTAGTATTAAAAAAAAACCCAATTGCATGGTGAATTGTCTTTATTTTCTCCATGACTAAACACTGCATTTTTCAGCATTTAACAAGTCATTGTTCTGAAAAATTGGTTTCAGATCAGACCCTGCTTCCTAATGAGGCAATGACTTTGTTGGTAATATATTTTTTTCCCCGGGACTGTAAACAGCAGCAGACATGGAAAAAGGTATAAAAGATGGATGGGAAATAAAATTATGCAATTCCCCCTTTCCAGTGGTGTGGTGTCTGTGAGTAATAAAAGACTGATGGAAGACTGATGGGGTCTTTGATTGAAATTCTATCTATCGGAAGTGCTAATTAAATAACTACTGTATAACCAGCCCTGGTCATTGTTTGTTGAGGACCCAAGAAAAGGAGAGTTGCTGCAATCTAATCTGGGAGGAAAGTTTTATTTTTAAAATTTATTTTATTTAAGTATAGTTGATTTACAATGTTGTGTTAATTTCTGCTGTACAGCAAATTGATTCAGTTATACATACATATATCTTTTCTTTTTCATATTCTTTTCCATTATGGTTTATCACAGGGAATTGAATATAGTTCTCTGTGCTACATAGCAGGACCTTGCTGTTTATCCATTCTATATAGTTTGCATTTGCTAATCCCATACTCCCAATCCATCCCTCCCCCACCCCCTCTTGGCAACCATGAGTCTGTTCTCTACGTCTGTGAGTCTGTTTCTGTTTTGGAGATAAGTTCATTTGTGTCATATTTTAGATTCCACATAAAAGTGATATCATATGGTATTTGTCTTTCTGTTTCTGACTTACTTCACTTAGTATGGTAATCTCTAGTTCCGTCCATGTTGCTGCAAATGGCATTATTTCACTCTTCTTTATGGCTGAGTAATATTCCATTATATATACATAATGGAATAATATAATATATATTATATATTAATTATATATAATATCACATCTTCCTTAGCCATTCATCTGTCGATGGACATTTAGGTTGTTGCCATGTCTTGGCTATTGTGAATAGTGCTGCTATGAACATAGGGGTGCATGTATCTTTTCGAATTATAGTTTTGTCCAGGTATATGTCCAGGAGTGGGATTGTTGGATCATATGGTAGTTCTATTTTTAGTTTTTTGAGGAGTGTCCATACTGTTTTCCCTAATGGCTGCACCAATTTACATTCCCACCAACAGTGTAGGAAGGTTCCATTTTCTCGACACCCTCTGGAAGGGAAGTTTTTAATCTTGTTACTTCTGGACTTGCTGTCTCTATCACATCGAGTCCAAACCCTTCTCTTTGTTTGGATATCTTTGGTAATCTGTGGTTCACCTGCCCTTACACCTTGACTTCCCACTTTCTTCTCCAAAAGGAGCTCTCTTAAAGTCTGTCTGGTCTTCTGGGCCATTTTCATTGGCTTTTGCTCATTGCTTTCCAACTCGCTCCTTCCAAACCCCAAGCTTTTCATGTTTCAGATTCTGATTCAAGTTACACTTCTTTTGGCAGCTTCCCCAATCACTACAGCATTTCCTGATCATTTTAGTCTATTTTCTCAACTCTACAGTACAGTCTATGTTAAATAATTTGATTCTTGCTTGTTAAGTATTCTGTATTGTTCACTAGTTCCAAGTGCCCCTTGAAAATGTCCTTTAGAGTTGAGAAAATATCTTAGGTTGTTTGTCTTTCTCAGAGCACTTAACATTTATCTATCAAATCAAAAATATTTATAAAGTGCTTATTCTGTATCAGGCCCAGTTCAAGGTATGGGAGACACAGTTCCTGCCCACATGGATCTTACACTCTAGTGGGGGAAGCAGAGAATATACAACCAAATAGATGATCTAATGCCAGAAGCGTTCTGAGACTCTCTGTCTTTTTTTAAATTTTAATTTTATTGGAGTATAGTTGATTTACAATGTTGTGTTAGTTTCAGGTGTACAACAAAGTGATTCAGTTACACATATATAATACATACATTCATTCCTTTTTAGATTCTTTTCTCATATAGGTTATCACAGAATATTAAGTAGCATTCCCCATGCTACACAGTAGGTCCTTGTTGGTTATCTATCAATACATGTAAGTTCTAAATAAATCACTCATTTTGGAGAACAAGTGGAGACCAATTAGAGAGTAATATAGTAAACAACCTCATGCAAATTATCTGTGCATTTTACAGCAGAACTGTGGTATCATCTTGGGCATTTAATTTTGTGATGCTTCAGTTTCTTCATCTCTTCATCATGCTCATGTTCCATCCTGTGTAAACACATGATCACATCAAACACAGTATCATCGTCCCCTTCTGCACTCCAGTGGTCATCCTTAGTTACTTGCATATTCACTGGTCTACCAACTGTTCAAAGCCAAGCCTCTGATAATTATTCTCAGCTTTGATTGCTATTGGATTAAAGGGACTTCAGAATCAACTGATCCACTCCCTCACATTATAGGTGGAGAAATTGGGGCCCAAATTGTATGTGTTTTGCCCTAAAACCATACAGTAACTTACTGGCAGAGTCAGAACTATGATCTGAACTTCAGATACTTCCCCCCACCCTCACCCTATGATTTCACCATCTTATCTGAAATGGCTCCTGCTTGACCCTTACAGGCTGCCAAGGTCAGAGTTAGTGCCTATTGTATTTTCTGATATGGGACTCTTTTCCTACCAAATAATATACTCTCAAAGCTCACCTTATTCAAGCCTCTATCCCTTCTGTGTACTGTACTGCCTGGCACATGGATGTATCCAGTAAATGTTGGATGAGTGAAGGTATTAGTGAATTATTTATTTATTTAGTTAGTTTTTTAGTGAATAATTCAAGTGTATTTTACTTTTGCAAGAAATACATTTCTAAAAAGTGATGTGTAAGATGAATTTCAGTAAATAGAATGTGACTTTCTTCTTGATTCCCATTCAGAGAAGAAAGATGACTATCTTTATTTCTAATTTGTCTTTGATTCAAAAGTAGTTCCTTACATATTAAGCTTTAAGTTTTTTCCCTCTAGCTCAGGGACTTTGTAAAGCTGTTCATGGCATATAAGATAACACTGTCATATACTCAAGAACTTGTACTTAGAATCACTGTGATTAACTTTGAGTACGTTGAGGCATGATTTATCCTGTCTTTCCTCAACCTATTATATACCTATTTACCACTCCTGGATTTCCCATATTGAATTTTCTTAAAGTGAGGCCCACCTTTGGGATGTATATGTGTGTGTGTGTGTGTGTGTGTGTGTGTGTGTGTGTTTTGAGAACCAATGCCAAGGTTAGGGTGACCGAGGAGACAGGAAGAGGGAAGATGTATAAGCCTCATCATAGAACAGTCAGTGTCAGAATAAAAGTCTAGAGAGCGGGAAAGAAGACCAGGAGGTAGACCAAGTCACAGTGGATAGAGCCTTGAATGCCAGGATGAGGAAAGGGCATTTAATTTGGTAAGTATTTGAAGAGTTTTAGCAGAGTTTATAATACCCTTGATCCTCCCTCCAGTGGTCTTTCTAGCTTATTCCTTCTACATCCACTTGCAGGTACACACCCACTGAAATGATGAGCTACTTGCTGTTCACCAAGACTCCCTGTTCTATTGCCTCTGTGTCTCCACCTTCTCTCCCATCCCTTTATTTATGGCCCACGCTAACTTATTCTTGAGGTTTCACCTATCATTTCCTCCAAAGGTCTTCCCTGTCCCCTAACTGAGTTGGACCCTGGTGCAGGGTGCCCCCTCCCCCATGGTCACCCTGTCATACCACCCATCTCTCCGAACTCTAACACTTGCTGAATTTTCTGTATCCATCTCCAGGTAGGAAGCTCCTTCAGGGGGGGCTGTGACACACTCACCAGTGTATTCCAATTGCCTGGCACATAAGGGTCCAAGTATTTGATGCATGAATGAAAGAAAGAATGAGCAAATAAATGCGTGGATGGAATGATATAATTGGTCCTGCCCTTTAGGATCCTTACCTGGCAAGACAAATGGAGAAAAGGGAGAAAGACAGGTTAGGCAGTTCCTATGGTATTCAGGCGAAAGAGCATGAGGCTTAAACTAGTAACAGAAAGAGTACAAAACTGGGACATAAGAAAGTTTCAGAGGAAATCTAGCAACTGATTGAATGTACAGAGTGAGGGACCAGGTATAGTCTAAAGGCTGAGGTTTTGAGTTTATGAGAATAATCGTACCCTGGATGGAAATAGAAGGAAGAGCTGGTTTGGGGTGGTAATGGGGGGATAAAAGTGTGGTTTTACACACATGCATGTATAATATTATCTATTGAAGCTAATTTTATGGTTGGTTTTCCTGATTCTTGAAAACATACCAGAATTAAGCTACTCATGCTTGAATGGCGGGTCTGGCCTCTTCTTCATCCTCATTGCCAATCCTTGGATTGTTTGAAAGAAACTACCTTCCTTTTTCAGTGTGGATTTCTAGGTTACTTGGGAAACTCAGCTGTTTTTTTGCACTTCAATCCAGGCAGGATCCTGTATGCTCAGGAAATTAATATTTTGAGCCTGACTCAAGATGGTTGGAATTAAGCCCATTTCCATGAGCGTTCTCTCAAGTGTCATAGCAATGGCCATTCTTCTAGGACAGTCCCTATGACTAGTGACATTACCCTCCTTCCCTGCCTCCAAGTCAGATGGGTGCTGAGACTGCAGGGGTGGGATGCACTGGTCATGGCAATGCCACTGCCAGGTCAGATGGCACATGAAATGTCTTCTCCAGTAGGATTCCTCTCAGCATTAACATTTGGCAAAAGACTGCTGCTGAGGACGTTTGTCTTTGGCATTTTTGGTCACTTTCTCTCCACAACCTTTCTTAATGACTTTTACAACTTTGACACTCTTCCCAGTGTCTGATCCAGGCAGGAAGATTCTCTAAACTTCTGGGCCACTTAAAAAGAATAAGATCATACCATTCAAGTGTAGGTCTTAATGTTGGACATTGTTTCACCTCCCTTTCTCTGTGGCATTCCTGTTTTAACAGTGGTTAGATTCTTGGTAATATCTGAGAATATTGGAAAGTTGCTTGGTCTGGTGCTATGGGCCCTGAAAGCAGAGAGGGGTCCTAGGTTCTGGTCCTAGCACTGTTATTGACAGACTTTGTAACCTGTATAGATTGAATAGGTATAGCCTCAGTTTCTTTATTATGAAATGAGGCAGTTAAACTTAATCAGTGGTTTTCAGCCATACTATTGTCTTCTCTTTTATTTGAAGCTCCTCTTTTACTATTCTGAAATGGAATTCAGAGATAATATAATCTACTTAACATACATGATTTTAAAAATCAATATAGTATCTTAACTGTAACAGAAAAAAGAAATAAAAGGAAAGTATTTTATATAAAACAATATGTATTTCAATATGTAAATGCTCAGGCCCACCTACACCAGAAGATATAAAGTCATCAGATACCTGCAGCTATACGTAAAATCACCATAAATGTGACAGCTACAAATGCTGCAACTCTGTGTGGTGTTGGCATTCATTTGTCATTTTTATTGACCATCAAATACAACTAGCGGTATTGCTGTCAGTGATTTGACTTTCCAAAATGGTGAAGGTTTCTTGGTAAAGTTCCAAACAAAGTAAAGCATGATCTTCCCTTCTGGGTTTCTTTCCTAAAAAAAAAAAAAAAAGTCAATATATATTAAAATTGGAAAAAAAAAAAAAAAACCAAAAAAAAAATCATGTGCTTATATGTAGAAAGGAGTTTTGTTCTAGGCTCAGATAATTAAATACACACTTTCACTTATGTAATTGGCTGGCTGGACCTTGGGAAGTCAGAGGAGGAGTGAGACAGTTTTCTGTGGGTGGGACTCTTTCCTACGGTGCAGGATGTTGAGTGTCCCTCACCACCCCTACCAAATGCTCAGAGGTTCACTCCAAATTACTGGGAGAACAACAAAAACACCCACCACAATTTCGAAAACATGCTGGAGTGGGGGTAAGGGGGTGCAGGCAGTACTGCCTCCCTTGAGAATTACTGAACTAGATGATGTTCTACGTCTGTGGAAGTTCCACCAAGGGCACATTCAGGTATTACGGGACACAAAGCTTATTCAATTTGGGGGCCCTGTCTTTAAACAAAGAATCAAAATTAGAAATACAAAATTAGGTAGGAACTTGGGCATGCATTTACCATGAAACGAGAAATGGCAACAAAATACAAAAATATTAAAAGCTGATAAGTACCACAAACGTCATAAACACTTACTATGTTTAAAATTAGTTAACTGCCTGTCATACCTCTCTTAGACTTTTTCCCTGCAGCATCCTCTGGTCCTCTCTTCACATGACAATGAATATCATTTTCTATGGAGACAGGAAGGATAATTCCGTCTTTCCTTTAACATGGTCGATCAAATTTCATTTCTATTGGTAACGATTTAGAAAAGTTCCTTTTAGCTTCACAGCTCATTACGATCATATAAATTGTTAGGATTGTTATCAGATTTGGGAACGCTTCTAGTTTCTTTTATATGTAAGCTATAAGATAAAAAGATTTTTGTGTGTGTGCAGTGACCAATCATAAGTAGCCCTTAAATTGACAATACTCATTAACCAGTTTGTCACTGATGTTCTCATTTTAGTAGCTTAATGTTAATTTATACTGTCTTCATCAAACTCATATTTCATGTTAAGTCAGCAGGAAATTTAAAGACAAGTATTCTGATAAATTCTGTTTTGTATGATTCCCACCAACAAAGAAAAAAAATGTTGTTTTCTTTTTTTATATTTGCCTTACTATCAAGTATATTTCTTTTAGGAGAAAACTTCTTTTTTGACCTGGCATCAATGAAAACTTTATCCTTCATTCACAGTTTCACATGTCTGATGATTGGAAGAATTTTCCATAGGCTAGCTTCTAGTTATGTACATTTCAAACCTTGATTCTCCTGTACCACTCACATACTTCTGCACCTTCATATCAGGATAGATACCTGATATGGTGGACAGTAGGAGCATTCCTGGGGGTCTTTCTTAGATTACAAGAGAAAGCAAAAACAACTCTACATAGAAGAGCCTTATAAATATTTCCCAGTAAAGCAAAACTAAATGTATCCACAATTCAACTTCCCCTTATCCAGATTCCCCAAATCATCTCTACTCTAATGGTGCCAACTCTAGAAGTGTGATAGAAGGGAAGCTGGAGAGGAAAGAGATAAAATTCTCAACAATTGTGGTTGAAATATTTTATTTCTGCAAATGACCTGTAAAAATATTTTTTAAATATTTCATTTTAATGCAAAATATTGCATTTCCCCCCGCTGTGATGTTGCCAAATTCTGGGTTATAAACCACTTAAATTTTTAAAATCTAATTTTTACTAGTGGTAATAGAATAAATTAACATATATCTAAAATTCAAGTAGGGCTAATAACAAAAATCAGTGATCCCATGCTCTCTCCCAATCCAAGAGGCAACCACCTTCAACCTATTAAACCACTTTTTCAGGTTTTCTTTATATTTTCAAAACCAATATTTATGTACTATGATCTCTTGGGTTATTGTTTTAGATGTTATTTATTGTCTCTATTCTAATAGATGCAAAATTTAGCTTTCAGTTTCATGTTTCTTTCCTGGAGGTATCCCTTTGGCAGCCTTCTGTCCTTTCCTCCCAGTCTGGACCTGTCCTTCTCCAGGAACACATATGGGGTTTTCCTAGAACTTCTTTTTTCCATCATCTGAGAAGTCCTTCAGTTCAGCTCATCTTCTGTGTTCTAGCCCCAATTCCTGGCTCTCATACCTCTCTTTTTCTTGGTTTAATCCTCTATTTTGGTGAAATACATCTTTCAGTAGCTTTTTGAAAAAGAGTATATGGGAGATAAATCTTTAGAAACTGAAAAAAAAATTGTGTTTATTTTCCACTCTCATGTTTTTGGGTGTAGAATTCTAGATAAAAAATAATTTCCCAACACATGAGAATTCTGAAGGCGTTCTAGTGCTTTCCAGCTTCAGTGTTGCTCTCAATAAGTCTGATACCATTTGATTTCCAGTTCTTTGTAGATAGCCTGTTTCTTCCCTCTGGAGGTTTTAGGATCTTTTATTTAACTCTAGTGTTCTGAACATTTATAATAATTTGCCTGGTCTGTGTTGTTTTTCAGTCACTGTGTTGGACAGTTGGTCGGTAGGCCCTTTCAGTCTGGAAGATGATGTCCTTTAGTTCTCAGAAATTTTCCCTTTTAAAAAATTTTTTTATAAGTTATTTTTTTTTAGCAATTCTTTTTGAAAATTTCCTTCTCACGTTTTCTTTGTTCTCTGTCTGGAATTATTATTTAGAAATTGGACTTCCTGTATCACTTATACTTTCCTTTCCTTTTCAGTATTATTGTTCATGTCTTGGTCTTTTTGTTTTACTTCGATTTTTAAGGACATTTTCATAGATTTAAAAATTTCATATATTTTTAACTTGAAGAGTCCTTTTTGGGTTCTTGGATTATTACTTTAAAACTTTTATATATAGTATTCTGTTATTATTTCAAGGATGAAATAGCTTTTCTCATTTCTCTGATATTCTAATGAGTTTTCTTCTGCTCCCTGGTTATATCTGTTTTCTCTGAGGTTTTGTTTGTTTGTTTGTTTTCTTTTCTCCTACTATATTAGAAATATTCCTAATATTTCTCAAATGTCTGATGATCCTGTGCTGTCTCATCATATGTAAGGATGAAGTCTAACCGTCTATTTGTGCATCTCAAAATTTATCTAGAATCCTCCTTCTCACCACATTCACCTGTACCATCTTGGTCCAAACCACCGTTGTCTCTTGCCTAGATTATTGCACTACTCTCCTAATTGGTCTCCCCTGCTTCCATACCTATGCCTTATAGACTCTTCTCAACAGAGGCTAGAGTTATCTTTTAAAAACGTAAGCCATATTATATCACTTCTGTTGCAAATGCCCCAATGGCTTCCCATCTTATTCCAAGTAAAAGCCTAAGTCCTTACAATAAGGTATTAGTTTTCTATGCTGTGTAATAAGTTGCCACAAATTTAGAGGCTTAAAACAACACACATTTATTATTTTAGTTTCTGTGGTTCCGAAGTCCAGGCATGACTCAGCTGGGTCCTCTGCTTAGAGTCTCACAAGGCTGCAGTTAAGCTGTTGGCCAGGGTTAGGTTCTCATCTGGAGCCTCGACCAGGGAAGCACCTGTTTTCTAACTTGAGTGATGGTTGGCAGCATTCAGTTCCTTGCGGTTGTGGGATTCACAGAAGTTTGCTTCCTCAAACCAGCAAGGTGGTGGTGGTGGGTTGGGGGTGGGGAGAGAGAGAGAGAGAGAGAGAGAGAGAGAGAGAGAGAGGCACTAGGGCAAGTCTACTAGCAAAGCAGAATCTTATACAATGTAACTTAATCACAAGAATGACATCCTATCATCTTTGCCATAATCTTTTGGTTAAAATCAAGTCACAAATCTTGTCCACACACAGGAGGGAACAACACAAAGGCGTGAACATCAGAAGTCAGGATTATGGGGTGCCACCTTGAGTCTCTCTGCCACAAATGGTCTACAAGGCCATACCTGCTCTGGCTCCCTATTACCTCTCTGACATCATTTCCTACCATCGTCATTCTTGTTCACTCTGCTAGAGCCACAGGAATCTTAGGGCTTTTGCATTTTCTCTCTCCTCCTCCTAGAACTCTCTTCTCCCAGGTTTCCACATAGCTCACTCTCTCATCTCCTTCAAGTCTGTGTTCAAGTGTCACCTCAGAGGACCCTTCTCTGACCACCTTATTTAGAATTCCTGGCACTCTCCCTTTTTCTGCTTTATTTTCCTCCATATACTATATCATTTATCTATTTCTTGTGTTTATTATGTTATCCTCCACTAGAATGGAAGCTCTATGAACATAGGGCTTTCTATCTGTTTTCTTTACTGCTGAATCCCTTGTATTAAAACATAGTGTTCGGGCTTCCCTGGTGGCGCAGTGGTTGAGAGTCTGCCTGCCGATGCAGGTGACGCGGGTTCGTGCCCCGGTCCGGGAAGATCCCACATGCCGTGGAGCAGCTGGGCCCATGAGCCATGCCCGCTGAGCCTGCGCGTCCGGAGCCTGTGCTCCGCAACGGCAGAGGCCACAACAGTGAGAGGCCCGCGTACCGCAAAAAAACAAAAAACAAACAAACAAAAATAAAACATAGTAGTCACCTCATAAATATGTATTAAATAAATGAGTGTGCTGTGCAAGATTTGTTGTCTGATGGGTTTAACAATAGGACAATTGGATGGGTGGCTGGCTAGCTTTTTTGTTGGGGACCTCCGAATTTCAGCATCTGTAGGCCTCTGTTCATGTGTCCTTCAGTTTCTCCAAGAGGCGATCATCCAATCTCCTGCCCGAGGATTATAAGAAGCCTGGCTGCCATTATTTTGTAGCTATGCAGTGGGAGGGGCTGAGGTTCTCATATTCGATATGCAAATTTTTACTTTATCTTTTAGTTTTTAGTTTTGCTCCTGACCAAACCCCCTCTCCTCCCCAGGCCTAATGTCCTCTAGACTTGATCTTCTCTGGTTCAATGTCACCAGAGACTTGATCTTTGTCTCCTATGGGAAGGAGAATTAATTGAAAATGCCAGGTGAAGGTTGGGGTCTTGCAGCTTACCTGCTGCCTCTGGCTCACCTCTGCCTTCTATCTGGTACTTAATATTTCCTGAATTCCTCTAGAGTTCTTGAGAGTGAGTTAGTTTCTCTTTCACTGGCCTCTTCTTTTGTATGCCCTTAGGTTTGACCTTTTTCTCTTCGAAGTCATTAAGCCTTCCTACATCTACTTTCTGACTTTATATGGAGTTTCTCTTTCTGCTTCTTTTCCTTCTCGTTTTGGAGAGAGTTTTGAGAGAAGAAGGCCATCTTAATACTGAAAATCCCAGCGGATATTTTCATCCTGATGTTTAACATCTCCTTGGGGATACGCTTGAAGTCTAAAAATATTGATGACAAATGGAAAATCTTACCAAAGGCAGCTTGATTCTGTACTAAAGGTGAACATTAGGAAGAGGATTCCAGATCACCCAAGTGTTAAATCACAGTGAAGAGTAACCCCTGCTCGCCACAACTAGAGAAAAGCCAGTGCGCAGCAACAAAGACCCAATGCAGCCAAAGATAGATAGATAGATAAACAAACAAACAAACAAACAAATAAATAAATTTATTTTAAAAAGATTGTTAAGACTGTTTAATGATGGGAAAAAGAGCTCACAATATATTAAATGATGAAAACAAGATGAATACGTATTACTTTTATTGTAAGAAAGCTTTTGAAAGGCACAATTAAATTAAAAGCCATTTAATTTATTTTATTTTATTTTGTTTGCTGTACGCGGGCCTCTCACTGTTGTGGCCTCTACCGTTGCGGAGCACAGGCTCCGGACGCGCAGGCTCAGCAGCCATGGCTCACGTATTTAATTTATTTTAAACCAGTTAAAAAGATGAAGAAACAGTTAATGATACACAAAATGAGTGTTATATGTACCAGAAAATACAAAATTATGGCTTATAAATGAGTTCAAAAGAAAGCATCTGTTTCCTTTCTTAGGTACCTACTGCTCCTATAGATGTGAAAGGGAATAAAGCAGTTACTCCTTTTCAAGGAAACCAATTATCTTTCCTTTGGACTATCTGGTAAACTTATATGCCCTCACTTTCCAGCTTTCCAGAATAATCTTTGTATGTACTTCAAAAGAATGGCTTTTTCCAATAGTCTGCCAAGCTTTTAAAAAAAGCCCTATTCTTGACCAAGTTTGGAAAAGCACATAAATGTTCACTGCACACAAAGTCAGTGTGTCCATTTCATAGGAAAATTCTCCAGCATGTAGGACAATTTTAGAGTATGCAGATGACAAGTACTCTAATATTAGTTACAAATGCTAGAAGAGTTTAATTCAGGGAAAAATTGTTTACTTAGTGAAGAGGTCAGTTCTTTTTTTTTTTTTTTTTTGCGGTACGCGGGCCTCTCACTGCTGTGGCGTCTCCCATTGCGGAGCACAGGCTCCAGACGCGCAGGCTCAGCGGCCACGGCTCACGGGCCCAGCCGCTCCGCGGCATGTGGGATCTTCCCGGACCGGGGCACGAACCCGTGTCCCTTGCATCGGCAGGCGGACTCTCAACCACTGCGCCACCAGGGAAGCCCCAGAGGTCAGTTCTTGAACCTAAACTCTTCATTACATAAAAGAGATGTTGGGAAATATGATGGCTCCAGAAATAATCATCACAATGAACCTTCACGCTCAGTCCACATTCATCTACCCAACTCACAGGCATAGAAAATTCTAGGAGGGTAATTCTTGCCCTTGGGGGGAAGCAAAAGCTAGGATGACAAGCAGAAGTTATATTAGGGTACGTTTTTTGTCCCTGTTTTCCTTTCTCTTATTCCTTTTCCTCTTTCTCTCCTTCCAGACCCACCCCGCCTTTCATTAAAAAGGGGGTGGCGCGGTGAGAGAGATATGTACTATCTGTATTTTCTGTTCTAGTTCTAGAGGAGCTTCTCACAGGCTTATGAACAGACACTGACTATACAATTATCTACTTCCACCCTTCACCTCTCATATACAAGTACTGAGCATCTTATTATGCAAGGCATCACGTGAGACGCATGGTCCCAAGGAGCTTATGACAGCTCACGACTCAAGGTAGCTCAGTACACACCATGTATGGTACAGGTGGACAAGAAGAGAGCATTATGGGTAGGTGCCATAGGAAAGAGCTTCTGCTCTGGGCATTTAACTTTTTGGAATAGAGGGCTTTTCCTCTTTGGAATTCCACTTGAATTTTATTGTTAGAGCCATGCTTTTGTATATACTCATGAAACCACGCATACTAGGCTCAGCAGACAGACATCTTTGCCCAAGAAAGTTGGAAGTTGACCGCTGCACACTTGGAGAGATGAACTTTCCCTACATTTCACAGAATTGGAGGATTTGTTTGGTAGAAATGTTAGGCACAGCTACTTTAACTAAAATTAAAGAAGCTGGACTAATTTAAAAAGGCTGGAATTCTCAGTTTTTATACATTTCAAACCCTTAAAATGTTTTGTTGAGAAAATTTTACTGATCAGAGTAAAATATCTGAACCAGTCACTTTAGAGCTTCCATATTCTGGACTTTTTAATTCTCTCACTTGCCTTTGGAGGATCTAGCCTCTTTAATGTCCTTGGATCCACATGGCAGAAGTTGTAGTGTTTTCTGTTTACTTGAAAGGGGAGGTTTGGGATGACAGTAGCATTTCCATAGTTCTGTTATTAAATTTTGTTCACTGACCTTTAAACATAAAACAAATCATCCTAGAACTCCACTATAATATTCTTAACTGTAGAGATGAATTCCGTGTTAACTCTGTCTTGGACCTTCGCAAGGAGATTTAGTTACTAAGAGGCAGTTAGCACAACACTAAGTGCGTAGGAGGAGTTTAATAGTTAGTGATTACTAAATTGATTAATCTTTTGGGAGCAATGCTGTTATATTTCTTTCTTTTTTAAAGTTTTTTATTGGAGTATAGTTGATTTACAATGTTGTGTGTTTCAGGCGTACAGTAAAGTGAATCAGTTATATATATACATATATCCACTCTTTTTTAGATTCTTTTCCCATATAGGTCATTACAGAGTATTGAGTAGAGTTCCCTGTGCTATACAGTAGGTCCTTATTAGTTATCTATTTTATATATAGTAGTGTGTATATGTCAATCCCAATCTCCCATTTTATCTCTCCCCCACCTTTCCCCCCAGTAACCATAACTTTGTTTTCTACATCTGTGACTGTTTTTGTTTTGTAAATAAGTTCATTTGTACCATTTTTAAAAAGATTCCACATATAAGTGATATCTTATGATATTTATCATTCTCTGTTTGGCTTACTTCACTTAGTATGATCATCTCTAGGTCCATCCATGTTGCTGCAAATGACATTGTTTCATTCTTTTTTATGGCTGAGTAGTACTCCATTGTATCTAAATACCACACCTTTATCCACTCCTCTGTCGATGGACATTTAGGTTGCTTCCATGTCTTGGCTAGTATAAAGAGTGTGGATGCTGTTATATTTCTAAAGACTTCACATACATTATGGAAAGCATTGATCTTTTTGAGCAACTTGTTTGTGCAGTTACATGGGATCAAAAAGCTACCGCTGAAAGCAAAGAGGGCTGACCCTACTCTACAAGGAGAAAGAAGGGAAATTTAGATACATTTCAGAGTCTGGTTTAATCCCATGAAGACTTCTCTGTCCACCCATGTTTATTGCTTTCCCTCTGCTTTCAGATCTTACAGCTTCTGCACACAATTTATGACTTGTTTCATATGTACAACAGCCACAGCTATGTTTTGGTAACTGCTTTGTTACCAGGGCTGTACTGGGTGCTAGATGATGTGGTGATTCCTGCCTCCTGGATGTTACAAAGGAGTAGGACAGACAATAAACAAGTAACAGGAATAAACAGTTCATCGAGGATTCTCAGTTCATTTGGATATAAACTTGAAACAGCTCTATCTGTTTTTCCAGTGACTGCTTTCAACCTTGTTCACATAATTTCCTACCTCTTGGTGAATGTTTGGCAGATCCTATAAATTTCCAGTCAATTTGAGTGGTTAAAATACAGTCTAGGCAAGCTTACAATTCAACCTGACTTCTGGTTCAAAGTAAACTCCTCCCTCATTACATGATGTACTTACACTCACCCTACCTGGAAAGAAATTCTCAGAGATCCTGGTTGGTCTCTTTTCCTGGGAAAACCTAGAAGAGCAAAGTTAGTGGGATGAAATATCTTTCTACTGCAGCTGGTCTCAAGGCTGCAACTGATGCTCAGAGTATCCTTCCTCTGTGTTCATTCTAAATCCCCTCACCCTTGGCTCGCACAGCTGCTGGCTTACTTTATGTGGTGAGGGCGGAACCCCTGTTCATTTCAGAAATACCTGAGATCCATGGCTGCTGTACTTGTTCATGTGTCGTCAAATTGGGCAGTGGAATACCAAGAGATGAACCAGTGGGTCACCCGGGTCCTTCTTGTGTAGTAGTCGCCCTACCGCCTGCTGATGAGCAAGATCAGTGACTTCTGCTAGCCTGGAGACACCTTTCCTCATCTGCTGGTCTTTGGAACGAGGAGCTCAAAGTGACTAGGTGGCAGCTGTAGCTTAAAGTTGAGTGGATCACTCATGACTCCCCTAGTAGAAGTGCTACTCCTATGGGAAAGAGGACCTCAAGACCCACAGAGTCTGAAGTTGCAGGGCGGAGCAGCATGCATTCCCCTAGTGGGTTGCTGGGGGTGATAGTAAGTGGGGACACTCCTACTTTTACTCCTTGGTTCCCCGACCCATGCATTCTTCCTCTTGTGACACAGCACAATGTAATCGTCATTGCTTTAGGTGTAAGCTGTGTATATACCCTATGGGTATCATCTCTAAACTGGCACCTCAGTTGCACCTTCAATGGGCTGTTCTGTCTCTTTGTCAATGTGGCAGCTTCTAGAGAGATGAACAATATGGTGGGACCAGTGGATCTCATGGTTATGTGCCACACTGTGTCACCTCCTTGGTCTAATGCACTGTTGCGCAAGATTCTGTGTTGGTAGACCAAACGCTCTATAAACCCTCCAATAATGGTGCTGGCCAAGAACTTGTAGGCATGAAAGAGAAAGGTAAACTGTCAAATTCCAATAGATGAATTGCTACCCCTTCCAGGGAGAAGGGGTCTGGTGTAATCAACTTGCCACCAGCTGGCTGGTTGGTCTTTTCAAAGAATGATGCTGTATCAGGCACTCAGAGTTGGTCTCTGTTGCTAGCAAGATAGATATTTGGCAGCAGCAGTAGGACGATCAGGCTTGTTGAATGAGAGCCCATTTTGTTGACCATGCATGTCCTTTATCCCTGAACTATGGCTACTCCAGTCATGAGCCCATCATGCCAGCGCTGGAGTAGCCAATGACAGAGGCTGGCTGATGTCAGCTGGCTACACCATTCTGCCTCCTTGATTGCTTGATGCCTTTTCTGTGGTGGATGCTATCTGAGGAGAATTAATATGTGATAGAAATATCTCCACACTTTATGTTTCTCCCCATAGTTCCATCCATATGCCTCTTTCCCAAGCCTCCTTGTCCTTCATCTTCCATTTTCCTTCCAGGCCCCTGAACAACCAGTCAAGTCATTCACTTCTGTCCAGAAGTCTGTGTGTATTCTTGCTTCATGGCACTTCTCCTTCGACATACAGTGGATGACCAGGTGCAACACGCATAGATGCTGTCTTTTAGTGTCACCCCTGAGTGCACTAATGGTCCATTTTTGGCACCTACATATCAAGTCACTCTGTGAATCATGTTCTGCCTTCTTCCTCCTCTGTCAGCTGTTCATGCAGGACTCCCAGGTGGCCATAGGTGTGAGTTGAGGGAGAAATGCTTACCACAGTGGGGGAGGACCTGGGGGTCTGTGCTACCCACTTCATTTTTTTGTGCCCTCCGCATGCTCGATCCTAGGTGTACTACTTCAGTCTTATGATGTATCACGGGTGGGCCCATCTTATGACTTGGTGGGCCTTACAGAACCCTGTTCATGAGGAGCAACTTCAGCTGTATGGTCACTCGATGTCTTATGACAAGACTCTCCATCGCTCTCCTAGCCCAGTAGCATACTAGAAGAAGTTTTAAAAATAGTATATAGTTCTCTGCTGCATATATAATGGCCTTGCTCCAGAACTCTTGAGATTTGTGTTGTGAGTCTCCTGCAGGAGTTTACCATAAACTCCTCAAGGCATTTTTTCCCCCTACCAAATATACCTCTGGAATCATAGGTTTTGCCAGGTCGGATGGTTAGGGTATAGTGTGGAATGCATCAATGCTTCACTGCTTGGACTTGTTATAGAGTCCTTTCCTACTCTGGACATACTTGAAACCTGTGGTCTTCCTGCCACTTAGTAAATGAGTTTGAACGGTATTCCCAGATGTGGAATATGCTGCTTCCAGAACTCAGGGACAGGCATGGTGAAGGAAGGTGCCTAATACATCCAGGCAGGGAGGTTTGTCAGGGGAGTACAGCAATACAAGGAGAGGGGCAAGAGCATTGAGGGGATTCGTAAGGAAGTGATTATTAAGATGGAACATGGGATCCAAAGAGTATAGGAGGGAGAAGTGGTGAGGAAGAGAGAGAGAGAGAGGGAGAGGGAGAGAAATGATGTGAGAAAGTGCATTGCAGTTCCAAAGTGATGTTGAAGAATTGCTATAGCTGGGGTACTTGAGCAAGTAGATCAAAAGACCAGGAGGTTGGAGTGTGAATTTGGAAAAACAGAAACAGTGTGTGTGTGTGTGTGTGTGTGTGCGCGCGCGCACGTACATCATGAGCGTGGGTAGGCTGCTGCATTGGAATGGAGGAAAGAGTAATTTGAAATGAGAAGATGCAGAGACCAATACACTATTCTGTTTCGTTCGTTGTTAATTTCCTTGCAGTGTGTGCCTTCCCTACCAGACTCCAAGTTCTTATATTTGGCACCAGACACAGTGCTGAGCCCATTGTACGAATTCAACGTATACACGAGAGGAACAGCCTTCAGGTCTATGTTACATACAGAAAGAACTTCTAGACATAGAGCTAGGGCTATTTAAACTGATGCATTTACCTGTTAGCAGACACCATATTACTGTTTGTAAGGAGGCCAGAGGAGCAGCTATAGGGAGTACATTTAATTTTTTTTGACTTTTGCATTAGGCAGGCTGACTGGGGAACAGGAGACATAACCAGAACACAGAATCACTACAGGGGTTTTGTTGTGTTGTTATTCCCAAATCTACTTCTTTCCTTATATTCAAGCGTCTGGTTCATTATTTTTAATGCCAAGGAGACCCTGTATAGATATTTCTTTCCCCCTTATGTTACATATTTGTGTGACTCTTTCTCTGTTCTTCCAAAGAAAACTGGGGAGAGCTTTGATATTTTAGGGGATAACTTCTTTAGCTAGGGTGTATTTCTGTTGGGGGGAGCAGATTTTCCTTAAAGGGGTTGGCAAATGCTAAAATTCCTTTGACTAATGTGGTGTTTTTCTTCCATTAAAGAAAAGGCTTAAAATGCAAACTCCTAGGGGAAAGATAACAAAGCCTTAAATAATATTAAGGTGTAAATGACTGAAGCTAGAGTCTTTTCTGAGAGAAAGGGGAGGAGGATCAGAAGACAGTGATGGTGTGGGCATGGAAAGAAATTGCTCTAAGGAGAAGCAGAGCTACAGGAGCCAAGCCTTTTGCCTGGTGCTGGCTCTGTCACCTATGAGCCTCTGGGTTGCAGGGTTTAGTGGTTATTGACCTAAAACAAATAGACTGACAGATACTTCTCCAGCAAAGATAGGTTTATTCAGGATCAGCAGAGAATTGCAATTCAGGGTCTGCAGCCCTGGCAGGCCACATGCAAGATCCCCCCTGGCAAGGGAAGGAAAACGCTTTTATAGAGGAGAAAGGAAGTGCGGAGGGCTGTAGTAAACAAAGTCCATGGCTTCTCATTGGGTGAGTCCTTGCAAGGGAAGAAGAGGCATCTTTCTTTTTTTTGAGCTTTGCTATCATCACAGGGCATGAGAGCTCCCCCTTCTGGTCTCCTGACTCTGTTTAATTGAGGTTTCTGTTTATAATTTTTTTCCACGGTGATTATGGCTTGTGAGCTCTGAAGTCATGATAGTGCTTCTGAATGACCTTGAGGCCAGTGGAAATATTTACCTCCCTATAGGGCGGTGCTCGCTGTCTCTCTCTCCCCTAGGAATTCACCTGGCTTATCAAGTTTACATTCCCTCAAATGGATGAGAATTCTATGTCCACCTGGTTTTCCTCTATGTATTCCAAACCCTTCTTTCCACTATTTCCTATTACCTATGAGTGCAGGAATGAGTCTGTTTACACCAGTGGTTCCCAACCTTTTTGGCACCAGGGACCATTTTCGTGGAAGACAATTTTTCCACGGGGGGTGGGGAGGAGGGTACGGTTCAGACGGTAATGTGAGCCAGGGGGAGCGGCAGATGAAGCTTCGCTCACCTCCCGCCGTGTGACCCGGTTCCTAACAGGCTGCGGACCCCGTAGTGGTCCGTGGCCCGGGGGTTGGGGACCCCTGGTTTACACAAGCGCTAATCAGTCATCAAATTAAAATGGGACCTGTTCCAGTGCTTAGAAAAGCAGAATTCTGAGCTTTAAAACAAGTAAAATCTTTCACGAAAAATTTTTTTTCAAGCTAAAGTCAGCTGAGATGCCAAAGCTCGGAGTTATTTCTAGTTCTACTATATAGCCATATGACCTTGGATGAGTTGTTTCACTTTTCCGGGCCTCAGTTTCCTCATCAAACATGAGAAAGGCTGCCTTCACGCAATTGCCGTGTATTTAAGTGCTTGGTAAACTCAAAACAGCCAAATGACTGTTAGATGGCACTGCTCGTGTTGTGGTTTGAATCCTGGTGAATATTCCACGGTTCACAGCTGCGTGGGAAGCTGGTCAGGCTTTTGCTGCTTTTGTTCAGTTGGGTTTTGCACCTGTTTCAGGTGGTGGAGGGCAATATTAGAATCACTGATGAGCCTTTTCATTTCTGGCCATGTTACCCTCCTGAAAGCTAGTTCCTAGGCTTAAAAGTCAGATCCTCCCCGCTTTTCTCTCCCAGAAGTGGTGTTGATGTTTCTGGCTTTTTACTTCCGCTCTCCCTCGAGGCCTCTTAAGTTTGAAAACTCATTTAATTCCCCATCTCCAGCTGGGAGTGTTCTTGAGTTCTGTATTTTCCCCCAGGATCTTTAAGGAGACTGTTTGCTCATTCCTAGATATGATTTTCCTTGTATTTTCAGAATTGAGCACACGGCTTGACATTCATTTTCTGCATTTTCCTTTTCTTTTCTCTAATAGTCTATTTTCTAACCATTGCTGCTTCCATCAAGAATACCCTTTGCCTTTAGTTAGATCCAGTGAGTACTGGACACCATGGTTCTTTCAACAGTATTATTATATATTTATAACCTAACTCCTCTGCATCAGTTCAGATACCATCGATAATGTGAAAATTTGAGTTACCTTTTCCCCTTTCTTCCCCTTTCTAACCCTGTGGCTCTGGCTTGACCAGGGAGTCTGGCAGCACGAATAGAATTATACCACTTTGTGTTTTGGATGAATTGACTTTATCTACCAATCTCAGAGTCACAAGATATGAATTTGCGTTCCAATTTGCCATCTACTTGCTGTGGGATATCAGGGGGTTCACTTACCTTCTCCGAGTCTCCTGATTCCTTATCTGTACAATGGGTGCAATAATTTCTTGCCTACTTCACAGTTATGAAGATAAAATTAAATGTTTTGCGATATGTAAAGTACTATACACACGTAAGCGATCTTTGTCATTATTATTATCGTTATGGCTGATTTTCTAGGAGTTTAATATCAATATTACCATAATAATATTAATATGGGACTCTGAGATTGGCTGGCTCACTGTGACACAGGGAAGGGTACCGCTAGAATATTGGAGAGTGGACAGAGTGACAGAGTGGAGCTGAGGTGCCCGAGGTTCTAAAGAACCTGTGTGTAATGAATAAGACTCGGGCACTGGGTCCTATCTTTAGCCCCAAGGTAAGGGCCCCCTGTCTTCCTTAGCAATGCCCTCTCCAGTCTCCCTCACCTTAGAGCTCACTCTCAGCTTCTCATTTCCTATAGCTCTAGCCACCCATACCACTTATCTGATTAAATCAGGGTAATCTATTTTGTTTATCTTTTCAATTTTCACATTCTCTCTCCCCTACCAAATCGCAAGTATTTCAAAGTCTAGAACCATGTGCATGCATGTCATTTATCCCATAGAGATGGCACACCACTGTGATTTATACCTGCTAGGTACCAGAAATGTATGGTATTTATGCAATGCTGGGCCATGTATTTCTTTGCCAAAGTTGGAGAGAAGAGTCTTCTGTGTGTGTTCTGTTATTCTCTAAATTTTTTATCTTTAACACAGTCATAAGTGAATATACATTAAAAAGTTAAACAGCGGTAAAAGACTTATGATTCCACACTTACATGAGGTACCTAGAACGTACCTCCAGTTCATAGAGACAGAAAGCAGTATGGTAGCTGCCAGGGGTAGAGGGAGGGAGGAAGGAATGGGGGTTGTTGTTTAATGGGTGTAGACTCGCAGTTTTACAGGACGAAGTATTCTGGAGATTGGTTGCACAACAACATGAATGTATTTAACACTACTATTGAATACAGTCTCTTAAAAATAGCTAAGATGGTAAATGTTATGTGTATTTTATTACAATTAAAATAAATTTAAAAAAGAGTAGTCCCTGTCAACCTCACATTGTAATCTGTTCCCCAGAAATAACCACTTCTTAACTCTTTAATTGTTTTCTCCTCCTTGAAATTGTTCTCTCTCATACATATCTATATTTTATAACATATATATATAATATCTATATATAATATATTATATATAACTACATACATTATAGCATGTAAAATATATATTATACACTATCTCCTGGTTTATCAAATGTATCCATTATCTACTAACATAAACATTGGTAGATGAAGATTTTTTAGCTTTCTTTTACTCCCCTCTTCTCTTCCTATAATCCAATATACTCATATCTCAACTTTTGGTTAATTTGATTGTCAATGTTTCAGTTATCTATTGCTGCTTAACAAATCATCACAAATCTTAGTGGCTTAAAACAACTAGAATCATTTTCTTCTTTCCCACAGTTGTGCTGGGTCAGGAATTAGGCAGGGCTTGACCGGCTGGCTCTGACTCCAGGTGTCCCAGGCAGTTGCAGTCAGGCAGGGGTTGGAGGTGGAATGGCAGGGGCCGGCCAGAATGTCATAGAGTTGGAATCCTACAGTATATAACCTTTTCAGATTGCCTTCTGTCCCTTAGGAATATGCATTTAAGTTTCCCTCATGTCTTTTCATGGCTCGATAGCTCATTTCTTTGTAGTGCTGAACACTATTTCATTGTCTGGGTATACCGAAGTTTATTTATCCATTTACCTACTGAAGGACATCTTGATTGGTGCCTAGTTTTGGCAATTATACACGAGGCTGCTATAAACATCCATGTGCAGGTTTTGTGTGGACATAAGTCTTCAACTCTTTCGGTAAATGCCAAGGAGAGTGATTGCTGGATCACACGGTAAGAGTATGTTTAGTTGTATAAGAAACTGCCAAACTGGCTTCCAGAGTGGCTGCACCATTTTGCATTCCCACCAGCAGTGAATGAGAACTCCTATTACTCCACATCCTTGCCAGTATATGGTGTTGTCAGTGTTCCAGATTTTGGCCATTCTAGTAGGTGTGTAGTGGTATCCT
>NW_020837966.1:2567676-2592634 GCF_003676395.1 Aethalodelphis obliquidens
TTTTTTTTTTTTTTTTTTTTTGCTGTACGTGGGCCTCTCACTGTTGTGGCCTCTCCCGTGGCGGGGCACAGGCTCTGGACGCGCAGGCTCAGCGGCCATGGCTCACGGGCCCAGCTGTTCCGCCGCATGTGGGATCTTCCCGGCCCGGGGCACGAACCCATGTCCCCTGCATCGGCAGGTGGACTCTTAACCACTGCGCCACCAGGGAAGCCCCTCTTTGGCACATTTTTTAATCAGGGTGTTTTTTCTCTTATTGTTGAGTTTTAAGAGTTCCTTGCATATTTTGAATAACAGTCCTTTATCAGATTTATCTTTTGCAAATATTTTCTCCCCGTCTGTGGCTTGCCTTCTCATTTTCTTGTCGTTGTTTTTCACAGAGCAGAAAATTTTAATTATAATGGCATCCAGTTTGTCAATTATTTCTTTCATGGATTGTACATTTGGTATTCTATCTAAACATTCACCACCATGTGCAAGGTCATCTTAATTTTCTCCTATGTTATCTTTTAGGAGTTTTATATTTTTGCATTTTACATTTACATGATCCATTCTGAGGTAATTTTTGTGAAGGGTGTAAGATCTGTGTCTAGATTCACTTTTTAACATGTGGATGTCCAGTTGTTCTGGTATAATTTGTTGAAGAGACTATCTTTGTTCCCTTGTATTGCTGTTACTTCTTTGTCAAAGATCAGTTGATTATATTTACGTGGGTGTAGTTTTGGACTCTCTGTTCTGTTCCATTGATCTGTTTGTCCATGATTCTACCAAAACACCATACTTTCTTTTTTACAAAATAATTTATTTTTTAGAGCAGTTTAGGTTCAGTAAAATTAAACAGAGTTACAGAGATTTCCCATATACTCCAGGCCCCTACACATGCATAACCTTTCCCATTAACACCAACTCCCATGAGAGATATTTGTTACAACTGATGACCTAAATTGACATATCACTATCATCTAAAGTCCATAGTTTACATTAGGGTTCACTCCTGGACTTGTACATTCTATGAGTTTGAAAAATTTACAATGGTATGTATCCACAATTATAATATCATACAGAATAGTTTCACTGTGCTAAAAATCTGTCTTCTACCTATCCATTCCATTTTCTCTCCCAACACTTGGCAACCACATTTTTTTTATTGTCTCCATAGTTTTGTCTTTTCCAGAATATCATATATTTGAAATCATACAGTAGGTAGTCTTTTCAGATTGGCTTCATGAATTTAGTAAATATGCATTTAAGGTTCCTTCAATTGTTTTTATGGGTTGATCATTTCTTTTTTTTTTTAACATCTTTATTGGAGTATAATTGCTTTACAATGATGTGTAAGTTTCTGCTTTATAACAAAGTGAATCAGCTATACATATACATATATCCCCATATCTCTTCCCTCTTGCGTCTTCCTCTCACCCTCCCTATCCTACCACTCTAGGTGGTCACAAAGCACAGAGCTGATCTCCCTGTGCTATGTGGCTGCTTCCCACTGCTATCTCTTTTACATTTGGTAGTGTATATATGTCCATGCCACTCTCTCACTTCGTCCCAGCTTACCCTTCCCCCTCCCAGTGTCCTCAAGTCCATTCTCTATGTCTGCATCTTTATTCCTGTTCTGCCCCTAGGTTCTTCAGAACCATTTTTTTTTTTTTTTTAGATTCCATATATATGTGTTAGCATACGGTATTTGTTTTTCTCTTTCTGACTCACTTCACTCTTTATGACAGACTCTAGGTCCACCCACCTCACTACAAATAACTCAATTTCATTTATGTTTATGGCTGAGTAATATTCCATTGTATATATGTGCCACATCTTCTTTATTCATTCACCTGTCAATGGACACTTTGGTTGTTTCCATGTCCTGGCTATTGTAAATAGAGCTGCAAGGGACATTGTGGTTCATGACTCTTTCTGAATTATGGTTTTCCTAGGGTATATGCCCAGTAGTCGGATTGCTGGGTCGTATGGTAGTTCTATTTTTAATTTTTTAAGGAACCTCCATACTGTTCTCCATTGTGGCTGTATCAATTTACATTCCCACCAACAGTGCAAGAGGGTTCCCTTTTCTCCACAACCTCTCCAGCATTTATTGTTTGTAGATTTTTTTGATGATGGCCATTCTGACTGGTGTGAGGTGATACCTCATTGTAGTTTTGATTTGCATTTCTCTAATGATTAGTGACATTGAGCACCCTTTCATGTGTTTGTTGGCAATCTGTATATCTTATTTGGAGAAATGTCTATTTAGGTCTTCTGCCCATGTTTGGATTGGGTTACTTGTTTTTTTCATATTGAGCTGCATGGGTTGTTTGTAAATTTTGGAGATTAATCCTTTGTCAGTTGCTTCATCTGCAAATATTTTCTTCCATTCTGATGGTTGTCTTTTCATCTTGTTTATGGTTCCCTTTGCTGTGCAAAAGGTTTGAAGTTTCATTAGGTCCCACTTGTTTATTTTTGTTTTTATTTCCATTTCCCTAAGAGGTGGGTCAAAAAGGATCTTGCTGTGATTTATGTCATGGAGTGTTCTGCCTATGTTTTCCTCTAAGAGTTTGATAGTGTCTGGCCTTACATTTAGGTCTTTAATCTATTTTGAGCGTATTTTTGTGTATGGTGTTAGGGAGTGTTCTAATTTCATTCTTTTACATGTAGCTGTCCAGTTTTCCCAGCACCACTTATTGAAGAGGCTGTCTTTTCTCCATTGTATGTTCTTGCCTCCTTTATCAAAGATAAGGTGACCATATGTGCGTGGGTTTATCTCTGGGCTTTCTATCCTGTTCCATTGATCAATATTTGTGTTTTTGTGCCAGTACCATACTGTGTTGATTACTGTAGTTTTGTAGTATAGTCTGAAGTCCAGAGCCTGATTCCTCCAGCTCTGTTTTTGTTTCTCAAGATTGCTTTGGCTATTCGGGGTCTTTTGTGTTTCCATACAAAGTGTGAAATTTTTTTTTTTTTAATAAATTATTTATTTATTTATTTATTTTTGGCTGTGTTGGGTCTTCATTTCTGTGCGAGGGCTTTCTCTAGTTGCGGTGAGCGGGGGCCACTCTTCATCGCGGTGCGTGGGCCTCTCACTGTCGTGGCCTCTCTTGTTGTGGAGCACAGGCTCCAGTCGCGCAAGCTCAGTAGTTGTGGCTCACGGGCCCAGTTGCTTCGCGGCCTGTGGGATCTTCCCAGACCAGGGCTCGAACCCGTGTCCCCTGCATTGGCAGGCAGATTCTCAACCACTGCGCTACCAGGGAAGCCCCAGTGTGAAATTTTTTGTTCTAGTTCTGTGAAAAATGCCATTGGTAGTTTGATAGGGATCGCATTGAATCTGTAGATTGCTTTGGGTAGTAAAGTCATTCTCACAATGTTGATTCTTCCAAACCAAGAACATGGTATATCTCTCCATCTGTTTGTGTCATCTTTAATTTCTTTCATCAGTGTCTTATAATTTTCTGCATACAGGTCTTTTGTCCTTAGGTAGGTTTATTCCTAGGTATTTTATTCTTTTTGTTGCAATGGTAAATGGGAGTGTTCCCTTAATTTCTCTTTCAGATTTTTCATCATTAGTGTATAGGAATGCAAGAGATTTCTGTGCATTAATTTTGTATCCAGCTACTTTACCAAATTCATTGATTAGCTCTAGTAGTTTTCTGGTGGCATCTTTAGGATTCTCTATGTATAGTATCATGTCATCTGCAAACAGTGACAGCTTTACTTCTTCTTTTCCGATTTGGATTCCTTTTATTTCTTTTTCTTCTCAGACTGCTGTGGCGAAAACTTCCAAAACTATGTTGAATAATGGTGGTAAGAGTGGACAACCTTGTCTTGTTCCTGATCTTAGAGAAAATGGTTTCACTTTTTCATCATTGAGAACGATGTTGACTGTGGGCTTGTCATATATGGCCTTTATTATGTTGAGGTAAGTTCCCTCTGTGCCTACTTTCTGCAGGGTTTTTATCATAAATGGGTGTTGAATTTTTTCAAAAGCTTTTGCTGCATCTATTGAGATGATCATATGGTTTTTCTCCTTCAGTTTGTTAATATGGTGTATCACATTGATTGATTGGCATATATTGAAGAATCTTTGCATTCCTGGGCTAAACCCCACTTGATCATGGTGTATGATCCTTTTAATGTGCTGTTGGATTCTGTTTGCTAGTATTTTGTTGAGGATTTTTGCATCTATGTTCATCAGTGATATTGGCCTGCAGTTTTCTGTTTTTGTGACATCTTTGTCTGGTTTTGGTGTCAGGGTGATAGTGGCCTCATAGAATGAATTTGGGAGTTTTCCTCCCTCTGCTATATTTTGGAAGAGTTTGAGAAGGATAGATGTTAGCTCTTCTCTAAATGTTTGATAGAATTCCCCTGTGAAGTCATCTGGTCCTGGGCTTTTGTTTGTTGGAAGATTTTTAATCACAGCCTCAATTTCAGTGCTTGTGATTGGTCTGTTTATATTTTCCATTTATTCCTGGTTCAGTCTCAGAACGCTGTGCTTTTCTAAGAATTTGTCCATTTCTTCCATGTTGTCCATTTTATTGGCATATAGTTGCTTGTAGTAATCTCTCATGATCCTTTGTATTTCTGCAGTGTCTGTTGTTACTTCTCCTTTTTCATTTCCAATCCTAATGATTTGAGTCTTCTCCCTTTTTTTCTTGATGAGTCTGGCTAATGGTTTATCAATTTTGTTTATCTTCTCAAAGAACCAGCTTTTAGTGTTATTGATCTTTGCTATTGGATTGATCCCTTGATCATTATGTAGTGTCCTTCTTTGTCTCTTGTAATAGTCTTTATTTTAAAGTCTATTTTGTCTGATATGAGAATTGCTACTCCAGCTTTCTTTTGATTTCCATTTGTGTGGAATATCTTTTTCCATTCCCTCATTTTCAGTCTGTATGTGTCCCTAGGTGAAGTGGGTCTCTTGTAGACAGCATATATACGGGTCTTCTTTTGGTATCCATTCAGCCAGTCTATGTCTTTCAAAATACCGTACGTTCTTGATTATCATACCTTTTTAAATAAGTCTTGAAGTCAGATAGTGTCAGTCCTACTTTCTTCTACTTCAATATTATGTTGGTTGTTCTAGGTCTTTTGCTTTTCCATATAAACTTTAGAATCTATATGTTGATATCTATAAAATAACTTGCTGGGATTTTGATTGAGATTGAATTGAATCTACAGATCAAGTTGGAAAGAACTGACATCGTGACAATATTGTCTTTCTATCATGAACATGGAATGTTTCTCCATTTACTTAATTCTTCTTTGTTTCTTTCATTCAAGTTTTGTAGTTTTCCTCAAATAGCTCTTGTACATATTTTGTTGGACTTACAACTAAGTATTTCATATCTGGGGATGCTAATGAAAATGGTGTTGTGTTTTCAATTACAAATTCCATATATTCACTGCTGGTATATAGAAATGTGATTGATTTTTATATGAAACCTTGCTATAATTGCTTACTAGCTCCAGGAGTTTTTTAAAAAAATTCTTTTGGATTTTTGACATAGATGATCACATCATCTGTAAGCAAAGACAGTTTGCTTTCTTCCTTCCAAATCTATATACCCTCTATTTCCTTTTCTTGTCTTATTGCATTAGCTAGGACTAGTACAATGCTAAAAAGAAGTGGTGAGAGGAGACATCCTTGCCTTCTTCTTGATCTTAGTGGGAAAGCTTCTAGTTTCTCACTATTAAGTATGATGTTAGCTGTAGGTTTTTTGTAGATATTCTTTATCAAGTAGAGGAAATTGCCCCCTATTCCTAGTTTACTGAGAGGATTTTTTTTTTTAAAATCACGAATGGATGGTGGATTTTGTGTTTTTTCCATTTATTATTATCATGTGATTTTTCTTCTTTAGTCTGCAATGTGATGGATGACATGAAATGTTGTTTAAATGCTGAACAAGCCTTACATTATTGGGATAAATCCCACTTGGTCATGGAGTCTTATTCTTTTTGTATATTGTTGGATTGAGTTTGCCAATTTTCTGTTGAGGATTTTTAAATGTATGTCCATGAGAGATTTGGTCTGTAATTTTATTTTCTGCTAATGTTTTTGCCTAGTTTTGGTATTAAAGTAATTCTGACTTCATAGAATACGTTCTGAATTATTCCCTCTGCTTCTATCCTCTGAAAGAGATTGTAGAGAATTGATATAATTTCTTCCTTAAATGTTTGGTGGAATTCACCAGTGAACACATCTAAGTATGGTTCTTTCTATTTTGGAAGGTTATTAGTTATGGTTTCAATTTGTTTAACAGATGTAAGTCTATTCAGATACTGTTTCCTCTTTTGTGGGTTTTGGCAGATCGTGTTGTTCAAGGAATTGGTCCATTTCATCTTGATTATCAAATTTGTGAGTATAGATTTAGTAGTTCATAGTATTCCATTATTATCCTTTTAATGTCCATGGAATGTGTAGTGATATCCCTTCTTTCATCTGACATTGGTTATTTGTATTCTCTCTCTCTTTTTTTCTTAGTTAGCTTGGCCAGAAACTTATGAATTTTATTGACCTTTTCTAAGAGTTAGGTTTTGTTTTATTGTTGTCTCTATTGATTTCCTGTTTTCAATTTCATTGATTTCTGCTCTAATTTTTATTGTTTCCTTATGCGTATTTTGGAATTAATTTTCTCTTCTTCTAGTTTCCTAAGGTGGAAGCTTAGATGACTGATTTTAGATCTTTCTTTTCTAATATGTGCATTCACTGTTATAAAATTCCCTCTAAGCCCTGTTTTTATTTCATCCCACCAAATTTGATAAGTTGTATTCTCACTTTTATTTAGTTCTAGATATTAAAAAAAATCTTTTCTTGTGATTTCTTCTGTAACCCACGTGTTACTTAGAATTGTGTTATTTAATCTCCCATTATTTTGGGATTTCCTATCTATCTTTCTGTTATTAACTTCTAGTTAATTCCATTGTGGTCCAACAGCAGACATTATATCATTTCTTTCCTTTTAAATTTGTTAAGGTGTACTTTAATAGAACCAGAATGTGGTCTATTTTGGTGAATAGTCCCTGTGAGCTTGAGAAGAACGTGTGTTCTGATGTTGTTGGATAAGGTAGTCTATAGATGTCCATTATATCCTGGTGACTGATGGTGCTGTTGAGTCCAACTATGTCTTTACTGATTTTCTCTGCCTGCTGGATCTGTCCATTTCTGAGAGAGGGGTGTTGACGTCTTTAATTATAATAGTGGATTTATCTATTTACCCTTGCAGTTCTGTCAGTTTTTGCCTCATGTAGTTAGATGCTTTGTTGTTAGGTACATACACATTAAGGATTGTTATGTCTTGGAAAATTGACTCCTTTATCATTAGATAATGTTTGCTCCTCTTTATCCCTGATACCTTTCCTTGCTTTAAAGTCTGCTTTGAATGGAATGAATTTAGCTTTTTTTTTTTTGGCGGTACGCGGACCTCTCACTGTTGTGGCCTCTCCCGTTGAGGAGCACAGGCTCCGGACGCGCAGGCTCAGCGGCCATGGCTCATGGGCCCAGCCGCTCCGTGGCATGTGGGATCTTCCCGGACCAGGGCATGAACCCGTGTCGCCTGCATTGGCAGGCGGACTCTCAACCACTGCGCCACCAGGGAAGCCCTGAAACATCTTTTATCTACTTTTTTATCAGTGATCTTTGACAACTGATCTCCAGTTCTGGCTTAACCATTTACTAGTTGCATAACCTTGGGCAAACTCTTGTCCCAGATTAATTAATCTAGTTTACTGCTTCATAAACAGGCAGTGATAATATTTTCCCTAATCACGTACTTCACAGGCTTAGTGAGGTTTAAAGTTAGCATGGAAGTGGAAAAGTGTTATTAAAAATATAAAAATAAATTATGGATATTACATCTCAAGAAGTTTTTCATAGGAAGAGGGGTAAGTTAAAAAAAGGAAGCCTCGGTTGACTCCTGAGAGTCCTATTCTTGGGGGTAAAAACAGAACATGCGACAATGTGGCGCTGAGTTTGCAAAAGGCTCTGCCACCACTGCCAGCTTTCCCCTCCTTTCCTCAGCCCTCCCTGCCCCCAGATGGAGACAGGAATTGACACTGGGCAGGACACCCCTTCCCGTTGCTGCTAGGCCACCTATGCCGAGCAAATTTGTCAGAGGTCTGACAATCAGCTCCCTGCTGCTTTCTCATCTTTTAAAATCCAATTAAACATCTCTGGCCACAGCGTGACAATTGTCTGGGCTCCACAGAGTGGAACTTCACCTGAGGTGGCATCAGGAAGCCAAAAGATAAAAGAAAAGCTGCTTTATCCTGGAAAGATCATGCCCACAGCTCCAGAAAGGGTGGAACCATTGTGAGGTCTGGACCCATGTTCAGACTGAACCGTTGTCTAGCTCAGTTCCAAACTTCAAGATGTCAAAGGTCATGGAGCAGATTTAACCCCATCCACATGGACTCCTGTGCGAAGAAGTGTTCTGGTGGTTTAAGAATCATCAGTGGCATAACGTGTGTGTGAGAAACATCGAGTTTGAGTGTAACATCCCAGCAGGGACGGATGCTGGAAAGTTAGGATGGAGCCAGATTATAGGGGACCTTGAAGCCATCATCAGAGTCTGACACTGAACTATAGGGCCCGACCTCTTGTGGAAGGCAGGAGGATTCTGCTATGTATAAAGTGTTCACCTTGCAGATTGCCATCCTGTAACATCTTGCCATTACACTTGTTTCCTGAGGTTTATCCAGCCCATCTAGTCACAGGGCATTGGCATGTTGTTTGCATAATACAGTAATGGCTCCCCTTAAACACTGGGAAGATGCTACGTCTGGAAGAATCAAGAGCTTCTTGTTCTGAAATAAATGCTATGCAGTTACTAGATCAACAAAACAAAACATACAAAACAAGGAATCTGGACTCTGGTACTGAATTTCTTACTGTCCAGTTGGTCATGTGAGGAAACTATTCTCTTCTTGGGGTTTCAGCTTCCTTATCAATAAAATGATGGAGAAAGTGATGAGAACTTGTAAGATTTATTTCTTTTTAGCAACTTTCAAATATGCAATACAGTATTATTAACTGTAGTCACCATGCTGTACATTATATCCCCATGACTTATTTATAACTGGAAGTTTGTACCTTTTGACTCCCCTCAACCATTTTGCCCACCTGTCCACCCCCACGTCTGGCAACCACAAATCTGTTCTCGGCATCTATGAGCTTGTTTTTTTCCCCGTTTTAGATTCCACATGTAAGTGAGATCATACAGTACTTGTCTTTTTCTGTCTGACTTATTTCACCTAACATAGTGCCCTCAAGGTCCATCCATGTTGCAAATGGCAAAATTTCATTCTTTTTTATGGCTGAGGAGTATTCCATTGTATGTATATGTATATAAATAATAATCATAAATAATGCTGCTATGAACATAGGGCATATATGAGCATATATCTCTTTGAATTAATGTTTTCATTTTCTTTGGATATATGTCTAGGAGTGGAATTGCTGGATCATATGGTAGTTCTATTTTAGTTTTTTGGGGAACCTCCATACTGTTCTCCATAGTGGCTGAACCAGTTTACATTCCCACCAACAGTGCAAAAGGGAGAGAAGTTTCCCTTTTTTCCACATCCTTGCCAATACTTGTTATTTCTTATCTTTTTGATAATAGCCATTCTGACAGGTGTATGGTAATATCTCATTATATTTTGATTTGCATTTCCCTGATGATTAGTGATATTGAGCATCTTTTCATGTACCTATTAGCTATCTGTATGTCTTCTTTGGAAAAATGTCTATTCAGATCTTTTCCTCATTTTTTTTTTTTTTTTCTTTTTTGTGGTACATGGGCCTCTCACTGTTGTGGCCTCTCCCATTGTGGAGCACAGGCTCCGGACACGCAGGCCCAGCGGCCATGGCTCACGGGCCCAGCCGCCCCGCGGCATGTGGGATCCTCCTGGACCGGGGCATGAACCTGTGTCCCCTGCATTGGCTGGTGGACTCTCAACCACTGCGCCACCAGGGAAGCCCTATGTGTCTGTTTTTATGACAGGACCACACTCTTTTGATTACTTTAGCTTGGTAATATAGTTTGAAATCAGGGAGCATGATACCTCCAGCTTTGTTCTTCTTTCTCAAGACTGCATTGGCTATTTGGGTTCTTTTGTGGTTTCATATAAATTTAGGATTGTTTGTTCTACTTCTGTAAAAAATGTCATTGGAATATTGACAGGGACTGCATTGAATCTGTAGATTGCATTGAATCTATAGATTGCTTTGGGTAGTGTGGACATTTCAAGAATACTAATCCTCCTATCCATGAGCATAGAATACTTTTCATTTATTGTGTCTTCTTCAATTTCTTTCACCAATGTCATACAGTTTTCAGTGTGTAGGTCTTTTATCTCCTTGGTTAAATTGATTCCTAGGTATTTTATTCTTTTTGATGCAAATGTAAATGGGCTGGTGTTCTTAATTTTCTATTTCTGATAGTTTGTTATTAGCGTATAAAATGTAACAGATTTCTGTATATTAATTTTGTATCGTACAACTTTATTGAATTCATTTATTAGTTCTAACAGTTTTGGGGTAGAGTCTTCAGGATTTTCTGTATATAGTATCATGCCATCTGCAAATAGGATAGTTTTACCTCTTCCTTTCCAATTTGGATGCCTTTTTTTCCTTTTTCTTGCCTAATAACTCTGACTAGGACTTCTAACACTATGTTGAATAAAAGTGGTGGGTGTGGGCATCCTTGTTTCATTCCTTATCTTAGAAGAAAATCTTTCAGATTTTCACCTTGAGTATAACATTAGCTGTGGGTTCTATTATGGCCTTTATTATGTTGAGGTGTGTTCCCTCTATATCCACTTTGTTAAGAGTTTTTATAATAAATAGATGTTGAATTTTGTCAAATGTTTTTGTGCATCTATTAAGATGCTCATATGATTATCCTTTATTTTGTTAATATGGTGTATCATGTTGACTGATTTGCAGATATTGACTCATCCTTGCCTTCCTGGAATAAATCCCACTTGATCATGGTGCATGATCTTCTTAATGTATTGTTGAATTCAAAGGCATTTTTCAGAAACAGAAAATGACCTGCCTGCAGTCACAATGTGTCAACAATGGTGCCTAGGTTCCACATCTCTCTTCTTCCAGTTTTCTTCTTGCTGTCAGCTGCAGAGCTTATTGTAAGCTAGAATGATCACCACACTTTCTGCAGTTGTGGGAGATCAGAGGAAAAAGAAATGAATAAACCATGGAGTGGTTGGGGAAGACTAAATGGGAGAAGAGGGCCTAGGCTGGAAACTGACAGGGGGTAAGATTTAGCTAGGCAGAGAGAAGGGAGTCAGGCTTTCCAAGTAAACCAGGATGGCAAGGCAGGGCTGGTGTGTTAGGAGGAGTCAAGAGCTGTACTAGCGAGAACAGGAAGCCTGGGAAATGAGAAAGGGCCTTACAGTCACCAAAGGCCCCAGGTAATGCGGAAGCTCCTACACTTGGTGTGCTAGGACCTTGAGACTCAAAAGTATGGTCTTGGAACTAGGAGCATCATCATTACCTGGGCTTGTGAGGAACACGGCATCGCAGGCCCACCCCAGCCCTACTGAGTCCAAATCTTTATTTTAACAAGATCCAAAGGTGATTCCCATGCAACTTAAAGTTTGAAAAGTACTGTCATTCAGGACAATAGGTCTCAGTGATATGATGTCTTATCCCCCACCCCCAGGCCTACTGAATCAGAATTTTCTAGGGATGGGGCTTGGACATTAAAGGTTTTAAGAAGCTCTAACCTGTAAGAAGTACTGTTAAGCCAGGGTTAACAGTAAGTACTTAAGTACTTCTTAAGTACTTAAGTACTTACTCAAGTACTTACTTCTTAAGTACTTCTTAAGTACTACTGTACTTAAGTAAGTACAGAAGTACTTAAGTACTTCTTAAGCCAGGGTTAAGAAGTACTGTTTTCATGGCTATAAAGCAAGAGTGAAAATGTTGGATCAGAGAATAGCACGGTGAAAGATTTAATAAAGATAAGTCATGCAGCAGTATGAAGAGTGTGCTCAGGAAAGAGAAATTAGTGGCAATGAACCAAATATACAAAATGAAAGAGAAGACAACTCCACCACGCTGAGTCTTGATGGTTGAGAAAATAGTTGTGCCAGAAGTTGCTGTGGGGGTGGGGAGCTGGTCTGCAGAGGATAAGGAGGAGTTAGTTTGGCTTAAGGCATTTCCGCTTAGTTTTCATGGCAACCACATCTGGCAGGCATTAGGTGGTGGGGCATTGGGGCTTAGGTGAAAGGGCGGCACTAGAAGTGTGGATTTGTGATCCATTATCCCGGAGGTGGGAGCCTGGGTCATACAAATGGTACAAGAAGTCCAGATAACAGAATAAAGACTTTTCGTGCTTATAACTTAGAATGCGAGGCATGGAAGGAATTTTAGAAAACTTTAGGCCAAACTTCTATGCATGATCCAAGTGTCCTGACCTCAATGATAGTGCAAGGAATGTCCTTTCAGGTTGGCCTCAGCAGCTGTCAGCTTGGATCAGGGAAGGGCCATGCCCTGGGTCCCCTGCTAGAGCCCCGTGGAGCTCATTGCCAGAAAGGCCTGGCCTGTGTGTCATTCTCTTGCCAACTCTGTGACTCAGCTACACACTTCCAGAGTGATATTTTCAGAATACAGTTATGTGTAGCAGAATCTCTTTTCCATGGCTTGCAGTGTTGCCCATCTGTGGCGTCATCAAGCTCTGTGCTCTAAAAGCAGGGAGGAGGTATGCAGTTGGAGAAAATTGGGAGCCTGCTTGGATGACGGGATTCTGGGGTTCATGCCCTGCACCAGGGCTCCACACCCCCAGAAGCCCTCTCCTAAAGGGAGGGTGGGAGTTGACCAGTAATACACAGACCACCTCAGCAATAGGGTACAAACCAGACTGAAAATACACACCAAGATAAAAGAAGTAGGCTTGGGGGACTTCCCTGGTGGTCCAGTGGTAAAGCATCTGTCTTACAATGCAGCGGATGCGGGTTCGATCCCCAGTCAGGGAACTAAGATCCCACATGCTGCGGGGCAACTAAGGCCGCAGCACCACAACTACAGAGCCCACGCGCCCTGGAGCCTGCGTGCCACAACTAGAGAAGAGAAAACCCGCATGACACAGCTAGAGAGAAGCCTGCGTGCCGCAACGAAAGATCCCACATGCCTCAGTGAAGATCCCGCATGCTGCAACGAAGACCCGATGCAGCCAGAAGTAAATAAAATAAATAATAAATCTTTTTTTTTAAAAACAAGAAGTAGGCTTGGGGTCGCAAAACCAGGGTTCAAATCTAAGTGAGCTCTGTTACTTATTGATGGAATCCTTGCACAAGTTTCCTCCTCGACAAAATGAGGAATTTTCTCTTCTTCATGGGCTGTAGAGAGCAAATGAAATGCTGCATGTAAGAGTGCTTTGCAAACTATACAATACTTTTATAAATACAATATTTTTTTAAAAAGAACACCAGAATGTCAAATGTATAGACAGATGAGGAAGAAGAGGACCCAGTGAAATTGGAAGATTTGTTTCCATGATAGTTTGGGAGGTTTTCTCTCTTTCCCAGTGCACCAAAAAGGAGGCATCTTCCCATTTGGTTCCATCTCTGGTATGGTCTATTCATTCTTCCTCCTTCAGCCTGAGACTCCCCAAGTCAATCCTTAAGTTTTAACACACCTATGACGTACACCTGGTTCTGTGTGCACACCTGGCTTTGGGCAAAATTGTGAAGGAAGCACAGTTACCTGTAGTGACCCCAGATAGCCCTTTAGGGTATGCTTCCCAAAGCAGGCATGGGCATCCCACTTCCTGAGAACAGGACCATTTAACTGGGAAGTAAGGGGTTTGCTGTGATATTTCCAGGGATGTTGGCATTTCAGGTGGAGGACCAAAGCTTTAAGCTCTAATGATGGAATTTCTGGCATCAGTGAGCTGGGTGGAAACATGTAGAATTAGATCTTTCTAGTATCCTTGAAACCATAGTACGTAGTCTTCCATCGAGGTGATAGGCTGGTCTTGTGGTGGACTAATTCTCAGCCCTCAAAGATGTCATAGATTGTATGATCTACATTATAAGTGCTCTGGGATTCCGTGAGATGGAGCCAAGTGCATTACCTTGCTGAATTTTGTGAGAACCAAGAAGAGAACAGAGGAGAGTAAGCTATTGTGTTCATCCCGTGATAAGTACCCATGCAATACGAGGGCATTAACATTCCTGATGCTGGCAGAATCTATTCAGAGCCATAGAAAGCTGCAACCAGAAGAAATCTCATGAAAAGCAATTCATCTGTATAGGGCAGGGTCTTCAAACTTTATCAGGTATCAGAATCACTTGGAGGACTTGTTAAAGCATAGATGGCTGGACCTCACCCAGAAACCCTCCAGAGTTTCTGATTCAGTAGGTCTGCGGTGAGTTGGAAAATCTGTATTTCTAACAAGTTCTCAGGTGAAGCTGATGCTGCTCTTGTAGGAAACCTTTGGAAACTGTGGGTCCTGTGCTTTGTAATTTATAAAATGCTCTCCCATAGTGATCTCCTGTGATCCTCTTACACATTGTGACCTCGTGAGGCAGGTACTTCACAGATGAAGAAGCAAGTCCAGAAAGACTGTGATTGCTAAAGTTCACCTGGCTAGTGGTGAGCAGAGCTGGGACTCAGAGCCCCTCACTCTTAGGGCCGTTTTTCTAGTTCTAAAGTGTACCACTGCGGAGTTCTAGGACGTTGGCTAAGTGTGACCATCAATTTTCTAACTCTTTCTGTAGGATTCTTTTTATTCACTTTGCCTTCTGCAGTCTGCAGTGAGCTATAATAGTTGGGGAATTTTGGAGATTTGGGAAGAAATAGTTGGAGGAGGAAGCAAAGGGACTAGAGGGAAGAAGTTTCTAAGAAGAAAGGTCTGTGAGTGATGAAAGGGTCCCAGTTAGGCAGGAGCTGGGAAAGGAAGCCAAGGAGAGGCCTGCTGAGGGAAAGGGGAGGGGGAGCAAGCTAGTAAAAAGTTAAGAATCCTGAAAGACCTTTCGTAGCGCTTAGGCATTTAGCTTCACAGGACAAGATGTGTGGTGTTCTGTCCTTTAGCCACTGGGTTACTCTGCCACATCAAAGTCTAGCCTGTTTCTGATGTGGAGTGTTTGCAAAGCCCCTCCCACCCATCCTGGCATTCTTTGCTATTTACTATTAAAGTAGTGTCAGTCTTTGAAAAAGTATGAAGCTCTGGATATGTTTCCCTCTCAGCCCCATGTGTTCCTTGTATTTATCAAAATGGAACACTAACAAATATTTATCCAGTTTTATAGATGTGTTGATGATAAAGACTACCAGGTGTGTCTCCCTGCCATGGTGATTATTTTGCTCAATACATGATTGACTGAGATGTCTTCAGTGTATTATAAACACACATTAAAAATAGCAACCTAAAAAAAAGATAAAACTGACAAGTAGGAAGTTCCATATTTTTGGATGCAATACATTGCCAACCTCGTTATTAGGACACAAAACAGATAATCCTTAGTGAGTTAGATAACTTTATATAATGATTCTTCTTCAAATAAATGTCTTTTTGGCTCCTACAATCTTATTTTTTTCATTTATAAAAGTGTTTCAAATTGGAACCCTTTGAAAAAAATTGTTTTTTTTTTTTGGTTCAAATTGGAACCCTTTCAAAAGAAGCTTTTTTTTTTTTCCTGTGTGTATGTCCTAATAACCTAGGACATATAAAGATCTGGCTACTTTATCAAAATTTCAAACTCACGGTCCATTTCAATTTTTAGCATCCACTTGTGACCATAATCATGAAGCTAAGAAAGGTTACTGCATTTTCATGTTGCATTTTTGTCAAACAGAAAATGTTCTTAAATTGGCCCAGTACTCTCTACTTTGCTAATCAAAGGGGATTAAAGGGGTTCAAATCACTCAAAATTTGTTACTGCTTATTTCTCTGTGTTATGAAAACAATTTAAAATTAATGAAATAAAGATTCTTAATATTTTTATCATTTCCTACTTAATGTTCCCCCAAAACATTGATTTAAAAGTTGAAAAGACATATAAGTATCAAGGATTTGTGACTTAGATTTTTCTTTAAAGCAGTAAGAAAAGTGAACAGGTCCGCATATATTGTCGGTGCCAGGTCGGAGAGATACTGGTGCCATTTAAACTTCAGTTTTTGTTTTGCGAATTGAATAAACAACTGCTCTGAAGAAACGAAAGGAAACTATAATGTTTGAACTATAAAATTTCTGACGTTTATTGACTCTCTGGATCTCCCAAACAACTTCCTGTCCTCGTAAATTTGCTCCTGTGCTTGGTCAGATGCAGGCTTGTGTTATTTTTCCATTGCAGCATGTGAATATACCAGTTTTATTTCCAGCGGTTAGCTGCTTTTAACCTGGAGGTGGCTGTGCAGTAGTGCTGACTAAACCCAATGTTGGATATGCTGTGTGTGTGTCCACTGTCACATTCAGTATGTGCCATGGGGCTGCACTTATGTGCATGGATGTAAATACCTATTTCACTATTATCTCTGTCCTCTACTTTACCTCCTTTGGGGTTGTCAGTATTGACTGTTGAATCTAAATAATAAAGCATGTACAGGAAATTAAAATATGTAAAGCAAAATACAAAAACTATTTTAAAAATCCAACCGCATTCTATTGCTTTGGGACTATATTGAATGACAGAATACTCATGAACGAAAAGGAGAGTCATCACAATGGATTGATCTTAATGGGGGCAAAGAGTTAAGTTTTGAGGTCAGGTCATAAAGGTAAGAACTAAGACCAACCAAAGGAAGGGCAGACTCCTGCCAGCACTATTTAAATGGTGCCCTCCCTTCCTTCCTTTCTCTCCTTGCAACTGCGTATACTTAAATTCACATAAGGTATGTGATTCAAGTTGATGGTATGTACAGCGCTTCTACAACATTATTTTACTTTATTAAAAAATATATTTATTTATTTTTGGCTGCGTTGGGCCTTTGTTGCTGTGTTCGGGCTTTTTCTAGTTGCGGCGAGCGGGGGCTACTCTTCTTTGTGGTGCGCGTGTTTCTTATTGTGGTGGCTTCTCGTTGCGCAGCATAGGCTCTAGGCGCGCGGGCTTCAGTAATTGTGGTATGCAGCCTCAGTAGTTGTGGCTCGCGGGCTCTAGAGCCCAGGCTCAGCAGTTGTGGTGCACAGGCTTATTTGCTCCGTGGCATGTGGGATCTTCCTGGACCAGGGCTCAAACCTGTGTCCCCTGCATTGGCAGGCGGATTCTTTACCACTGCACCACCAGGGAAGTCCCTACAACATTATTTTAAATCTTTGCAATAAATCATTAAGATGGGTGATATTATCCCTGTTTTACCCAAAGAGAGAAAGTGACTTCCCCAGAGCAACATAGCTAGTAGCTGGCAAGGTCAGGATTTGAACCCAGATCTACCTGGCTCTGAAGTCTAATCTCTCAAATACACCATATTAGAATGGTAAGAACCCTTAGAGACCATGTTTTATAACCACTTTATTTCACAGATGGGAAACAAGACTTGCCCCCTTTGCTGCTTCCCTCAGTCAGCGTGGATAATGGGGTGTCAACTGTATATACTAGACTTTGCCAGGATTTCCCAACTGGGGAAATGGAGAGGATTTGGTCCATCAGAGAGTGATGGATAAGATTTAAGAATTGGGTCAAGGGGGATGGGAATGAACCAGTTAAAGGAACTGGAATTACATAGCCTGATGTGAAACATAAATCCGGCTCTTCAAGTGAATAGTTAGTTGATGAAGGATAAAGACCAGCTGGGCTCTACTTTCCATGTGCCAACTCAAGAAGAAAGGCCTGTGTATTTTGCTGGGTGGGGGTATAAGTCAGTTGTAATCAAGAAGTCCTGATGGGGGGGGATGTTGGGAGGAGGGTGGCTCGTTAGAATAGTGGGATAGGGGACCCTCCCCCCCACCTGCCAGGCTGGAAGCTGCCTTCTGCAGGTCTTTATGCTTTCCTCCCCAAGTTAAGAACAGCATTGCCCCTCTCAATGGCTATAGTTAAAAAGTAACATATTCTTAATTAACCCATCAGAACCTCCTGCACCTACAGATGTTTCTACTCTCTGATCGATCCTGCCCACTGGGGTTAGAGCTATTTTCATGAAGCACAACATTGATACCAATTCTCTGCCCAAAGATGGCCCCAGAATAGCTATTTTCAAAGTGTGATCAATGAAACCCCAGAGGTAAGGTTGCCATTTTAACTAATCAACAGAAAATTTTTTAGTATATCTATGTCCCAGGCAATATTTGAGCATCCTGTATTTTATCTAGTAACCCCTACCTGGGGGACCTTAAGATCCTTTTCAAGGGGTCTTTGAGGTCAAAACTATTTTCACAGGACCGCTAAAACTTCTTTGCTGTTTCCACTGCGTTGACATTTGCACTGATGGTGCGAAATCAACAGTAGTTAAAAGTGCTGGTGTCGGGCTTCCCTGGTGGCGCAGTGGTTGAGAATCTGCCTGCCAGTGCAGGGGACACGGGTTCAAGCCCTGGCCTGGGAAGATCCCACATGCCGCGGAGCAACTAAGCCCCTGCACCACAGCTACTGAGCATACGTATCTGGAGCCTGTGCTCCGCAACAAGAGAGGCCGCGACAGTGAGAGGCCCGCGCACCGCGATGAAGAGCGGCCCCCGCTCGTCGCAACTAGAGAAAGCCCTCGCACAGAAACGAAGACCCCACACAGCCAAAAAAAAAAAAAAAAAAAAAAAAAAAAGTGCTGGTGTCTTAGCATGAATCAGGGCAGTGACACCAAAGTGCACTGGTGGACATCGTGTGATGCACAATCTCTGTCATGTGCTCACGGTAAAAAAAAAAAAAAAGCCAGTTTTACTTAAGAATCTCCTTGATGAAGCAGTAAAAATGATTAGTTTTATTAAATCTCAATCCTTGTGTAGATGTCTTCTTAATATTCTGGGTGATATATTGGGATGTATGTATAAAACATTACTGCCGCATACAATGGTTGTCTCACTTGTGTGATGGTTTGAGATGCAAAGCTGAATGGTTGCTTTTTCATGGAACACCACTTTTACTGACAAACTTTGGTTATTGAGACCTAAGTATTTGGCAGATGTTTTGAAAATGAATGAAGTGAGCCAGTCACCTCCAAGAAAAAACTTGACAGTGTTTGTGCCAATTATAAAATTTGAGCTTTCAAGTGAAAATTAGAATTTTGAAAAACTTATGTCTACCACTGAGAGCTTGACAACTTCTCAATGCTCAAAGACTTTCTGATGAGCTTGGTGGTGATAACAATGAATGTGGGTTTTTTTTTTTTTTGACACTTTAATGAAACATGTCAATATTTAGAAAATCTGTGTAACTCAGTGAGTCAAAATATTCCAAATGACCAATGCATGATATTACCAAATTCTGCATCGGTAGAAAGATCCATTCACAGTGCAAATATAAACTGAGTGATTTTAATGTAACAGTGTATAAAAAGTTTGCACTGTTATGGTTTTAAATTCCACATTTCAACTAACCTTTAAAAGTCCAGTTTTGGTGTCATACCAAAGAAGAGTATCAATAATTACCCGAAAAAGTTCCTCCCTTTTTCAAATTCATATTTGTGTCAGGCTGGATATTCGTCCTTTATCTCAACACAATCTATCACTACAGATTGAATGCTGAGGAGATAAGAGAATCTAGCTGTCTTCTTTTTCATCCAGACAGTAAGGAGGTTTGCAGAAATATAAAAGAATTCCATTCTTCTCATTATTTTGTTTTGGAAACTAGAGTTACTTTCCTTTAAAAAATTATGTTAACACGTAATTATTACTATTTTTTTTTTTTTTTTTTTGCGGCACACGGGCCCCTCACTGTTGTGGCCTCTCCCGTTGCGGAGCACAGGCTCCAGACGTGCAGGCTCAGCGGCCATGGCTCATGGGCCCAGCCGCTCCGCGGCATGCGGGATCTTCCCGGACCGGGGCACGAACCCATGTCCCCTGCATCGGCAGGTGGACTCTCAACCACTGCGCCACCAGGGAAGCCCCATGGGCTTATTACTATTGTAAAGTGAACTATAAATGATTTTTAAAATGTTCTGTTTGAATTTTGCATATGGTGAATATCAAGTGAGACCATCTACATGGTAAAAGCTCTTTGGGGTCTACCATAATTTAAAAAAAATTTATTTATTTAGTCTGTGCCAGGTCTTAGTTGTGGCGTACAGGATCTTTGTTGTGGCATGCACGCGTGATCTAGTTCCCCGACCAGGGATTGAACCTGGGCTCCTTGCATTGGAGGTGCGGAGTCTTACCCACTGTGCCACCAGGCAAGTCCCTACCATAATTTTTAAGAGTGTGAAGGGATTCTGAGACCAAAAAGCTTGAGAATCACTGGCCTACAGGACAACACCTAAACTGGTGAACCAGATATTAGGGATTCCTGCCATTCTACTCCAACCTGCCTTTGCCACCTCACTTATCACGACTGTCTCTGTAGTAACCCCAGGTTCCAGCCTAACCACCTACTTACTGATTTCTGCACATGTTCTGCACTTGTCTGCCTGACTCTGTGCATGCCATTCCTCTACCTGGAACACATGTCCACACCCCCTTTATCCACCTGTCTGGTGGTTAGTGGGTCAGAGCTACCTCCTTAGGGTCTGAGGATGGAGAGACTCATTTAGACCCAACGTCACAGTCTGTTTATGGCTATACTGTGCATATAGCCTTCAGGATCTGTTTATTTGTCTTCCTTGATTAGAATTCCTGGAGTGCAAAGGACCCAATTTTCCCTCTGTTTATATTTTCCCATCTAAAGGCCAAGTGTCCTGCCATAAACTTTATGGGATTTTTGTAAATATTAGCTGACAATTTCTACCGATATCTGTGGGCTTTTATGATCCTGTGCAGATTAATCAGAGTATTTAGTGCCTGCTGTGAGAAGAACACTTGGCAGTGGGGGAAAGGGGGCTAAGGAGGTGACCCTTGCTTAAGGACCTGAACTGTGCTTGGAGAGACAGGATTTATAGCCCAAAAGCAATCAAACAAGACACAAGAAGGTATGTAATTAAAGGAATAACCAGGTGCTGTAGGCCTTTAGGGAAGGGGAGATGGGAGCCAGGGCACGTGCGTGTTTGCGGTCGCTGGAGAAATCTGAGCAGGCTCCTGGGAGGAGGCAAGGACTTGCTGGGGACTCGTTAAATAGGGAGGGTTTAGTTAGAGGTCAGCAAGGCAGGATTTTGGGTCAGCAAATAAACACAAGCCAGGGCAGAGTCAGGAATGAGCACAGCATGTTCACGGCCTAATGAGGAGGCTGCTGGCCATGGTGAAGGTGAATGGTGTGAAATGATAAGGCTGAAAGCTGGTTAGAGGAGTTTAGATTGGACTTGGAAGGAAGGAAGAACCAGCTTTTTTTTTTTTTTTGGTTAGGTAAGTGACATGGTGTTTTTTGAGCCAAAGATGGGCTATTTGTGGGAGAAGGAATGGAGATGAGGCATCTAGTTAATGGCCTAGGGGTGTGAGGAGGTGAGGCTCTGGACTGGGGAATCAGCAAGTTTTTGGAATGAAGTCCACGCAGGTCACCACGTCTAGAATGCCAGCGTGGAGCCTTTAAATGGCAATGTTTTATATATAAAGGCCTAGGGATTAAAACTCCACAGTAGTGTGTTAGTGACATAATTGGGTCTTATCATGTGTGGCTGACTTAGAGGTGAAATCTTTTATTCTAGCCTTTCCTCATGTTTTATTGTTTCAGCTACTAAATAATTGTGTGTGGTTTTGGGCTGTTTACTTAACTCCTGGGTGTCTTGGTTTTGTCATCTGTAAAATGAGGGTATTAATAGTTTAATAGTACCTGTCTCATAGCCTCGTTATGAGAATTACATGTGGTAATACATGTAAAGTGCCTATTTTTACGCCTGACACATAGAAGGCCTTTAAAAAATATTAGCTATTATTATTTATTTATTCAGTAATTCACATTATCATGGGAGTATAAGTATTTAAATTACCCAATGGGCCAAAGCATTCAGTGCTAAGCTGAATGAGGGCCCTCAAAAAAAAAAAAAGCTTCCTGGAGACACGGCAAAGATGGGATTCAGAAGCTGGGATGGAAAAATGTTAAAAATTCTAATTCCATAAACTCATTAAGATCTGAAGTGTAAAACTGGGAGACCCAAGTCACAATTTAATCTTGTCACTTCTCAGCTTAAACACCTTCACTGGCTCCCACTGCAGAAAAGATAAATCTGGTCTTTTTAGCAAGCCAGCAAGCCTTCCTTCACTGACGTTTCGTTGGCCATCACAGCCTTCCTTCCCCAGCCCAGCGGCCTGCGCCTCAGCTGCTCTGCACTCCTGCTAATTTTCAAACACATCCTGTCCTGCACAGCAGTCTCCCTTGCCTTCACTCTATCCCCCAAAGCTCATTCCTCTTACCCCATTTATGCACTATAAAATTAATCACCTGTTTTTAATAGCCTTTATTTTTAAGGGCATTTTTAGGTTTACAGAAAGATTGCATAGAAAGTAAAGTTCCCATAAACTCTCTCCCCCAACAGTTTCTCCTTTCATTAACATCTTGCATTAGTGTGGTCCATTTGTTACAACCGATAAACCAGTATTGATACATTATTCTTTTTTTTTTTGCGGTACGCGGGCCTCTCACTGTTGTGGTCTCTCCCGTTGCGGAGCACAGGCTCCGGACGCGCAGGCTCAGCGGCCATGGCTCACGGGCCCAGCCGCTCCGCGGCATGTGGGATCTTCCCGGACCGGGGCACGAACCCGTGTCCCCTGCAGCGGCAGGCGGACTCCCGACCACTGCGCCACCAGGGAAGCCCGATACATTATTCTTAACTAAAGTCCGTAGTTTACACTAGGGTTCACTCTGTGTTGTACGCTACTATGGGTTTTGACAAATGCATAAGAATAATGTCCTATAGCCACCATTACAGTATTACAGAATAGCTTAATTGCCCTAAAATCGCCCTGTCCTCCACCTGCTTATTCCTCCCTCTTCCCCTCCCTGTCAGTTTTTAAGAATCAGTTAAAATGCCATCTCTTTTGTGAAAATATCTCAGGATCCCTCTATTATGAATCTCTTTGATGCTTGCATAACACTTTCTTCATACCTGTTATAGCTCCTATGCTCCAAATATTATTAGAGATACACACACTCTTTTCTTCCTTTACTAGAGTGTATGTCCTTGACGGAGGGTCTGTGCCATAGATTCATCCTCGTAACACCTAGCCTAGACCCTGTTCTTAACGGGTGCCTTGTGAATGCTGGCTGAATTGTGAGCAAATATTAGGGTGGGATTTTCCAGAACAGGTCTCAAGAGGCAAAGCTTTAGACCTAGAGTTCTGAAAGTGACAAGTGTACTTGTGAATTTTAAACATGCTTCAGGACTCAGGGGTCCATGGATGGGAAACTCTCTGAAGGGAACTGGCTTCTGTCTCTTCAGATTTGGGCTCAGAATCAGCCTTGGTTGAGGTGGCCCAGGCCAGCTTTATAAATATTACTAACTAGGCCTCAGGGCTCTTTCCTTGCCTCTCGTCCCCTCCAAAAACAAAGCAAAAAAGAAAAGGACAGGGAAGTTGGTTGTTTCCATCCATCTAGTCCCGGTGCCCCTCTCTGGAAGGCCCCTGGAACGTCTGTTTGGTACCCCTCTCTCTCTCCCCAGATGGCTCCCAACAATTGAGGGTGCCCAGCGTGCCTTCTTTGGCCAAGGAGCACCTTCTCTTAATTTCCTAGTTCACGCTGAGCGTTTTGCTTTATTTTCGCTTTAAAGACGTTGTTCTCAAACATTCTAAAACGCTGTAGGAACATGCAGATCAGAAAAGCAAATAAATCGAATCTTGTGAAGTAACAAAGCAGACGTCCTTATTCAACAACCAGCACAACGCTAAATGGGAAATATCAGTCATGCACTAGAGACAGTAGCTTCCCCTCCAGACGGGAACTGCCTGTTTGCAAAAACCCCCACCCCCAAAAATGAGGCAGTGAAGGTACCGTAAAACAAACTCCTCTCCTCAGCTCCCAAACGGGAGTCTGCAGTTTCTAGCAGCACTGCCTGTTCTTTTTACGCGACACAAGCAGTTTGCAAGACCTCGGCTTTTACTTCCCAGTACCTGCCTCCTAACACACGTGGGGGTGGAGAGGGAGGGAGGGAGTGGGAAAGAGAGATGTCCTCCCCCTCCCCCAACCATCTTAGAGCCCACGGCGGCGCCAGACCCAGCGCTGGGCGGGGTGGGATAAGGGACACTCTGGAAGCTAGGTTAGATCTAAAGGTGCTGTTACCTGGGGCGGCGAGTGCTCTCCAGACAGCCGGGCTCCCCCATCTCCCCCGCAATCGGAAAGAGCCGAGGAAAAGTGTGTGTGGGGCTCCTGCCCGGCTCCGGAGCGGTTTGGGAGCCAGGCAGAGCCCCTCGCCAACCGAGCGACAACCGCCCGCCGGCACCTGTGCTCCCAGGGGGCGGGGCCTCCTCCAGGTGTGCTCCGGGGGAGGACGACGCCGACAGCCGAGGCCAGCCGCGGGAGCCTAAGCGTCCCCTGGCCCCCGCCCCGAAGAAATGCCGGGGGAGGAGCGGTTAATCCGCACCCGGCCTCGGCGGGATCCGCGGGCCCCGCCGGGGGGAAGGGGAGAGCACGCCGCGGTACCGAGGGGGTTAAGCGGGAGGCCCGCGGCTGGAGCGCGCTTAACCCTTCGGTGCCCGCGGGTCAACCGAGCCTGGCCGGGGTGGCGGGCCCCCGAGTCCCACGCGGCGGCTACCCCGACCGCGCGGGCCGTGCGGGGGGAGCCGCGGGTCGGCCTCCGATCGCCGGGGCGCGGCGCGGCCCGTGGGAGGCCCGGGGCGGGCGGGGGGAGGGAGGGGGACGCGCCGGCGGGCGCGCAGCGTCGCCAGGGCGAAGCCGGCGTGCGGCGCGGCGCGGCGGGCGCGGAGCTAGCGAGCGAGCGCCTCCGTCCCCGGATGTGAGCTCCGGCTGCCCGCGGTCGCGAGCCAGCGGCGGCGCGGGCGGCGGC
>NW_020837966.1:2593034-2615200 GCF_003676395.1 Aethalodelphis obliquidens
GGCGAGCGGGCGGGCATGGGGGGCGCGCCGAGCGGCCCCGGCGGCCGGGCCGGCATCCTCGCGGCGTCCCTCCGCTAGAGGGGGGGACCAAGCCAATTCTCCTTTGCAGCAAAAAATTACATGTATATATTATCATGATAATATATACATCCGATCTTATTTTTTAAAAAAAGTTTATTTTGCTCCGATTTTGAAAAAGAGGGAGCGTGGGTGGCCAGCGGTTTTTATAAATTATTCTTATTTTCTGTTATCTGTCCCCGTCCCTCCCCACCCCCTGCTGAAGCTTGAATAAGGGCAGGGATCGCGGCTCCTACCTATCGGTCACCCCCTTGCCCGTTCCTCCCCCGCCCCAACGCCTAGCACAGTGCCCTGCACACAGTAGGCGCTCAATAAATGTTCGTGGATGATGATGATGATGATGATGAAAAAAATGCAGCATCAACGGCAGCAGCAAGCGGACCACGCGAACGGTGAGCAGCCAGAGCCTGGGCACCCGCTGCCAAATCTAATCCTTGTCATGGTCCTCCTCTTCTCACCCCCCTCTTCCTTCTCACCCCCCTCCCATCTCTGATGCGCTGGTGGGTTGAGGGGGTTGGAGAGGATGCTTCTAGCTCGGTGTCATCTACACAGAAAGGGGAGATGCGTGACAGCCACTCCGTTCTCCCCTTCAGGCCTTGAATGTCAGAGCTAATTCTGCATTTGTGGGGTGGGGGCGGCCGTGGAGTCCGTGGAGTACTGTGCCGCCGGAGGGGCGGCAAGCCGAGGTGATTCGGCTTCAGTGTCCTCGGGCTCAACTTTCCTCCAACGCTCCCGAGCGATGGAAAGGGGGTGGCTATGAGTCTTCACCCGGAGCCCCCTTTCCAGCCTCTTCACCTCCTTCCCTGGCCCCTGGTTAATTAGGAAGAAGGTCTCTGGTGGCATCCGGAAAATTCTAGGATTGCCAGGTTTCAACCTCCTCGCCGGTGGGTGAAGCATCCCCCTACCCTTGAGAGGGAGGCTGGGTCTCGGAGTCGCCGGCCAGGGGGTCGGGTGGAACGCGTATTCCCGCTCGCAGCGCCGCTGTGCACACGTCGGTAACCTAGCAATGCCCGGAGAGTCGCTGCCGCTGTGAGGCTCTGCGCCCCAGCCCGGCCACGTGCAGTTACCATGCCGGCCCGGCTGGGTCGAGAGAAGGGGGCGCAGCTCCTGGCCAGCCCTCTTCACTCCTGCTTGGAGGTCACTGGAGTCCCCCACAACCCTCCATGGGCTCGCAGCCTTCCCGATGACCGCTCCCCAAGGGAAGACTTGGGGCGACTCCTCCCCTGGCTCAGACCGTCTGCTGCCCAAACCCAAGGCCCCCTCTCAGGCTGCTGGCCAGGCAGATGTGTGCTCGCTTTGACTCTTCCTTGCTTTTTACTGAGCAAGAATTGGTTTTGCAAACGCCCATCCCTCTACCTCTGCCACCACGCTCACTTTGACTTCTGTCTCAGTAAGGAGGTTGTGACCAGAGGCAGGCAGGTGCCGGGGAGACCTGCCTGGGTCTTGACCTGACTCCAGGCTGGAGAGGGCTTTGCACATGGAACCCTCTTGGGGTTCTACCCTGTGTGCACTTGGATACCAGCCTACACTGAGGTGATTCCTGTGTAGGCCTTGAGGGCCCCTGGCATAACCCGGCCTGTCTATCCTGGGTGTAAGGGTGCAGGCTGCCTGCCTTGTCTGTTTCTTTGGATGCTGGCTTGGCTGCTGCAGCTGCAATTTAAAATGCAAAAAAGCCCTAAAGATGTTTTCTGTTTTCCAAAGACTGTGGAGGAAATGAGTCCCAAGCATCATGAATTTTCATTTGGAGGAAGTGTCAGTGCATAATCTAGGTATTGGTTATGGGGCTTTTGGTATTGCCCTGGTGCCAGTGAAGGATTTTTTTTTCCATGCTGAAAAAAGTGCATTGGTGGCTATGGAAAGATGTTGGAGTAACACCCTGAAAATGATTAAGACTGTTGAATTATTGCCACTGCTTTTTTTGTGTGTGTATGTGTGTGTGTGTGTGTGTGTGTGTGTGTGTGATGGTAGTTATTTTGAAGAAGAGCTGTTGTATGTATCTGTTAACTCATTAGAGATACATGGGTTTTAAAAGTCAGAAAAGATTTGAAATAAATGTGGGAATGACCTCAGTTTGTCTGAAGGAATGCACTGAAAGACTCCTTGTGAAGACATGGGTGTAGGGAGTTACTGACCCATTGGGCGTGATGCAGCAGTGGTCCTGTGTTACTGACACTTTGGGCAGGGCTTGCGGACTTTCCTTGCTACTCTTGCTGGCCAAACCCTGCTTCTAAAAAATAGGACATGAGGTTTCAAATGGAAACATGGGGATGATTTCCCTACTGTTCTTGATGGGAAACCGCTTTAGCTTTCTTCTGACACTGGATTCTCATTGTTTTTTTTTTTTTTTTTTAATTTTCCTTTTTCTCCTTCTTCCCAGAGGCAAACTATGCAAGAGGCACCAGGCTCCCTCTTTCTGGTGAAGGACCAACTTCTCAGCCGAATAGCTCCAAGCAAACCGTCCTGTCTTGGCAAGCCGCGATCGACGCTGCTAGACAGGCCAAGGCTGCCCAAACTATGAGCACCTCTGCACCCGCACCTGTAGGATCTCTCTCCCAAAGAAAACGTCAGCAATACGCCAAGAGCAAAAAACAGGGTAACTCGTCCAGCAGCCGACCTGCCCGCGCCCTTTTCTGTTTGTCACTCAATAACCCCATCCGAAGAGCCTGCATTAGTATAGTGGAATGGAAGTATCCTTTTTTGGGGGAAGGCTTTCTCGTTTTCCCTTTTACCATCTGTTCTTTAAAAGGATTTGCTTTCTGAAATGGCACTTACAGAGTGATAGCATTTTGGAATGTGAGCAACAGAAGAAGTTGTGTGTAGAGGGTTTCATGGTATATAATTTCCTATCTCCTCTGGGTGCAGAGGGGTATCTCTCTGGGTAAGTATAGGCTACTGTGTGTGTGTGTGTGTGTGTGTGTGTGTGTGTGTGTGTGTGTAGTGGTGGGGGAGGGAGTGACAACCTGAAACTTCAAAGTGGTAGATAATTAAAATATGAAATTAACCTTTGGCCATTTGACACTAGATGGTTAGTTTCAACGCACCATTGTTTTTTGGCAGTGGTATGCGTTGAACCTATTGCAAATAAGGTATGCTGATTAAAAAAAAAAAACTGTACTAGAAATAAATACATTTTTGACCTTTAGTGGAATCTTCTCATTTTGACGTTTGGAATTTGCTTCGGAAACTCCAATTAATGCTAAGATGGCTTGTAGATCTGACATTTGGTGAGTCTGATTGTTCAGGTAGCTACAAATATGAACACTTGCTTCATAGGGAGGGAGCAATTTGCTCATCAATGCTATGACTTCCTGGAATTTCCTTTTGACAAGTTCCAAAACAGCATTTGAAACGTGAGCGTGAGGGAGCATGTGAAGGGAGAGGTTTGTGTGTGCCTCTTCTTTCAGCGCCCATGTGGGTTAGAGCACAGCCCTCTCAGTGGAGGAATTTGCAGTTGCTGCCTTTATAAAAAAATTCTGTCTGTGTCCTTGGACTGGAGTTACATTTCTGGGTGTCTCCTTTGTATTTTTAAAACTGAACTCCAACTGCCCCAGGAGGGTTGTTAGGGCCCAGATCTTGGAAAACTAGGGTGTGCTGCCTGCTCACTCCCTCCCCTAAACCTGGAGGCCAGGTTCCAGTGCCTGTCACCCTTCAGAAAATGTTGACAGAGGCCTTCTTTCTGAGCAAATGGCTTTCTAATTAGGTGATTCATTAGTTTGGGTAAAACACAGCATTTCCTTCTCCCAGAAGTATATTCGGAGTTGACCTGGGCCTTAGAGCAGTTCCTAAGCATAGGAAGGAGTATGAATAAAGGGCTTCCCCACGGAGGCTGGGGGGAGGGGAGGGGCGGTCATGCTGCAAAGGGAGGGGGTCGGTGACCCGGGCTGGAAAGTGGAGCTGAAACCCCCGTATCATGTGAGTGCCTAGCTAGGCAGCTCTTTGCACGCCCTCTGTCTTAGCTGGCTACTTTCTGTGCTCTCAGAGAGTTAAAATGAGGTAACTGTCTAGAAAGGTTTTGGAGAGAGTAGCCAAGTGTAGGATTTGAGGGGTTTTCATGTGCTTTTTCCTTTTTAGAACAGATGTCTCCTCTCCAGAGGGAGTTGCGGTGTCTCTCACATGGCTGGGGTTGTGTGGATGTGTTTTCTCTTTAGGTTCTTTTTGAGTCTGAGGACGAACACTGGTGTCGGCCCAGGAGGGAGCCGGCTCCACAGGGTGTCCCTCAAGTGGCATGGCAGCAGTCAGAGGCACAGACTGCACTTAGCCGGAATGATCTCGTCCTCCTCAGGTTGGCTTGACGTGACTCTGAGTAAGCAGAGGCCTCTCGGTGGGGTCGTTAATTTCGTGTGGAGTGAGGCGGGAGGCCTGGTGCTGTCTGTGCACGGTAGTTTCTCTTTGTGCACAGTAATTTGTATATAGTAATTTATGTGAACGGAGCGAATTCCTGGATGGTGCTGCCGACTCCCGTTCCCGCACCGCCAGACGTGTGTGCAGAAATCAGGGGCTGTGGCTGCCAGTGCAGGGAGAAGCCGCCCCTACAAATGGGGAAGTTTGCAGAATAGATCCTGAAACGATACATGATTTGTTTTTTTCAAATGACTGTTTTCTTCAGGTTCAGGGAGCAGGGTATGGGCAGCTTCCTAAAGCCAGCAGTGCCAGGCCCTGTCCGCACTGGGAGAGTGAGTTTTTACCTGCTGTTTGCCTTTACATGCAGGCAAAGCAGAGTGTCCTGCACTTGGGGAACGAGGAAGGAATATTTAGGATCAGACCCATCCGTTTCTCTAACGCTCTGTTCTGCTTGGCTTGTCAGAATCTTGTGGCCGTGGGTTAGGATCCACCAGTACCTGGCGTCTGAAACTGGACCACCATAAAGAAAAAGGACTCTTACGTTTGCTTTCCTGAACAGCATCAGTGCTTCTCAGATTTGCTGGTTTATCATTTAGGTAGCAGGAAATTAAAAAGGCAGAATGGTGGTGTGGGGGAGGGGAGAGACAGTAAGTGTGTTTCCATATAGGATAGCCCTGGGGCAATTGACTTTTAAAATTTTGGAAGGAACTGCCAAAAGGAAAAATGAAAAGGAGATTCTGAAGTCTTTTTAAGGTGGACTGCCTTAAAGTTGGGTCCCTACATAAGAAATTTTGTAATACTAGATGAGTTAAAAGAATAACTACTGAGGGAAGGATAACTGGCTTTAAAAATAAGCCCATCAAATTAGTAAGGGAATAATGTCTTTCACGTCCATATTTCAGTGAGTGTTAAAGTTCTTAAAGAGGCTGAGGCTCCATGAAACTTAACGTATCCCCAGAGACATGAGGGGTCTCTGTTTCCTTCAGCATCTTTGGATTTCCCAGAAGGAAATCAGGATGAACGGAGAAGGTCTGTGCATATGCTCAAAGCTTTAGGACTTGGAGATGTTGAGTGAAACCGTGGCCTTGCCTTTTGTGGGTGAGTGTATGGGAGAAACAGTGTCGTACAACCAAGCCCGGGGTTGGAGATTAGATTGGTGCTCGTGAAACCTTGCATTTGGAAAGGCTGAAAACCAAGAGAGGAAAAACAGTCATTCTGGCAGATGTCAAATTTTCTATTGCCAGTTTTGACAGTGTCTCTTGATAACAGCAGAAGGTTTAAGCAAGTATCTGTTGAAGGCTGCTCTCAGAGTGATTCTTCCAGACAGACCCCTGAGATTTAGAAATGTTAAGTTGAACTCTGAAAGTATCTGGTGGTGATTTCTTCTGGACTTTTATTTAATTTGTTTATAAATTGAACAAAATAACAACACGTTATAAACGGAGCTCTGGTCTGGCTCTAATCTAAAATAGTGATAACTGCTGATTAGTAAGGAAGGAAAGCGGAGGAGGGAGGTGAAGCCTGGCTTGCTTGTTACACCGAGGGATTGGAACAGCCACAAGACGGTCACAGGTGGAATGGAGAAGGTCCTTTGTGACTTGTCCTATCCCAGTTCGGACAGGAGATTCAGACTGACCCAGCCAAGAACAGCCTCCAAGAAAACGGCTGTAACGCATGGTGACAAGGATTTGTGGAAGAGGTTTGTCTCATGATGGCTTTTCTTTGTGTCTACAACATCCAGAAATTTAGCTCTCTAAGGCCCTTGTTGCTGTGAGAATGACACGAAGTAGAAACCTGTTTCACACAGTGCCCTAATTGGATGTACTTTTAGGTTTTCATATAAAATGTCCAACAGAAGAATGAGTGTAATGTGATCCTTGCAACAGAAGAAAAGGGCGTGGAGACGTCATTTGATAGGAAGATCTGCTGTGAGTTGACCACTAACTATTACTCCTGCTGGAAACCTTGTAGTCACAGCAGTCAGTTGAATAAGGATTTGTGGGTAAAATTTTCATTTAAAAAGCAGTTCAAAAGTGGTGTGATTGGGAGTGTGACGAGAGAGATGGTTTATGTTGGTGTAACACGTATATACCTTAACAAAAATTTTCAGACCATTTGACATATTTATATTATTGGCTATTTTTGCCAATTGTGTGGCCTTAGCTATTTACATCCCATTCCCTGAAGATGATTCTAATTCAACAAATCATAACTTGGTAAGTGTCCTTAGAGTTGCTGCTTGTCCTGATGTGTGCTTATCATTTACCTCTATACTGAAGCTGGAAGCTGGCGGCTGGCTTTCTGGGTGGTTGAAGTTAACAGCTATGCACGTGATGTTTCACGGAGCTTTGCAACAGTGGTGTTTTTTTTTGTTTTTGTTTTTTTTCTTGACCTGTATTCTCAAATTCATACTGAATGAAAGTGTTTAAAGTCATGAATCTTGTATAAATAGATGTGGAACTTTTCATGGAAGAGGTTTGTAGCAGATTTAAAAATAACTTTTCTTTCCATATAGGCTTTTTTTGTCGACCATTCTTTTCCTGGTAATGTTAGCCTTTTTTTTAAAAAATCCAGTGTTATTTGGGAGTTGTGGGTACTATGGTTAATTTTTCTGGTAAGCAGAGAGTCATCATAGCTTCTGTACCTGAACTATTAATTTTTACAGAAGTAGAACACAACAGAACTAATCCACGTAGCGCATAATTTGGTGAATGTACAGTAGAGTATTGAAGTTCCTTCACTTAGTTCTTTGAAATGCTCCAAGATAAAATGATTCTATGGTGAAATAAATTGGGATACTTCCATATACCTTATTGCTCTCTTAAAGATTTATAGTGCACATTAACTCAGTGAAAGCTCCAGGAAAGTCTGTAGTTAAAAAACCAGTTTCATTTTGTTTAACTCAGCTAGTCCCTAAAAGTAATTGGTCATGGATTCTTTAAACATTTTTTTGGCAGAGTGCATCACAGTGTTTCATGGAACTTCCTTTGGGAAAGGTTGATATAGTTTAAAAAAAAGCACTGAAGAGCCCTGGAGTGGGACTAGGAGTTGTCCCAGTGGACTGTCAACTGGCTGTATTTTGGGGCATTTCCCAGACCCTTTGTGCATTGCCGTTTACCCACCTGTCCATTCGGGGGATCGGATGAGAAGATCACCAGGGTTGTTTTTACCTCTGACGTCCTGTACTCTTTCCTTGATGATTCAGAAGCCATTGCAGGATTTTTCTGGTGCTGCAGCATCCTCTTTGCAAGGGTCAGTCCTTCATGAATTGAGGCCGTGCAGAAAGGAGGTGAATGAGGGGCTGGTCCCGGATAACAGGAGATTCTCCCTATTGTTTTGCTTTCCCCTCTTTTAGCTGGTTCCATTCGGTTTTGGTTTCTCATGCTGAAGCTGTATTTTGGTAGGGCTGGATGTTCTTAGCTGAGTGTTGTAAAGTCAAAACTAGTGAGGGGAGAGCTCTGCCGGGGTCTGTAGATGTTGACATTATTTATGCTTTTATGATTTTAGACTTCATGGTTTATGTACAGGATTTCATGTTACATTTAAAATGTGCGGCACATTTCAGATGTAGTGTGATGTCTCTTCACATTTGGGCTTTTGTAGTCTGATGTGTAGGGAATTTTAAAAAATTTTGGACACTGCTACTGAAAGTACAACTGTAAATGGGAGTTGGATACACATGTAAAGACTTACTGTTAGTATATATTTATACAGTGCTAGAGATGATCTGTGTGACTGGATATTTTAAATAGCTTCTGATTTAGTTGTAGGCATGTGACTTTAGACAATCATTTCAAAGGAAAAGCAGAAGTAGTGAAAAGCCCCCATCAATGGGGCTAGATCATCACAGTCTAGGCCACAGATGGTGTCAGCCTTGTTACCAAATTTAACAACGTGGATGGTGACCCAGTTTGTTGCTTTTTGTAGCTCAAGAGAACATGATTAAACAAACTTAGAAAATAGATACCTTTCTGAAAGGCAGATTAATTCAGATCCATGGAATAATTAATGTAGCTGCATGTGTAAGTCAATTAATATTCTGATTTTTTTTTTCCCAGGGAAGTTCAGGGCACTAATATAAGTACTGTCGGACCATTTGGATTTCTCAGCTAATAAGTGAGGGAATAAAACATAGGAAATGGATAAATCTCTCTTCCTCCCCCTGGCAGTCCCTCCCCAGTGGATCTTTTATTGACAGTTCTTAAAACACTGGCCTTTTGTGGGTGGGAGAGGGCAGTGTGTTAGTTTGGCAATCCTTTCTAAAAAACCCAACATATATTTCTTTGACCTCTTAACATTCTGAAACTTATAGCATTCAAGTTGGTGTCTTGTGTTCACTTGGCTGGTCACATGGCCAGACGAATTTAATCTCTGCCTAACTCTTTAAATATTTCCTTTCTCACTGTGGGAAGGGAAGATCTTTGTGGATTTCCCCCTGACTCTTAGCAAGGTCCCATGCCATGTCAGTCGTCCTGCCAGGGAGCCGTTTTTTTTTTTTAAAAAAACATTTGACCCAATTTGTACCAAAGTGATTGCTCTATTTTTGGGATCGGTTTAGAGGCAGCTGAACGAAGCTTATTTTTCATCTGTAGTAAATACCTTTCAATTAATGTGAATGGCAAAACAAAGGGCAGAGACTGATACGTATTGCAAAGCTGTACGTGTCAGGGAGCTGGTGGTTTCCTTTGCCTCCAAGCTCTGTCGGGAATGTAGATGTTGAGCGCTTAGAGTACGATTCAGGGCCAGCTTTGTGGAAGATGTTTCTGCCTGTTACAGGTAGTTTGCAGTGAAATTATTACTTTTGTTGGGTAAGAAATGTGGCCATCTCCCTTCGTCCAGTGTGTGTTTGGTCTGGGTTGTACCTAACTGAGCCAGCTTTGGGGATTTGGAGACTACCTTGGGGGCAGCAAGTTTTCGCAGGGTTAGATTAAAAAAAAAAAAATATATATATATATATAAACAATCTCAAGTTTCTATGCAGCTTTCATTTGTGGACTTGCAGGGACTAGTGGAGGCTGCAGCCATGGAAACGGTGCAACTCAGTTCCCACAGCAGTCTCCCTCCTAGATCAGTCAGTAGCAGGATTTCCTCAGTTCCACTTATTGAAAGTGTGTATCATTTATTTAATTTTTTTCTTAGCATGGGGCAGGGGGTGGGGAGCGCTTCTTTATGGAGTGTCAGCGTGGCGATGATCACAGTCCTGTCCCTCACTGTGTTGGAAAATGCTTTATTTCGCTTCCCAAACTTCAGTTTCTCATAAGTCACAAACTGACTGAATGCTTCAGTCTGGGCATCCTGCTACTGGAAGTCCCACCCCACCCCCGGGCCCAGTTCTCCATAGTGCTGACCGGCCTCAAATTAGAACTGTCCAAAGAGGGGCGCCCAGCTGCCAGCCCTGACCTTCCTTGATGTCTGCAGCCACCGAGGGCAGGGCGCGTGGCCTAGGCCACTCTGTCCCTTTTCCAGGTGCTCAATTAATGCTTTTGATACTCAACGAGAAGGTTTACTCAGTCTTTGACCCCCTTTTTGCCCCCTTTCTCATCTTGCCTTTGTGTTTTTAGACTGCTGACACTTGGCCTCTATAAAGCCCCTTATGTCTTCCCCTTCCTCTCCATTCACATTGCAGTCAGATAGCTTTTGCTAGAGGAGTGATCCTGAGGTTTCAGGGGCGACCTGCTGCCCAAGGGAAGGCTGGGTGCTCCTTGGTCTACCCAGCCTTTTCTGGTTCACCTTCTGTGCCTCTCCTTCATACCCACCCCCCACCCCCATCCGTTAGTCCACCAGCTGATCGTAAACACCCCTCCCTGGTCTTGTCCACCTCCTGGCCTCTTCTCCATCTGAAATACCTCTTCCTCCCTACCACCCCTTCATCACTGTCACTGTCCTTAGAGCTGCTCAGGAATAATCGTAAAGGATGTCTGTTCTGTGAAGCCTTTTCTGACCCTGATTAGAAGTAACACTCTTATCTGAACTGCTCCGCTGGCACTTTGCATATAAAACACCTTATATTTTGGTTATTTATGTGCACATCTTATCTTGTCTTATCAAGCCTCTTCAGAATACAACTCACAGTGAATCATTTTGGAACCCCAATAGCGCCGAGCCTGACGGTGTGTAGATGTTCATAAATGCGGGTTGTTGAGGACCACTGAATGAACGCTCTCAGGAGAAGTTCCTCACCCAGTCTTTCCTCTGAGCCGTACTCAGGATTTCCTTGTGTGGCAGGTTCCTCTGCGGACTCTTTCGAGGTCCTTGGCGGGGGGTAGGTGGGAAGTTCCACGTGTTTACTCCTGAAAAGCTGGGGGTCTCGTGACCCCACTCCTCACGTACCCCTGGCTGAAGGCACCGTGGGAGCTGCGTTTCCGAGCTGAGCAGCCTTGTACGTTTTGTGCTCCAGCTCCAGGGCTCGGAGTGGCAGAGTGGTGAGAGCATCTCTGGGAAGCAGTGCTGGCTGGGGACTCCTGTCAGGGGGACCAGATGCCTTATGAGGGCCAGGAACGCTGTGGGACAGCCTACTTTGATTGCATTCTCTCCTCCATGGCCGAGATTCCCACGCAGAGTTTCCTGGGCTTAAAAAGCGAGTTCATGGGCTCTGCACGGTCCATAGTTTAGCATCTCACATAGTGAGTGGTGTGAATTGAAATACCTGAAACACAGTTTCATAACCTGTCTCCTTGGGCTTTGCCTAGAAGGTGGCTTTTATTTCCGTACCTCATCTCCGTGACTTTGCTCTGTTGTCTTTCTGTTTGAATTGCGAGTTTATTTCTGCATGCCTAGATGCCGTTTTTCTAGGACAGCTTGTGTGCTGCCCTCAGTTCAGCCTTCTCTGAGCCTTGTCCCTGTCTTCCACCCCACCTGCCTAGGTGCAAGTAGCACTTGCTTTCCTTTTTGCAGATATCCACCCCTTTCCGCCTTATTCTATAACTGCTGTGGGAAGTGGCTTGGTGTGTGGGGTGCAGTTCTGCACATGGGCTTTGGGCTCTGACAGCCTGACCCTTTGGCTGATGAGCTGAGTGACTTTGTTTTAGTTTTTTTAAGTTAATTAATTAATTAATTTTTGGCTGCACTGTGTCTTAGTTGCTGGGCTTTCTCTAGTTGCGGCGAGCGGGGGCTACTCTTCATTGCAGTGTGCGGGCTTCTCATTGCGGTGGCTTCTCTTGTTGTGGAGCACGGGCTCTAGGTGCGCGAGCTTCAGTAGTTGTGGCTCGCAGGCTTAGTAGTTGTGGTGCACGGGCTTAGTTGCTCCACGGCACGTGGGATCTTCCCAGATCAGGGCTCGAACCCGTGTCCCCTGCACTGGCAGGCGGATTCTTAATCACTGCACCACCAGGGAAGTCCTGAGCTGAGTGACTCTGGATGAAAGTAGCATGTGCTGAGTCTGACTTGTCTCGATGGTGTTGCGAACTTAACCCTTTGCGGGCGCACAGTAGGCACATCAGGAAATGCACGTGGAATGGGTGGGTCCATAAATGAATGACCGTGTGGGGTTCCATGGCATGTCCTTATAGATCAGGAGTTAATTTTCAGCAATTGGCTAATGATTAATGTTTGCTTGAGAGGCTGACTTTCATTGTCCAATATTAATGAGAATCCCAGGAAGCACCTGTCAGAGGTTGCTTTGAATTTCAGGATTGTATATTTCTCGGCAAATTTAACTCTTTATATCTGAAGCAGGAGAGAAGAAAGACAAATGCTTGATACTTTTTGAATCCCTGCCTCATAAGCTGGCTTCTGTGTTCAGCACTGTGTGTGAGCCAGGTGTGAGAGGTTGTACTTGGGTGTGTGTGTGTCACATTTCGTGTAAAGGTTGGTGGGGCAGCAGAATGCCCACGATAGATGGACTTGGGGAGTAACATTTAACCCAGAGCTGGTGAACCCGTTTATGCCTTGTACAAGTAATTGCATCTCTTTTGTCGTCTTGCCTCATATTGACAAAGAACAAGTTACCCAGATTGATGTTTTATTGAACAGACTTGGATTGAGAATCGGCAGTTTTTCAGAAATCAAACCCAAGTCTTAAGGAATTCAGATTTACTTCTGTTAAAGTTCCTTAAGAGGAATTCCCAAACGGTCCTCACCCTTTTGGTTTGTTAAAAAGCGAATCTCATTTCTTTATAGACACACCTCGAACACTGGAACTTCCCTGCTTAGACCCTTGAAAAGTGAACCTGTCTTGGAGTGAGGATATGTTGGTGTATTGGCCAGAACTTGTTGGATTACAAGTTGCAGAAACACAAATTGGCTTAGTTGGGGAAAAAAAAAGTATGTGTGTGTGTTTGTAATTTATTAACTTAGGTAACTGAAAAGTCCAAAGGGTAGAAATTGTTATCAGACACAGCTGGAAAGGGGGCTTAAAAGAGGGTCTCAGGATCCCACCCTGCACCCCAGGCTTCCCGTCTCCCAGGAACAGTCTGACTGGCCTCCAGTGGGTCCCTCTCACACACTGCCTGAAGTGTACATCCCGTCAGCCCACTTTGGGGAGGGTCTTTGGGGAGATGCATTCCTTCCTTAACCTCAGCTCAAGTTCAGTATTTTAAAATGATTGTGTGAGAAACAGGAGACGCTTGTAGCAGATTTGTGGGTAGTTTCCTTTTTTAACCTTCCCCATCAGCATTTAACTTTTAACTGCCTGCAAAACGTGAGAAGTGCCTGATACAGAGGGGTCAACTTGCCCAGCTGCAGAGACATTTATGTCTTGTTAACTACAGGTGCTGGTGGTGGGGTGGGACTCCAGAACAGACCCTCAACTGCTCCTCCCCCAGGAAAGTCTCTAAAGAAATTGCAGAGGCCCTGGGATGCTGGTGGTTGAGCAGAGTGTTACTGTTGCTTGGACGACGTGCCCTGGGAAGCGACATCGGTGGGCTTCCTTGCCCTGTGGGGTGGCAGTGGAGGTTGGCAGGTCATTTCAGAATAGACGTGAGCCTCCTGTCATGCTCACACTCCTGGGGCCCTTTGCCATCAGCACTGTAGGATGTGTCCCCAAGTCCTGTTCTGCCCATGTGATTGAAATGAGGAAAGGTGAGATTGGTATTCTCACAGCTGGGGTTCTTGTGGGCAGTGTGGTGTTTGGCTGGGCAGGCAGAGCTGGCACTGGGAGGTGGGCACAGTGAGAAAAGCTGAAGATGGGGTTGGAGGAGGAACTGTCTGAGCGAGGAACTGTCCTCTGTCTCTGTGTGTGTGTGAGAAAGCTGGGGGAGAGTGTGGTGGGTGGATGGACCGCTGGGTGTTTTTGACAACACACACCTTGTAGCATGAAGCCCTCTTCTGGAGATTTTAACTATGCAGGGTTCCAGACACTGCCCAGGCTGGGGAAAATGACTTTCTCCTCCAGAACCTCAAAGCAGTCATTTCTGCTAATTTCTTTTTCCCCTCCCTACTGGCTGAGTGGTAAATTTAGAAATCACCTGTTGAAATTATTGAATGAGTGAACATGAGAGTCAGGCTGGAGGGAATTGGCAGGGGGTGACCTGAGGGAGGGAAGGCCGGCTCCAGACTGCTCAGGGAAGATGTAGCTGGCAGATGGACCCAGCCTGGGAAGGAAGGAGGAGGTGTCCTTGGTCAGCTTGGCCTGTGGATTCACAGCAGGCTGGGTGTGAGGCTCATGCTTTCCCTGCTGTGGTCATCTTCTGAGGGGCCCACCGTGCCTCCCTTCCCTGCACCCATGGGGAGGTCTAGCACGGCATACTCACAGATATTTCTGTAGTGCCGTAAGGACCTTGTTTATAAGACAGGAAGTCAAGGCACCATTATTCAACAAATATTTATTGAGACCTGCTCTGCAGAGCATACCAGACTTATGTGTCCGGACTTCTAGCCGGCGCTGCTATGGGCTCCCTGTGCCCGGTCGCCCTTTCATAAGGAAAGCCCACAGCATGGGGTCCGAGAAAGGCCTTCTTTGTTTTTCGTATTTTGCATTCTTACAGTAAATCATCATTCAAATTTATACAAATAATACACGAATACATTCTTCTAAACTATTAAAACGCTGCAAGTAAACTGAGTCTCCTTTTCCTTACTCAGCTCCTAATCACAGTAATCAGTTTCAGAATTGTTTTTCACTGTGTCTGTATGTGTATATCATCTGTGTTTTTTGAAACCTATATCTGTACAGTTTGTGTATTTTAAGTTTTACACAAGTGGAAACAGAGTGCATGCATTATAAAGCTTCCTTTTTTCCCACTTGATGTGTCTTACAGATCTTTCCGTATCTGCACGTAGAGATCTAACAACTCCTTAGTTGCTGTAAAATATTCCGTGTATGTGCCATGGTTTGTTTAATTGTCCTCTTTCTGATGAGCAAGTAGGTTAGTTCCTAAAGTTTTGCTGTTTCAAACAATGCTGCATTGAATATCCTCGTGTGTGTTCTTCGTGTGTACAAGTAAACTGTTCTCTGGGATAAGTACTTAGAAGGGAACTCTCTGGGTGGGAGGATAGTGCATTTTAATTCCATACTTACTGCTGCATTGGCTTCCACGAAGCCCGTACGATTTACGCTCCCCACCCGACAGCTCCTTGAGGTCAGCCGTCCTTTAAGTCTGACGAGTGACGTCATTCATTCCTTGTCTTAGGCCATGGGAAAGGAAATCTTGGGGGGAGGGTACAGCCTCTCTCTTGGATGTCTGGTAGGCACCCAGAGCATCTGGTTCGAGCAGAAAGTCCTGGAACTCTGAGCACCAGACTTGTCATCTCTTTTGAACCACAGACCTGGGTGAAGGGCACCAAGGCTCATCATTCTTTCCCTTGCTTTGGGTGTACGCGCTTGGGGACCGTGCTTCTTTCAAGAGAAACATTCATTCCACGTGGCTAACAGATAAATAAGTCCCTAAGGCAAAAAAACTGAGTCTCACTTTTGCAGTGTTTGCTGGCTACAGCTGAGTTCTAAGACGAATTCTTCCTTTATGTTCCTTTTAGTGGCGGAAGAAAAATATCTCACCTGGTATGTTTCTGCTGTCCCGTGGTCTTTGATGATTAATTATTCTATTTTCACAGGCAGTTGAACCTCGCTATTATTGTGGTATTTATTATAGGGTTTGTACCCCCTCCTGCTTCCAGAAGCTCTGAGGTGGCTTAGAAAATGGAAGCTGATGAAGGATGGGGCAACCTGGAATCAAAACAAAAAAGCAGACTTGCCCAGGTGCTCCAGATGAACGGATCGCTGACACCTGGGCTGACACTGAACTGGCCGTTAGGCTTTCCAGCAGTGGCCGGGAAAGGGAGCACTCTTAACTTACAGGGTTTTTATCCTCTCAACAATGGGAAGCAGCCACATTCATTGAGAGAGGCATTTTCTAGGAAGCAGTTCCAAGCAGGAATCTACAGCATGGGTCCTTGTACAAGGTACTGTTGGGGCACGGAGAGCCATGTCTTTGCTGTGCTTTTGTTAACGAGAAATAAATGCCCTGCAAGCAGATGGTCTCTGGATTCAGAGTTCCTAAAGGGTTAGGGCACAGCATTAAAACGTGGCATACTGGAGGCACTTCTGTGTTCTATAGCAGTTTTGCTTTTTGATTATATAAATTACTATAGAACTAAAGCTGGGAAGATTAAAAAAAGGTGTAGTTTAAAACACCTATCACTTGATCACACATAAAGTACTTTCCGGAGCATTTATTATGTGTAAAATATAGTCCATTAGACATTCACTTACTGGCTTAACTTGGTTTAAGTCAGAGTACAAAAGGATAGCATGTATTAATGCAAAGAACCCCTCCCAAGCCCTCGTTTTGGAAGAGATGTGGTTTTATTATTTTACTCTAATGTGAACTAAAGAAGTGACCAATGTATTTTTTTTTAAATAAATTTCTTTCTTTCTTTCTTTTTGGCTGCAGTGGGTCTTCGTTGCTGCGCTCAGGATTTCTCTAGCTGTGGCGACCGGGGGGCCACTCTTCGTTGCGGTGTGCGGGCTTCTCATTGTTGTGGCTTCTCTTGTTGCAGAGCGCAGGCTCTAGGCACGCGGGCTTCAGCAGTTGTGGCACGTGGCCTCAGTACTTGTGGCTCGCGGGCTCTAGAGCTCAGGCTCAGGAGCTGTGGCGCACGGACTTAGTTGCCCCGCGGCATGTGGGATCTTCCCGGACCAGGGCTCGAACCTGTGTCCCCTGCATTGGCAGGCGGATTCTTAACCGCTGCGCCACTGGGGAAGCCCGTGACCAATATTTTTAAAAGAAAACATCCTCGAATGCTCTTCAGTAAATAGATAACAATGGGGTATCATGACACACTGTTTATACTTAAATGACTCCTTTCAAATTGTACAAAAACAGCTTGACTGAGTAAATGGTTAAAATGCTGCCCTTTTATAACAGTAATTAGTCCCTCAGTCTTTTATTTTTGAGATAATGCGAAAGTGTGCTTCTCTTTGGGCATTCACAATTTATGAATTATTGAACTATAAATTAATGATGAATCTATCTAAAGCTCTTTTCATAATTTTTATTCGGTGGGAGTGAAATTAAAACATCTAAAGTTCTAAATTAGAATGTGGGGAAGTGGTGACACCCAGCAAGAATTTGGTAAAAGAGAGGTGTTTAAGAAATCTTTTTCTAGAAAGCCCCATGGGGTCGCAACTAGTTTGATCCGGGCAGAGAAAGCTTTGGAACTAGTTTAGGTTGGCCAGCTGTATAAGCTAATTGATAATCATTAAAGACAGGGTGGGGGATGAGGGGATGGGGAACAGGAGGTTAGATGCTGGTTCTGATTTACCCTGGATGGTACTGAATGTGAATCACAGACTGGTGAGGTTGGGATTGGGAAGGACCCGGGAGACCTTCAGGTGGACACGTTCATTCTTCAGACCCAGCAGTCGACTTGCTTAGGGTCGCACAGTGACAGAGGAGTCAAGTGGGGACTTAGGCCAGGGCTTCTGTCTCTGGGTCTGTTTCCTTCCTACCCTCACTGTGACAGCCCTGAATCCCGGTTGAAGTCAGGCCTTTGCCATCTGACCGGTAGGTCTGAGGATGCCAGGGGCACTTGTGACATCTGGAAAATCAGATGGCAAAAGAGTGTCTCTTCAAAGCAAGCTGGGCATTCAGCCAGTTTCTTTGTCTTCCAGAAGACAGTTTTGATCATTCCTCCCTCCCTGTTTTACTTCATAAATTATTCTCTTACTTTCTTCATGCCTGTTAACAGGCAGGAATCATTTGGCCATGGACGGCCTCATTATCTTATGGAAAGAGCCAGGCCGCTGGCCAGTGGGTGTGGGAGGGCAGGAGGGAGTCAGCAGGCCTGGTGACAAATGCTGTGGGTCTTTCCTCAGTCATCTGGTTCTGGTGTGGCTGCCGTACCCTGTCTTTCTGACCATAACTGGAGGCATAGAGATAATTGCCTTTGTTACCAGCTCATGGCTGACACCTGCTGAGCTAGGTGGGCTTTGTATGTATAATCTCCTTAGTTCTCCTTTAATCCTCACTGTAGAGTCTTGAAGAAGAGACGACTGAAATCCTCATTTTGCAGGTGAGGATAAAAGGCTGGGAGGGGTCGAATTGCTTACGTGAGGCCTCGTAATTGGCGGGGCCTGGATCCACATCCGGGCTTCCTGACCTCAGAGCCCACACTCCACCACCAGGCGGTGCAGACAAGTCAGGGATCACAGGCTCTTGCCGTCTAAACGCCCGGCAGCGCAGAGCAGCGCAGGGAAGGCCGCGGACTAGAGCGACGGCAGGAACTCCAGGTGGGTCTCTGCGCAGGCTTCATGGCCTGGTTTCGCTTAGGGCTTGGAACCCAGGTTCGGGGACTGGCACCGAAACTCCTTGCATATGATGCACTCCCGTCGCCCAGAGGCGTTGCCAGGTGGGGTGGGGTGGTGGCTGAAGTCAGGGTGGCCCTCTGCCTGTCTTCTGAAGCGCCTTGTGAGCCATCCAATTGAAATGGGAGTTAGAGGAGTTTAAATCAGGGCATTAAGTAGATTTTATTGCATTTTAATTCCTTGAAAAGTGTTACTCGTGAAAGGAAAGCGCGGGGGGCTCTTGGTTAGGAAGGAACGAGCAGTTAGGCCGTGGCCTCCGAGTCACGCCCGCCCGCAGTTCGGCGCCTTGGAGGGGCCAGATGCGCCTCCTTGCCCGGTCTGTCCCTCTTCTGTAAAAGAGGAGATTAAGCGGCTGGCGGGGTTATCACTGACCCTGGCTCCTAGGGTACGTGGAGTTGCAGGGTTCACTATTCCTGGGTCTGGGGCGACAGTCTGGCGCGTCCTCAAGCCTCCGCGCGGCCAACCCTGGGAGGGAGGGGTTGCCGTCCTCAGCCTCACAGGTGAGGAACCTGGGCTGGGAAGCCGGACCGCTTGCTCCCGTCCGTCCATGAGGAAGCGACCCCTCCAGCCACACCAGACGGGTTTCCTGGACGGACGGCTTGCTGGGTTAGGGGTTGACTTTCCAAAGCCATTTTACGGAAGACGTTTTCACCAGACCCGTTCCGTCTGTCCCCTGAAGAGCCTGAGACGTAGCCGTCAGAGAGGGTGTTGGGGGGACCTGGTGAAGCAGTGACGGAAAGTTACCCACTGATCGTAGGAGGCCCTAGACCTGGACTGCAACCCGTCTTTGCTTAGACAACAGTCAAGGGCTGCTGATTTCCCTTGGGACGCCGAGGAAAGAAGGGGGCTGGGTTAGCCATCAGGATCTGATTCCCACAGCCAGGAAGCCTGAAGCCCCCCCTCTACAGAGAACAGTCCAGAGCCCAGTCCTCCCGTGAGGCTTGGTGGCGTCTCTGCCGACTGCTTCCTCAGCGGCTTGGGAATCCACTTGACCAGCTGTGTCTTGTTCCTGCTCGGCCCAGGTGGGAGGCTCTAGCCAACTCTTGATTTAAATGTTACTCAGAAGAGAACAGAAAACAAGTGCTAAGGAGCAGAACAGATGTCAGGGGAGTTCTGGCCTGATTGCTGCGTTCTCAGAAGGGAAGGTGGGGCAATTCCTAGAATTGGGGTGGTGGAGTCACCGCTAGCACCGTGAGCTGCCATCAGAGCGTCTGATGTGCTCTCACTGCGACCTCGTGCGTCCTGCTCACAGATTGCAAAGCAGGTCTCTGGGCCTCGGCCGTTAAATGATCCCCCCTCCCACCCCACACCAAATAGCCAGGATGTGGCAGAGGTAGGACGTCTTGGGCCCTACCCACCACACGCAGTTCCAGGGCTTATCAGGGTCCTCCCTGCAGGGGGTTCTGCTGGGCGACTGAGGCTCACAGAGGGGATGTGACTTGCCAGAGCTAGGGCTCCCCAGGACCTGGGAAATTGTTTGTCCTTCTTGGCCAAGTGACCTCAGTTTCTTTTTCTTTAATTTATTTATTTTTGGCTGCATTGGGTCTTCATTGCTGCGCGCGGGCTTTCTCTAGTTGCGGTGAGCGGGGGCTACTCTTCGTTGCGGTGTGCGGGCTTCTCATTGCGATGGCTTCTCTTGTCGCGGAGCACGGGCTCTAGGCGCGTGGGCTTCAGTAGTTGCGGCACACGGGCTCAGTAGTTGTGTTGCATGGGCTTATTTGCTCTGCGGCATGTGGGATCTTCCCGGAGACCAGGGCTCAAACCCGTGTCCACTGCATTGGCCGGCAGATTCTTAACTACTGCACCACCAGGGAAGTCCCTGATCTCAGTTTCTTCACCTGTAAGTTGGGAGTAATGGTGATAGTACTGCCCCATATGTTGAGATGATCAAAAGGGATTTTGCAAGAGAACGTTCTGCACCATTAATTTCCCTACACGTCAAGCCTGGCTTCTAGGGCTTTCCCTCATCTGACTCCCTCCCTCCTTCCCTTTCAGTCTGTGTTATCCTGTCCTTTGGAGAGCAGAGACTCTGGAGGAAATAGATCTGGACCTGGGTCCCAAGGTTTGCTACCCACTAGCTTTGTGACTGAATAAATTGTTACCTCCCTTGGCCTTAGTTTTCTCATCTGTAAAATGGGGTGTAGTCATACTTGTCTCACTTTTAGCAGGGGGCCTTTGAGGAGTGAATCAAATGACGTGTGAGAGAGCCCCAGTTCACCAAAGACGTTATTCAATCAGTCAGGAATGGTCTCAAGGGGAATCTCTGACCTCCCGGTGTTGTTCAAGGTCCGCAGTGTCTGAGTATTGGGGGAACCTCCTTTCCCTCAGCCCTTGTGGTGCTGTGGGGTTTTAAAATCAGCCCCAGGCCATGCCTGTTAAGTCCCCCAGTTCTCTCACGAGTGCAGCATTTCTTGGCCCTAGGATTTTTGTTTCCCTTTTCCTTAGTGTGGCCTAGTCCGTGGAGGTGGGAGGGGAGCGTGCCCCTTTCCTTCTCTTCGAGGGGGGGCCTCGTCGCTGCTTCTGGCCCGAGGCTGGGCGGCCATTGAGGCTGGAGATCCTGACATGTGGTCTTGACTCCTTCCCATCCTGGTGGTTTGTGAGCTTGAAGTCCAGCGCCTTCCCTGGGGAGCTTCGTGGACTAGCTCCGGGTGGGAGCTGCCCTGTCCCGTGAATCACACGCTTGATTGGTTTTGGTCTTATGCTCTTTTCTTATTTCCAACAAGAGTGTGACCTTTTGTGGGCAGGGACCCAGTTTGCCCTCATCTGCATCCTCCTCAGCTCCTGGCGTGGGGTGTTTGTAAACGATGGACCATTTCGTGAAGCATCGCCGTGTCTACATCAGGTGCTCTGAGGTTGCCTTATCGCTTTGACTGCTTTCTTAATGTGGCCTGATGGTCTCTCTTTGCAAGCTGGGAGCAGAGCACTGGGGACATGGATGGAGGGATGGAGGGGCACTGGCAGCAGGACAGAGAGACAGAGATAGGGGAGAGGGAGAGATAGAGACGGGGGAGGGGGGAGAGACATGGGTTGGGGGAGAGCGAGAGAGGGATATTCCCTTAGGGAGAGACTGTGGTTGCTTAATGAAAACATTGGAACTTACAAAACCAAAACACAGTGAGCTCTTCAAAGCAGTTTTTTCTGAGGCTGCACCTTAGTCCCAGTGATGCAGGAATGCTTGTTTTGAGAATTCCCTTCAGAGCCAATTTCTACTTTTCATTTTTCTCTGCTTCTGGAGAAAAATGGGGTGATCCACGTTGATCACTGACCTTATGCACCAGCATTTTCCTAAAGAAATTCTTGGGTGTTTGTAAGAAAGTCAAATCTGTCTTCAAAGAGAGCCACGTTCTCTTATCTTTGAGGCTCTTGAGAGGCGTGTGTCCTGGGCTCTGGAGAAGGTCTTCACTGGCATCTTGGAGTTGCTCTGAGGGGTGGCAGTATTCCCAGCACCATGCGGCCTGCTTCCCAAGCTTCCTCCTTTGAAAAGAACAACACTTGTTTATGTGATTCTAGTGTGTTGATTAAACAGAACAGCCTTCCTACTTTGTAGTCACACTTCCCTAAGTCTGTAGGCTCATCTGGCCTGACTTCTCCTGGTGCCAAGAATCCGTCCGCCTAGGCTTTCCTCTTTAGCCACTGGCCCCAGGAACCACGGTCAGGTGAGGTGTTTCACTCCCAGCTGTAGCCTGGCTTTTGAAGGCCTCCCTCATCCCTGGCAAGGCAGACTTTCACGTTACCCCAGAGTCAGGGGACGTGGATGTGGGCTTTTTGGGAGCGGGGATACCTGCCTGAGCCCTGCCGGGATTCGGGGGTCCTGGGTACAGGTGTAACTGCCCCATTCATAGCTGTCTCTTGGGTGATTTACACAAGTAGACAGAACTCCTTCAGTTCCCAGGAGGGCTCCTTGGGCTTAGAAGAATATGTGAGTTTCCGCATTTCTTCTTGCCTTTAAAAAAAAAATGAACTTTTGATCCCAGTTAGGTTAGACTTTTTTTTTTTTTTTTTTTTT
>NW_020837966.1:2615300-2693947 GCF_003676395.1 Aethalodelphis obliquidens
ATGGCTCACGGGCCCAGCCACTCCGCGGCATGTGGGATCTTCCCGGGCCGGGGCACGAACCCTTGTCCCCTGCATCGGCAGGCGGACCCTCAACCCCTGCACCACCAGGGAAGCCCAGGTTAGACTTCTTAATCTTAACTACAGCAAAGAGAGCTCCACTCTTGCTCTGTGTGAGGTGTGCGAGACGACGGAGGCTTCTTTAAAAATAGCCCCTCATTTATAAGTGGGGCGTCTTCGACCTAAGTCATGTTCTGTGCAGGTTCAGGTGGTCGGCATTGGCACCTGGCGTTGGGACCTGGGGGCAATAAATAACAGAATTAATTGGTCTTCACTAAGTAGGTGGGATGAAGGCATGCACATTGTTTTTTTTTTTTTTACATAGCCTTATTGAGATATAATTCACATACCATACAATTCACCATTTTAAATTATACAGTTCAGTGGTTTTTATTATATTGTCATGCAACCATCATCAAAATCAATCTTAGAACATTTTCGTCACCCTGAACAGAAACCCCGTATGCATTAGCCATCACGCCGTATTTCCCACCAACACTCCCTCCCTTCCCCAGCCCCAGACAACCACTAATCTACTTTCTGTCTATGGGTTTTCCTATTTTGGACATTTTATATAAATTAAATTATATAATATGTGATCTGTCAAGTCTGGTTTCTTTTACTTAGCATAATGTTTTCAAGATTCATTCATGTTGTAGCCTGTATCTGTACTTCATTTCCTTTTGTGGCTGAATAATATTCCATTGCATGGATATGTCACATTTTCTGTATCCCTTCGTGAGTCGATGGACATTTGGATTGCTTCAATTTTTTGGCTGTTATGAATACTGCTTTGAGCATTCATGTACGAGTTTTTACGTGAACTTATGTTCTCAATTCTCTTAGTATATATACCTAGGAGTAGAATTTGCTGGGTCGTATGGTAGCTTTCACATTTTGAGGTACTGCCAAACTGTTTCCCAAAGCAGCTGCGCCATTTTACATTCCGACCAATAGCGTATGACAGTTCCAGTTTCTGCACATCTAGCCTGACACCCGTTAATGTGTATCTTTTGGGTTCTAGCCATCTTAGGATATGAAGTCGTATCTCATTATATCTCATGACTAATGATGTTGAACTTCTTTCCTTGTTCTTATTAGCCATTTGTATATATTCTTTAGAGAAATGCATAGTCAGATCCTTTGCCCATTAAAAAATTTGTTTTATTATTGAGCTATAGCAATTCTTTATATATTCTGGATACCAGCCCCTTTTCAGATATATGCTTCGCAAACATTTTCTCCTCTTCTGTGGGTTGTCTCTTCATTTTCTTGATGGTGCCCTTTGAGCACAAAAGTTTTACATTTTGACAAAGTGGCCTGTACATTCTTAGAATCTTAGAGCTGGATAGGGCCTTCGTGGTTGCCTGTTCTAAATCTCTTGTCCTAGTGATGACATGCCCTCTGGTCCAGAGAGGAGGTGCCTTCCTCAAGGTCACAGGCTGAAAAAGTCAGGACTGGAGGTTAACCTCTGGGAAGCCTCAGTTTCATCCCCACTGTTTCTGAAGGTGGTAAGTTTAGGTGAGTAGGGAAAGAGTTGGCAGCGCTGAACATTCTCATCTTCCTGGAAGCCCACAGACTCCAAACTCAGCTCTCCTTATAGGTGGAGACCCCTCCGCATGGTTCATTTGTTTTAAAATAGAGGAGGGTCCTGTCACATTTGGTCCTTTCTCTGGGAGGGTGCACTCTATGAGAGACTAGCGTAGATCAGTGCTGTCGGGAGTGGTCATCACTAGTCACCTGTAGCTATGAGAACTTAAGTTAAAATTGACTCAAAGTTAAAATTTTATTTTCTCAGTCACACGAGCCTCATTTGCATTGTTCAGTATCCATATAGGGCTCTCATATGGGACAGCACACGTAGGGAATGTTACCATCATTGCAGCAAGTGCTGTTGGATGGCGCTGGCCTGTGCACTGGCATTCTCTCCTCACTTCTGACCCAGGCTGGTGCCCTGGACTCACAGCCTTGATCCATCTTCTGTATGTTCCTCCTGCACCTGCCACTCAGACTTCCTATGTATGTAGCTGCCTCTGGGCTTCTTGGCAAGGCCCCTCCTCAGGTTGGATGGTCTGTGGTCCTGCTGGCGGAGATGCTGCTTTTCTGTAGCTTCTGGACTTGGTTGCTAGTAAAGAGACCAGTGTGTTCCCTCACTTCAGCCAGTGGATGTGACTTGCAGAAATCAAGCTGGAAGATGCTTGGAGAGGAGTGTGTTCTTTCTTGGAAAGGCTAACTCCCGAAAGTGAATGAATGAACGTATCGATATGCTCTGTGGACGAGAGGAAGCGGTTGAAGAACTTTGGAGTTTAGTTCTTTTGGTTGCATTCGTGGGTAGTCTTTGAGTGGGTCCTTCCCTTTAGAGACAGTCGGTCCCAAGGATTTGCAAGATTGCGAAGGGATGCAGGGAGGGAGGCAGGAGGAGCTGGAAGCCCAGTGTCCCGAGTCAGTGACATGGCAGATGCTGGCCTTGTCCTGTTTAGCGCCCTGTGGCATCACCTTCATTTCAGGTGCCTGTAATCCTGAGGGCCGTCCAAAGCACTGACCCCAGGGTCACTAGGGCTGCACAAAGACTCTCAAAGGAAGTGCTTTATGTAAAAGGATGGAAGACATCATGGTTGTACCAAGTTGGAGCATTAGAGCAGAAATGAGCCTAGAGGATATCAGAGAGGAGAAGGGACTGACCCAGGTCACAGCAACTTAGTGGTGGCAAAACTGATGAGAACCCGGGTCCTGTGGCATCTGGCCTTATGCTCATTCCACACGCCAGGGTGTATTTCTTTTTTTTTTTTTTTTTAACATCTTTATTGGGGTATAATTGCTTTACAATGGCGTGTTAGTTTCTGCTTTATAACAAAGTGAATCAGTCATACATAAACATATGTTCCCATATGTCTTCCCTCTTGCGTCTCCCTCCCTCCCCAGGGTGTATTTCTTCATTTACACAAGGAACAAACACAGCGACTTCTTGGAGGTGTTGCCCAGGCAGAGACATGAATTAATTTAACCCACATGAGGCTCTAGGTCTTGCCTTCAAGCCTTCGTCTGCTGCTCACGTCATTTCAAAATATTAAGAAAACTTTCAGTTAAGGTGGGATCACCCAGGGTTCTCATTCCTTCTCTACATCCTATCTCCAGGATCTATTTTCTGCAGGGAGGTCTGTCCTTGACTTTAAAGAAAGCGTTGGGAAACAGAGACTTGTTGTTTTTGAGGTCAGCCTTGTTCACTGGGCTTCGAGAGCCTTGAGGGCAAGGCCAGCATCATCTGTCACCACTTGGGGACTGGCACAGTGTGTTCAGTTAGGGAATATCTGTGGACTTTCCCTTTTTCAGGAAAACTTCCCTTTGGATGGGTTTCTGAGGTATGAGGTCCCTTCTCCAGGTGGTCCTGAAACTTTGTCAGTTCTAATTTGGAAATAGTGACCAGAAGAATTGGGATCATTTTTTTCTGTCTGCAGGGAGAGTTGCACATTTTGACTTTGAACTTTATAAGAGCTGGATAACTTTCATGTTTGTATTGAGAAAGTGAGAGCTACTTTTTGCTGAATTGGTCAGTAAGTATACAGAACCCAACAGGACATGCTGGGAAGAATTCCCAGAGCAGTGAGGGGTAAGCAGGGAATTGTGGAAGGAATTCCAGGCCATAAACACAGAATATCTCGCTTAGTGGTGGAACTTTTCTGCTCTCTCCTCCAGAGGTGGCAAACAGTTCTTTTCAAACACAAGCTTAATGACTACTGTGCCAACACACCAAACTACAAGGTAAATTTATGTACCAGTTTAGCACTAGAAATGCAGTTTACAAAAGATCTGCACGACAATCTTAAAAACAGGTGGAAACATCGTAGGCTCAGCTGGTTTACTTTTAGGTTAGTTATTAGGGACAAGGCTGCAGGGACAAGATCATCGAGCAGGGATGTGACCCAGGTCAGAGCACCTGTTCGTCTGGCATTTGAAGCCTCTTTTTGGGTTCATTTTAATTAATTTCTTGTTCAGCTTTTACCAGGACCTGAGTTTCTCTGGTTGGAGCAGAGAAAGTTTTCAGGCTGAATTACTTGGATCATTGCCTTTGTTTTCTTTTTCACATAGCCTGTGGATATCTGGCCTTTTCAGCCAAGGAAAATGGAAATGCTTTTAAACACTCACTTGCGCCATGAATTTCAACCATATATTAATTTGCTGCTTATTTGATTTTCATGTCTTTTGAGAAGCAGTGAAATGACACTGGGGCAGGCCTTTGAGGTCCTTTGGAGGTAACTCAGGGGCCTGGAGCTGGGGGGAGTGCGGCCAGGGAGAATGGAATTGTGCCCTCCCACCCGTGTCACCCACAGAGCAGTTCTCCTCCCCCTCTCCCTCTCTCCCTCTCTCCCTCTCTCCCTCTCTCCCTCTCTCCCTCTCTCCTTCTCACTTTCTCCCTCCCTCCCTTGTGTGTGTATTTGAGGTCTGCTCTTAAGATTTCATTTGGGGGCTTCCCTGGTGGCACAGTGGTTGAGAGTCTGCCTGCCGACGCAGGGGACACGGGTTCGTGCCCCGGTCTGGGAAGATCCCACATGCCGCGGAGCGGCTGGGCCCGTGAGCCGTGGCTGCTGAGCCTGCGCGTCTGGAGCCTGTGCTCCGCAACGGGAGAGGCCGCAACAGTGAGAGGCCCGCATACCGCAAAAAAACCCCCCAAAAACAAAAAACATTTCATGTGGGGAGAAAAGTTTCTGAAATGCCTCTTGTTGGCAGTTAGAGGAGAGGTTGGTCTGTGTCCTTTCCTCACTTGCGTCCGCGAGGACTCCCAGCTGCACGTTTAGGGCTTGGCTCTTCTTGTTCCCTCCTCCTGAGAGTCAGCCACAGGATAGACGCCGTACTAAGGTCTCAATTTTGCCTCTAACTCATAGGTGTTACTTAGCTCTTCGGGGCAGCAGAAGTAAGAAACCTGGTGTCAAGAGTGAGCACAGGCCCTTTAACAAGTGATTTCTGTGTATTGTGGACATCTTGATTCAATGTTATCGCCATTTTTTTTTTAACATGAAAAAAAAACCCCCAGCTAGATCAGAGTATGAACTCATTCCTGTCTTCTCCCAAACTTCTTCTCCTAGGAAGGAAAAGATTCAGGATGACGAGTAGGTAACGGGCGATATGTAACGTGGTGGCTTTGCAGTGGGGGAGGTGAGGAGTACAGTGGGAATAAGCTGATTAAGTGATCAATAGAGGGTTTGGCAGGTTTTTGTTATTTTCTGCTTTGGGTATAGGTTTTGCTCTGTAAAGCCTGGAGGTGACCGATTTAACCCCTGTATAGTTGGAGCTCTCAGAATGTGCCAAGGATCAGCTCCAGTCACAGAACGCTAATGGAAGAGGAAAGAAGTCAGTCCCTGACCTCAGGGAGCTCACAGTTCAGTGCCGGACAGATGGCCCTTAGTGAGCCCGTGCATTAGGACTCCTCTGGTCCAAGTAATGGGCCCAATCCCAGCACAGACTGGATTAAGTCAAAAAGGAATTTATTGGCTCCCATAACTGGCCAGTCCAGAGATAAATCTGGAGTCAGCTCAGGGACTCAAATGATGTCATCAGGATCTGGTTTCTCTCTCCCCATCCTGCCTCCACTTCCTGTGTGTTGACCCCATTCTCAGACACGCCCTTCCCTTGTAATTGCAGGATGGCTGCCAGAAGTTCCTAGGCCTGCCTCCTTCCACCTTCCTTCCAGCAAAAGAGAGTGTGAGAGTCTTTTGTCCAGCCCTGCCGGGCAGTCTTGTTTGATCTCATTGGCTCAGGCTGGGTCACGTGCACATCCTGAACCTGTCACATGGCTGGGGCACGTGAGGCACTGACTGACTTAAGCCCTGGTCCTGTGATTCACCCCTGAATCCAGGGTGGCGCCAACTCTACCCTAAGCCCCTGGGCTAAAAGTGGAGAGAAACTGGAATGTTGATTGCTGGGGAAAGGTAATAGAATCAGGCTTGAACTCTGGCCTGACCCAGCGTCAGGGCAGGCTGAACTTGGGGCTGTACTCCCACTGGACATACCCATGGGTCAGAACTTATTCCACAGTGAGCGGAGCATCTTGCTACCATGCGGTTTAGCTGCACCGTGGATTTAGACACCAAACCTTGTCTGCCCTGAGAACCTTATTCCTGCCAGTGTTGGGAGGGAAACATTTCAGGGGGGCGTTAGGACCTTGACTCTGATAGCGGACATCTTCATGGTGGTTACTGTTTGAGACTCTCAAATGCATACAGGTGAATAAGGACAGTGGTGCACTGGCACCCCTCCCATCAGCCACGTCATTCAGATGAGCATGTTTTAATCTTTCTGGGGTTTGAATAGCAGAGTGGGGAATGGTACCGACTTTAGATAGAGTTTGGAAAGAGACCTGGGTGTACATCCTGACTTCAGGTTCCTCATCTGTAAAACGGTAACCACCTCAGAGTTGTTGTGAGAAATAAACGAAGTGGTGTGAGAGAAGCCCAGTGCCTGGAACATAGTGCACAGTCCATAGTGGTGGCTATTGTCATTTCCTAACTTTTCAGATGAGCAGGGGATGCTGCCAGATAATCTCTTTAGAGTTTGTTTTAGTGTGACCGTTCTGTAAACCTATGAAAATCTTTCTTCCACTGCCCACACCTCTCATAGTTGGAGAGATGCTTCTTCACTGGGGATGAGATGGTGGAAAGCTCTCACACATCATGGCCCTTACCATGTAGCTCACTGAGTACCTTTGCGTTCATGCTCTCATTTGCTCCTTAGAACAGCCCGTGATGAAACAAAGCAGGAGTCATAATTCCCATTTTATAGATGAGGAAGCTCATCTATGACTCAAGGACCTCGTAGTGGGAGAGCTGTAGGGCAAGTCCTACTGTCAGGAATCTTCTCAGATATCCTATGTCCATTGTAGCTTTCTTCTACTCCAGTGTGGATTTGCCTTTCTGATATAATTCATTGAATTTGTTAGAGATCTACCGTGGTTTTAGATGGATTTGACTGGAGAGCCATACTGTGCAGCTTATCAAAATAAGAACCCTTGAATTTATCTAGTGAAAAATAAAATTGTCCTTTTACATCTGTCTTTGTTCACTGGCTTAATTCATCAGGATTGTACTGCAAGCCTCTCTTGCCATTAAAGCAAATTAGCTCAATTTGTGTTGTTACGAAATAACATAAGTCAAGTTTATAACATTTCAGAGTTACAGTCAGTAGCTTCCCAATTAGAACCGGAAAAGCTTGCCTTGCTGAGGTCCAAGTCATTTATCTTGGTTAAGGTAGAGATTTCTCAAGGAGGTTGGACTCCTGGGAAAGAGAGTTAAATGCTAAAGTCTTAATCTGTTAACACCTAGCTCATTTCTTCCTAACCACACCCATCAAAGCATTGTGCACTAGCCTATCTGCAGTACTGGAGAGTAATTACGATGGCATTATTTGAGAAAAATTGAGGGTGCCTGGCAGCCAATAGACTATTGTTAGAATATTATTAATATTATCATATACACATCTTCCTCGACTTAATGATGGGGTTACGTTCTGATGAAGCCATCCATTGTAAGTTGAAAATACCGTAAGTCGAAAATGCATTAAACACACTCAACCTGCCAAACATGATAGCTTAGCCTTGCCTACCTTACACATGCTCAGAACACTTAGATTAGCAAAACCATCTGCCACAAAGCCTGTTTTATAATAAAGTGTTGAATAGATCATGGAATTTATTGCGTACTGTACTGAAAGGGAAAAACAGAATGTCTATCTGGGTACACATGGTTGTATGTGTATTGGCTGTTAACCTCCCGATCGCGTGGCTGACTGGGAGCTGTGCTTGCTGCCCTGTCCCACGTCAGGAGAGGGTATCTCTCTAGTCTGGGAAAAGATCAAAATCCAAAATTCGAAGTATGGTTTCTACTGAAGGCCTCTCGCTTTCGCACCATTGTAAAGCTGAACCATCGTAACTCGGGGAGGTCTGTGTGTCTTTTGGGTTCTCTGTTGGAAGACATTTGAAAATGTAGACCAGATTAATCGAACGCGTCGTGCGTGATACGTGGCTGTGTGTTACCCTCTTGTTCATGTGTGAGTGAAATGGTCACAAGAACCAGCAAAAGCAAGATCATCTGGAGCAAGTTTATCTGTTAGGTGCTTTTAGGGTGAGTAACATCTAGTTGACTGAGGGTTGAGGCTGAAGCCAGATTACTGGGCTCGTGATACGCTAGGAACGGGCTTTCTGTGAGGACACACAAGGCCTTAACCCAGACTTCTAGTCTAAAGGTATGCAGGGTCTCTGTGAAGACATCTCCTGTAGTGGAATAAACCAAGCACCTGAGACCAGAGCTCAGGTGAATAGCAGATGTGTTTGGGGTGCGCCATACATTTGGTGAAGGGCGTGAAGTGCGCAAACATGAACTTTAACGTGTACAGACCCATGTAACCACCATGCAGACCAAGCTATAGAGCATTTCCATCACTCCAAGAGGGTTCCTTTGTGCCCTTGCCCACCTCTACGCCTTCAAACCCCCACCAGGAAATCGCTATTTTGACTTTTACTAGCATCAGTTAAGGTTTGCCTATTCATGAGCTTCATTATAAGTTGAATCATGCAGTAGGTAGTGTTGTATGTTTGGTTTCTTTCACTCAGTATGATGCCAAAAGCACAGGTTTTCTGCAGTCAGGGTTGGCTTGAGAACTCACCTGGAGTAAAAAAAGGATTGGAGAAACCTTGCCTTATACAGGTGGGCAACATACATTCTGAGATAAGAGATGTCCTGGAACCATCATGAAATAAAATGATATAAAGGCCAAGGAAAACAGACATCACCTAAAGAAAAGGACTTCCATGAAATGGGAAGCTTCTGATGGTACACCTTTTCTTTACCTGGTGGTGGGAATTCTACCCTCCCCACCTTGCCTCTGCATCTTCCACGTGGTGGTGGGAATTCTACCCTCCCCACCTTGCCTCTGCATCTTCCACGTAGGCACTGGAGAGTCCTGGCTGCTTGGGTCTGACGTGTATAACATCATGTGGTTGATAACATTTGAATGCGTGTGTGATGTGGTCAGGGAATGTGTTAGCTGGTATTCTGTTTCAGCTGTTTCTTCCTGGTCTTGGAATAGTTCCCTCATGTAATGTGAATGGTTGTAAAAGACCTCGTAGAAAGACCTTATTTGTTTTTTGTTACTTACATTCCTTGTCTTAAGAGTCCCTTCTCTTGATGTCATTTCCTGTTTTTCTTCCCTTTTTTGGACTCTGAATAAATCCTGAAGAACCTCTATTTTGTCCAACTATAGTCCTTTAAAGTGGAGAAGCTAGAGTTCCAGCTATATTTGTAAGTACTTTTCAATAATGTTAAATATAATATATACAACAACTTTTTCTTTCTTTCCATAGGTCTTAAAACATTCTGGAAATGTTCTCAAATATACACAGCCAGATCAAACTAAACAATATTTATAACTAAAAGGGAAGAATTGAGTTTGAAGTACAGAATATTTGAAGGGAAATCTAGTTTTATTACTTTTAATTTAGTAATTAAAATTTTTTTCTTTTATGGTTAATGTTTTCTAGGTCCTAAGAAAGGTCACAAAGATGCTCTGTTTTCTTATAGAAGCTTTACAGTTTTAGCTTTTACATTCAGGACTTTGGTCCCATTTCAAATTTTTTTTCCTATGGCCTGAGGTAGGGGTCAAGGTTCATCCCCCCACCCCCCCACCCGCCATGGATATCTATGTTCTTTAAACAACATACGTAGAAAACCTTTCCCATCTCCATTGAATTGCTTTGGTACCTTTGTTGAAAATCAATGACCCATATAAATTTAGTTCTATTTCTAGACATTTTCTCTAGACATTTTCTCTTCCATTGATCTGTTTGTTTTTTATGCCATTTGTACACTGTTTGGATTACTGAAACTTTATTGTTGTAAGTATAAAATCAGATAGTATAAGTTCTCCAATTTTGGTTCTTTTGTTTTTACCCCCAAGAATGTATTTGCTATTCTAGGTCCTTTGCATTTTCATATACATTTTAGAATCAACCCGTCAATTTCTTTTTTTTTGCGGTACACGGGCCTCTCACTGTTGTGGCCTCTCCCGTTGTGCAGCACAGGCTCCGGACGCTCAGGCTCAGCGGCCATGGCTCACGGGCCCAGCCGCTCCGCGGCAGGTGGGATCCTTCCGGACCGGGGCACGAACCCGTGTCCCCTGCATCGGCAGGTGGCCTCTCAACCACTGCGCCACCAGGGAAACCCAACCCGTCAATTTCTACAAAACAACTTTCTGGGATTTTGATTGAGATGACATTGAATCTATATATCAATTTTGGGAGAAGGACAGCTTAGCAATATTGAGTCTTTCAATCATTGAATACAGTGTATCTCTCCATTTATTTAGATCTCCAGTTTCTCTCAGCAATGTTATTAGTGTAGAGGCCTTACATGTATTTTATTAAATTTATCCCTAATATTTTAGTTTTTGGTGCTATTGTAAATGGAATTTAAAAAAGAATCTTCCAGTTTCCCTCCCTCCCTCCCTCCCTTCTGCCTTCCTATTTTTGGCTGCGTTGGGTCTTCATTGCTGCGCGCAGGGTTTCTCTAGTTGTGGTGAGTGGGGGCTACTCTTCGTTGCGGTGTGCAGGCTTCTCATCGCGGTGGCTTCTCCTGTTGTAGAGCATGGGCTCTAGGTGCACGGGCTTCAGTAGTTGTGGCAAGAGGGCTCGGTAGTGTGGCACACAGGCTTAGTTGCTCCGTGGCATGTGGGATCTTCCCGGACCAGGGCTCGAACCCATGTCTCCTGCATTGGCAGGTGGATTCTTAACCACTACACCACCAGGGAAGCCCTTCCAGTTTCTTTTATTGCTACTATGTGGAACCATGCTTGATTTTTATATATTGGCCTTGTACCTGTCATCTTGTCAAATTTATTTGTCAGTTCCAGTAGTTGTTTTGAAGATTCTTTAGGATTTTTAATGAATGCAATCATTTTGTGAAAAAAGATAGTCTTATTTATTGCTTTCCAATATGTATGAATGTATGTATTTTTCTTGCTTATTGCATTGGCTGGGACTCCAGTACAGTGTTGAAATGGAAGTTGTGAGAATGGACATCCTTGTTTTATTCTTGAACTCAAAGGAAAGGCAGTTAGTCTTTCATTATTGAGTACAATGTTAATTGTAGGTTTTGCATAAGTGTGCTTTATTGGTTGAGAAGGTTTCCTTCTGTTTCTAGTTTGCTGAGAGTTTTTGTTGTGAAAGGGTGTTGAATTTTATCAAGTGCTTTTTCTGCGTGTATTGAGGTAATCATAGGCTTTTTCTCCTTTATTCTATTAATGTGGTAAATTCCATTGAAGTTTGAATGTTCAACCAAATGTTATTACCAAGTTAGACCCCACTTGGTCCTGATATATTATCCTTTTTATGTATTGCTGGATTTAGTTTTCTAATATTTTGTTAAGGATTTTTGTGTGTGTGTGTTCTTCAGGGATATTGGGGTCTTAATTTTCTTTTTTTTTTTTTTTTTTTTTTTTACAATGTCTCTGTCTGGTTTTGGTATCAGTGTTCTGCTGGCCTCATGAAATGAGGAGTAGTCTGGTACCAGTTGCTCTGCCGTGATTGGCTGCAGAGTTCTAGTTTTCTTACTTTAAAGTGCATAGAGGGGTGGCTGTTGGCTGAAAGAGGTGGAATTGTTTTAATAATCAGCTGAGAATTTCTGCTTTAATAACATATGAAACATCTGTGGAGTAGTGTATTAGTTGTATATGAAGCAATTTATCATGGATGTTGAAAAATATTTTATCTTAAGTGGGATGAACAATTCGCACCTACCTCCCCTTACGCTAAAATTGCATTTATATTTTAGTAGCAAAATGTCTTTTATCACCGAGGGAATGAATTATCTGATTGTCATTCCTTTGTAATTTATGGAATATTCAATTAATAAGGTTTTATTGTATGTTAATATTTGAATCTCATTTTTTTTCTCTCTCTACCCTCTTTTGGTTGTATTTCTCCCAAATAAAAGCTTAAATTCATAAGTCAGCTAGTGTTTTTTCACCTGTTGAGTTATTTCGCATGAAGGTGGTCACATGGCCACAGATAAAATAAAAATATTTTTTCGTTAGTGGCGTTGTAGGTTGCCACTGCTGCTGTGGTTTCTGTTTTGGGGAGACTTTCCTTCAGAAAGAAGGATTATAAATTCAGTCTAACTCAGCAGTGGTTCAGTATAGAATGGAGTTGGAAAAAAACACGCCATCAATTTTGGTGAAGTAGAAATCTTGTGTTAAGTAAGCAGTGGGTGAGAGGGAATTGGGAGCAGCCATCCTGTTTCCCATGGTGATAGTGCACATCCAGGAAAAATACAGGGAAAAAGGGAATCATCATGGAAGAGTTTTGGGGGTGTGTTGTGATGCTTCAGGAAGCATGCCAACTTCTACACCTCTGTCTTCAGAATGATGTGTTTAGACACACATCCTACACAGTGTGTTCAGCAGTACTTGCTGTGCGCTGTGCTTCTCTTTAGTCCCTCCAATCCTAGAGAATGGTTCCTCTGGGGGAGTTGTGGCCCCATGTGATTTAGAAGGATCTTCTCCCCTGTTTCTTTTCAAGAATCCTGGGAAGGTCAGTGATTTATGGCACCTATAAACAGGGACCCACAACATGGCTTGGAGCACCTGGTGACTTCTGATTGACAGGTGTTCCCTCCCACTGCTGTTGTCCCCAGTTCCTGGGTGGTGGACTGAGTTATACGATGCTTGTGGGGTGGTGCGCATGTTCTCAGATGCCGCAGGCCTGACCTAGATGCTGCGCCTTGTATCAGTCTCCCTTGCCCCTCTGGGGGATGCATATCAAAAAGTTCTTGGCATTGGGGACCACTTCCACATTTGTATAAAGTGGTCCCCCAGCATGAAACGTCCCTCCTTGCTCTCCGCCCATACATATCCCGTCATTCTTGAAGGCTTACTTCAAGTCCAGCCTCCTTCAGCCTCCCCTAACTACTCAAGCCCCCCACCTTTTCTTCTCTTTAGGGTCTACGTTTTGCATGTTTATTTTTTGGTATAGTCTTAACACATTTTGAACACATTTTGAAGGTTTCTTTCAGAGATATAGTCTAGGTCTGATTTTTTAAAAAAAGTGACACAGAATGGAGGCTTTTTGTTTATTTACTTGACAGGAGTAAAAAATGTTCTTATACTACACAATGGGAAATGAAGCAGAGAATTTAGGCTAAAAGAAACAAAGTTATTCGCGGTCTTGATTTCTCGGCTTGATCCCCTGGATTATTGCCTTATTCCCTGTACTTTTAGACTCCGTGGTAAGATTTTTCTTGCAGACGTACTTTCTCGTCATTAATGAATTCTTTCCGCCACACCCACTCTGTTTGGATTTTTGAGTTATTTTTCCCTTTTGGTTTCTGTACTCCAGCTCTCTTTTTATTAAGCTTCTCTGCCAGTCGTTTTTTGGGTATTGGTCTCAGAGTCAGACATCCCCAGGACCAGATCCCAGGCTGTGTAATCCTGAGCAAGTCAATCTCCTTTTAAAAAGACCGAGGAAGCTTGCCTTGCAGGATGGTGGCGGTGGGGTGGCAGAGTTTGAGAGAATGCGTGTCAGGGCAGGAGCTCTTTTTTTTTTTTTTTTTTTTTTTTTGCGGCACGCGGGCCTCTCACTGTTGTGGCCTCTCCCGTTGTGGAGCACAGGCTCCGGACGCACGGGCCCAGTGGCCATGGCTCACGGGCCCAGCCGCTCTGCGACATGTGGGATCTTCCCGGACCGGGGCACGAACCCATGTCCCCTGCATCGGCAGGTGGACTCTCAACCACTGTGCCACCAGGGAAGCCCAGGGCAGGAGCTCTTGATGGTAGCTCAGTAGGCTTCTCCTTGCTCTACCCCAGGGGTCCCCTCTGTCCTTGTGTATCAGAGGCGCACAGTAAGTGCTCTCCCAGTGGGTTAGTTACATTACGGGTAGGGTGACCTTGATAGTTGATAGCCAAGGGGAGGTGAGTGTCGTCAGGCTCAGGCCTGTACCCTTGAGCTTGCTGAATTGTTGCAAAGGCATTTTTCATGGTGTTTACCCAGTGGCAGGTGTGACATGTACAAAATATTAGCCCCGTGATAACAAAACCCATTAGTATAACACCAAGGAAGTCATTAAGGCCACAGGAAGTCAGTGGATATCTTACTCTGTGTCCTGCGTGGAGATCTGGGAATAAATAATTAAAGGAGAGAGAGAGAGGGAGACATGGAGTGGATAGTCTTGAGGAGGTGGGACCTTAACCACAGTAACCGCCACTTGTGGAGCAGCTGCTGTGTTCCAAGAACTGTCCCCGATAGTCACAACCACCCCATAGGGCAGAGAAGTAACGTGAGGCTCCAAGAGGCTGTATTGAGGTGGGTGTGCAGAATTCAGAGAGAGGTGTCAAGTGGGCACTTCAGGGCAGGAGAAGAGAACGAAGAGGTGGGTAAGCGTAAGGGATTTCAAGCCCTTCAGGAATACTAAAATTTTAGCACCTCTTGATTTTTAAGATAAGCATCATTGGCTAGAGTTTGAGATTAATACGTTGTGGAACTGATTTTTGCCTGTGTGTTGGTTTTATGTTTATTGCTTTCGTATTTGTTTTGTGAAAACCCTTTACATTGGTTGGATTTTATACTCTTCGTAGGCAGGCTGAGGCAGTTACTTTCATAGCCAGGAGGAGCAGGGAGGAGGTGGGAGTGCTGAGGCAGAGGCAGCCGACTTGGATTCTGGTCACTTTCTTGTTACCCGGCTACGTGACTCGTGCCCGATGCCGCGTCACATGGTGGAGGGGCTGACCCTTGGCGTCAGGCTTAGGTGCCCAGCCCGAGGTCTTTTCTCTGGGACCGTGGACTGACCTTGTAGGGTTCCGAGCAGGTTTTGTTCTGGTGGCACTGGCTACAACTGTGGGGTCGGTTAGCGAGGGTGGTTGAGATGTCGACTGAGAACCAGGCTGTTTACGAGATCAGACTTCTTTTGATGTCTTAGCCGAGCCCCTTTGGAGCACTCTCTCTGTGAGTTTTTCAAGTATCTGCATTTCCCATCACGTTTTCCTTTTTGTCTTTCCTTCAAAGAAGCTCAGAGCTAAATTTATTGCTTGATTGCAGTTGCTGGGTTGGCCAAGGTTTTAAATATATATTTTTTTTACATGACTTTTTTCATTTTCTTTTGATAATCTTCTTGTTTGTGTCCTTGACTGCATCCACCTTAAATCATTTTGAGACGTAGGTCAGGTATACATTTAAGAATCATTTCTGTGGGAGGTGAGCCATCAGACAAACAAAAACAGATTTGGGTGACTTGGGTTAAAAAAAAAAAAGTTTGGGATCCATTTTGTATTTAAATTCCTTTTTATGTTATTTGCTTTCAGGTGGTCTGTCCTTTTATGTGGGGTAAGCATCAGGGGAAAGTTTTTCTTTATAACAATTATTTTCTTGATTATGAAAGAACTGGTGGGGTAACCCTCAGTTCTGACCTTGTTGGCAGACCTGTGATTCCCTGAGTTTGTGGGGGCCACATACCCTCGCTCTCATGCCTTGTTTGGGGCCTGAGGCAGCTCCCCTGGAACCCCAAGGCTGCTCTGGGGGTGAGGGCACTGAGCATGTGCAGCTGCTGGCTGATCCTTCTTAAATACGGAGAGGGAAGATCTGGGGCCTAGTTGCTGGGTGCCACTGCCCCTTTGTTCCATCCTGGCTTCTAGAAGTAACTTTTATGCGCTCGACAAACAATTGTTTGGTATCAACTATACGCTGGGCACTGAGATAGGTGCTGTATTTTTAAAGCTCTTAATGATGACAGCAGAGTTGTTAATCATTACAGATAGGATAGACTCATCACACCGGCAATACATTTTGGAGGAATACTATCGATAAGACTCCTAGTGGCAGATGTGGGCAGCTCCGGTAGAGGAACGGAGGGTCCTGCAGAAAGGGAGCACACTGGTTACAGTGGGGCAAGGTAGGGGAGCAGAGTTCCATGGCTGGGCTGTGTCTCTTGTGTGTGAGGGCCTATTGGGACACCTCTTCTCAGTCATTCCAGATGTCTGGGCTTATGAAGAAAGCACCTGAGACCCCTAAACCCTTTGGTGTGGCCCCCAAGGAGATGCTGGAGTTACTTCCAGAAGTTCTGTGGGTGTGGAGTGTGCGGGCTGGCTGTGCTTCCCCTCCCCTCGCCTCCCCTCTTTGTGGCTATTCCTTTCTGAAATTCATCTGATTGCTTTTCTTTACAAATTGCTGGCCTAAGCTTTATTTTATCTAATTTTGTCTCTTCCAGCCTCGCACATCCAGAGCGTTGCTGGGGCCTGTGCTCATTCTGTCCCTTCCACTTCTCCTGTGGCCCTCCACATCCCGAGGGGGTAGGAGTGGGATTTGCATAATCTCTGCTTTTTCTGGCAGCAACAGGGAGGTGGCTGGCCAGGTGCTTTTCAACCTCTGGAACCTCTCCTTTCTGTGTTCCCCTCCTCGTCATCTGTCATTGACATATTTTGCTTCTTCTAAGACCCGGTCCTGCGTCCTCTCTCCCCGTCTCTCTCTGCCTCCTTGTTTCTTTTGACCCAAATCCTTCCCATCCCCATCCTGCCCTTCTTTGCTTGCTGTCTGGCTTTTCTTACCTTCTGTCACATTTACATGCTCACTATTTCTTTTTACTCCAAGCATCTGTTCATCTAAATCATGAACTGCAGTTGGTATAATTAAATATGTAATATGTTTATTTTAATATCAGTATGTTACTCCGTGCACATATTCGTAAAAGACCTGGCTGTCAGTGCTGGGTCAGATCACTGTTTGCAAATGGACACTCCTGCCAGCTCCCCTGCGATGTTCATCAGGCACCTCATCGGTTCTCTCTCTGTCTTTATGTCTCTCTGCTCCGTGTGCATTTCTCTCTGTGTGTTGCTGTCTTTCTCCCCAGTGCACATCGCTCCTATAGGCTGGCCCCTCTCCTTCCCCATAAATCCGTCTGTGGTTGCTCACCGACCCCTGGGTGAGTGAGGAGGAACAGAAGTGCTCAGGCAAGAGGCCGTTCGCAGGAACCAGTAAAGAACTAAAATTTCATGTCCTGCTCTTTATTTTCCTTTTGCTAGCTGCTCTAAAATTGCAGCACATTAGTAGTTGGGAACGTGATCCTGGGCACCCTCCCCTGAGTGTATCGCTGATGCAAAGGCAGGCAGGCGGGAGCAATCCGAGCCCGGCCCGCCCGCCTGTGGTGCCTTGTGATCCCCTTCCCCAAATGGGTGATAGGGAAACCAGCCCATCTGTGAGGCTTATGGGTGGAGTCACAGGGAATAGAGAATCCAGTATTAAGATAGATGATGCGGTGTTTGCTTGTCACTTCTGTTTAAAGGTAAATAAAAATCTATCTCAGGCTTAGAATTCTAGCCGCCTGGCCTGGGGGTGAATATTGACTGGCAAGCATCACCTCCCAAGTAGGAAGGCTTGCGTGCAAGGCTGTAAATTAGAGCTCTGCTTTAGACATATCTTCTTGATGTTTTCTGCTGAGCGGAATTAGAACATGTTGTTTCTTTTGAGGTTGGGAAATGCAAACAAGGATCCCCTTCCACCTAGACTGGTGGAAAGTAAATGAATAACTTGAAATCCTATTTTATCAGCCATAACATTTAGATGAAAGCTGGGGCAGTTAGATTAGAAGATTGTAGTATGTCTTGGACCACAAGTTTTTATTCCTTTTCTGGAAGAGAAGAAGCACATTTTAGATTTAGATAGTTGTGTTATGTTTTGTAGGCTATCAGATACACAGAACGCTGGATTAAGTTTCTAGAGTCTTGAGTTTTAGCATAGTGATGGCAAGTCACTTGACCTCCATGGGCTCTGGTTTCATCGGCTCTCTAAGGGAATACAAATTCCCACCTCGTAGGAGGTACTGAAGATGAATGCGAAATTTGTGCCAAGCACAGAGTATGTGTTCAATAAATATTAGGACCTGGTAACCCTTTGATAAGCCTACTGAAGGCCTGGGTGGTTCGTTTTTATTTGTCGGTTTTATTTTGTTAGATAATATATGGCTGGACTTAAAATAATACACGCTGCTTGTGCTTCTGTGGACGTTGGCTCTTTTAGGGACTTAACTATATTGTTGTCACAGAAATTTTGAAAGGACTTAATGGCTCCAAAAAGGGCTGAAAAGTTTTGAATTTCCTTTTTTATTTTTTGCAAAAGAGTTTGAAGCTTAAGTCATGTAATTAATAACAGGGGAGGTTAAGAGTCAAAGATTTTTCTTTTACTCTGGTCATTTTTTAAGCTGAACTTGGCATGGGTTGAAGCAAATCCGTGTCTTCTTGACCATTCACTTTAAAAAAAAAACCTGAGAAGATAGATTCTATCTCTAATGAAATAATTGCAAACAGTCTTGTTAACATATGGTAGTGATTTTTCACAGAAGCATTGTTGAAAGGCATGGGAACTACCAGGTTAAAAGACGTAAAAATAGCCAGTGCTTCATACAGTCCAGATGGTATCTGCAGACTAGAGAGGATCCGAGAGGCACGAGAAGCGTCTAGAGCATCTAGAGCAGGGGTTGGAAACCACGGCCCTTGGCCAGGCCCAGCCCGCTGCCTGCTTTTTGCGTGGCCTGTGACGGAGGATGGTGTTTTACATTTTTAAATGGTTAAAAAAAAAAATCCAAAGAAGAATACTATTTCGTGACATGTAAAAATTATATACAATTTACATTTCGGTGACCATAAGTAAGGTTTTTCTCTGGATCACAGCCACTCCCATTTGTTTATATACTGTCTGTGGCTGCTTTAGTGCTAGAAGGTCAAATCGAATACTTGCCTGAAATATTCACTGGCTGGCATTTTACAGAAAAAGATTGCCAATCCCTAATCTAGATGGTGAGGAATTTTAGTTCTAAGATATAGTAGTTGATACATGGCTTCTTTTTGAAGTTCAGCTTTTAAACTTTAAGCCTTTTTGCTTTTGAAAAACTTTTATTAATAAAGTATAAAGAACAACAACCCCCATGGCCTATTAATCCCACTACTCAGATCACCCTCTTTCACGTTTCCTGTGATAAAAATAAAAATGCTCCTGGTAGAAAATTTTCAAACAGTGTAAGCAAGGTATAAAATAAAAACCTGTCGCCTACTTTTTCCACTATCCCAATTCTTCTACCCAAAGGTAACACAATAATTTAATATTTAACATGCGTTTACACCAGAATATATATGGATATCCTTTTTTAAACAGCTTCTCATGGAATGCTTAATTCACTAGTAAAATACCTTAGTTATTTATTTAACCTTTTATTTGAAAAATTTCATATGTGTACAGCCTATGACAGAAGAGTACAACAAACCTCAGGAACCCCTTATTCAGCTTCGATATTTTTCACCTCACGGCTAAATCCTGTGTTCTCTGTGGAACCCACTTCCCATGTTAATTTTGAAGCAAATTCCAGGTACATCATTTCATCTGTAGATATTTCTGTATGTATCTCTAAAAGATGACTCTTTCAAAAACATGACCGCAGACTAAAAAACGTAAAAAACCCAAATTAATATAAATTTGAACACTGGGTATTATTTACAGTTGTCTCTTCCCCCCACCCCCAGTTCTCTTTTAAATGTCATTGTTTCTTTTACTCTTTGGTTGAATCAGGATCTGGATAAGGTTCACATGATGTGATTGATTGTCATCCTTTAAGTAAATTTTAATCTGTATGTTCCCTCAACACCTCTTCTTTCTTCCTCCTTACTACTTATTTTTCAAAGAAGCCAGGTTATTTGCTATGTAGATGTGTCATATCCCTGTGGTATTGTTGAATCAGCCATTTCTCCAAGAAGTCAGTCCTGTTTTTTTTTTTTTTTTTAAAGTGGGAAATAGTATTTCAAGACACAGTCTGGGCTCAGAGGTGCATGTCCATAAACAAACAAACAGCTTTTTATAATAAAAAACACACATATAGATAAAGCATACAGCACAACACTTATGTAACCGTCACCTAGGTCAAGAAGAAGAATACGATAGCAGCTCAAATACCCTAGTGCGTCCCTTTCTGACCACATCCTCTCCCTTTTCCCCTCAGCATAACTGCTCTCTTGATTTTGATGATAATGACTTCCTCGCTTTTTTTTTTATATCACTTATATATCTACATCCGTAAGCAATATAGCTTGGTTTTGTCTGTTTGTGCATTTTATATAAATGGATCGGGTTGCATGAATTCTTTTATATCTTCTTTCATTCAACGTTGTAAGATTCATCTGTTTTCGTTTTCTTTGCAATATGATATTCCATTGAATGAATAGACCGTAATTCATTTATTGATTCTCCTAGTGATGTACGTTTGAGTTGTTTCTAGTTTTGAGCTGTTAAAAGATGCTACTAAGACTGTCCTTGTGCTTCTCTCCTGACGCACATGTACCTATATTTCTGAAGGATATAAACTTAGAAGTAGAATCGCTGGGTCAAAAGGTATGTGTATTTTTCCAAAGAGTTGTACCATCTGGTACCCTCACCAAGAGTGTGTGGGTGTCCTATTGCTTCACGTCCTTGCCTACGCCTGGAACTGTAAGACTTTTAATTTTCTTTCCAGTTTGTTGATTGGAAGTGGTAACTCTCTGTGACTTTAGTCCAGTGTTTCCCTGATGACCAGTGAGGTCAAACACCTTTTTGTATGTTAAACTGGCTGTTTGGATTTCTTCCTTTTGTGACGTTTCTGTTCAAGTCTTTGGCTCATTTTTCCATTGAACTGTCTTTTTCTTATTTGTAGGCCTTTTTATGTGTATTGGATACAGGTTCTCATTGGTTTTGTGGGTCGTATCTTCTCCCATTCTGTGCCTTTTCATTTTCTTTATGGTGCCTTTTGATTAACAAGTTCTTGAGCTTTTTATGTCTTATTTTAGGAAATCTTCCTCAACTCTGAGATAGGTTAGAACATATAATAAAGATACGAAATATTCTTTAGTAAAAGTATATAAATAAGATCTGATCTTTCAAAAGCCTTGCAGCTTTTTCTTTCTGTGTACATTCTGTTTTAAAAAATCTACACGAAAGGAGTAATACTGTACCTTACTTTTTCACACAAAGTTTTATTTTACAGATCTTTCCACATCATCCATATACTAATCTACCTTTGTTTCCAGTTTTATTTCCTATTAAGATGTGGTGCTGCAAAAAAAAAACTCTTGTGCATAATCTTGGCATAACTTTGTGAGTATACTGATAAAGCAAATTCTAAACAGTAGAATTTCTGGGTCCAACAATTTGCTTGTGTTAAATATTAATAGATATTAATATTTGCTCTCAGTTAATAAATGTGAAAGAGCCAGCAGTCCAGCTGACCACATCCAGAGAAATTAGCTATATGTGAAGTGTTTTATAGACCTCACCTGCATGGATTGCAATATGACTATTTATTTATTTTTTTAGGTTCTTTCTTTTTTTTTTAAACATCTTATTGGAGTATAATTGCTTTACAATGTTGTGTTAGTTTCTGCTGTACAACAAAGTGAATCAGCTATATGTATACATATATCCCCATATCCCCTCCCTCTTGCGTCTCTTTCCCACCCTCCCTATCCCATCCCTCTAGGTGGTCACAAAGCACCGAGCTGATCTCCCTGTGCTATGCAGCTGCTTCCCACTACCTGTTTTACATTTGGTAATGTATATCTGTCAATGCTACTCTCTCACTTCATCCCAGCTTACCCTTCCCCCTCCCCGTGTGCTCAAGTCCATTCTCTACGTCTGCGTCTTTATTCCTGTCCTGTCCCTAGGTTCTTCAGAACCTTTTTTTTTTTTTTTTTTTTAGATTCTGTATATATGTGTTCGCATATGGTATTTGCGTTTCTCTTTCTGACTTACTTCACTCTGTACGACAGACTTTAGGGCCATCCACTCAGTTTCGTTTCTTTTTATTGGCTGAGTAATATTCCATTGTATATATGTGCCACATCTTCTTTATCCATTCATCTATTGATGGACACTTTGGTTGCTTCCATGTCCTGGATATTGTAAATAGTGCTACAATAAACATTGTGGTACATGTCTCTTTTTGAATTATGGTTTTCTCAGGGTATATGCCCAGTAGTGGGATTGCTGGGTTGTATGGTAATTCTATCTTTAGTTTTTAAGGAACCTCCATACTGTTCTCCATTGTGGCTGTATCAATTTACATTCCCACCAACAGTGCAAGAGGGTTCCCTTTTCTCTACATCAACTCCAGCATTTATTGTTTGTGGATTTTTTGCTGATGGCCATTCTGACTGGTGTGAGGTGATACCTCATTGTAGTTTTGATTTGCATTTCTCTAATGATTAGTGATGTTGAGCATCCTTTCATGTGTTTGTTGGCAATCTGTATACCTTATTTGGAGAAATGTCTATTTAGGTCTTCTGCCCATTTTTGGATTGGGTTGTTTGTTTTTTTCATATTGAGCTGCAAGAGCTGCTTGTAAATTTTGGAGATTAATCCTTTGCCAGTTGCTTCATCTGCAAATATTTTCTCCCATTCTGAGGGTTGTCTTTTCATCTTGTTTATGGTTTCCTTTGCTGTGAAAAAGCTTTTAAGTTTCATTAAGTCCCATTTGTGTATTTTTGTTTTTATTTCCATTTCTCTAGGAGGTGGATCAAAAAGGATCTTGCTGTGATTTATGTCATAGAGTGTTCTGTCTGTTTTCCTCTAAGAGTTTGATAGTGTCTGGCCTTACATTTAGGTCTTTAATCCATTTTGAGTTTATTTTTGTGTATGGCATTAGGGAGTGTTCTAATTTCATTCTTTTACATGTAGCTGTCCAGGTTTCCCAGCACCACTTATTGAACACGCTGTCTTTTCTCCATTGTATATCCTTGCCTCCTTTGTCATAGATTAGTTGACCATATGTGCATGGTTTGTCTCTGGGCTTTCTATCCTGTTCCGTTAATCTATATTTCTGTTTTTGTGCCAGTACCATACTGTCTTGATTACTGTAGCCTTGTAGTATAGTCTGAAGTCTGGGAGCCTGATTCCTCCAGCTCCGTTTTTCTTTCTCAAGATTGCTTTGGCTATACGGGGTCTTTTGTGTTTCCATACAGAGTGTGAAATTTTTTGTTCTAGTTCTGTGAAAAATGCCAGTGGTAGTTTGATAGGGATTGCATTGAATCTGTAGATTGCTTTGGGTAGCATAGTCATTTTCACACTGTTGATTCTTCCAATCCAAAAACATGGTATATCTCTCCATCTGTTTGTATCATCTTCAATTTCTTTCATCAGTGTCTTATAGTTTTCTGCATACAGCTCTTTTGTCTCCTTAGGAAGGTTTATTCCTAGGTTTTCTATTCTTTTTGTTGCAGTGGTAAATGGGAGTGTTTCCTTAATTTCTCTTTCAGATTTTTCATCCTTAGTGTATAGGAATGCAAGAGATTTCTGTGCATTAATTTTGTATCCTGCTACATTACCAAATTCATTGGTTAGCTCTAGTAGTTTTCTGGTAGCATCTTTAGGCAAAGATGTATAGTATCATTTCATCTGCAAACAGTGACAGTTTTACTTCTTTTCCGATTTGGATTCCTTTTATTTCTTTTTCTTCTCAGACTGCTGTGGCTAAAACTTCCAAAACTATGTTGAATAATAGTGGTGAGCGTGGGCAACCTTGTCTTATTCCTGATCTTAGTGGAAATGGTTTCAGTTTTTCCCCATTGAGAACGATGTTTTCTGTGGGTTTGTCGTATATGGCCTTTATTATGTTGAGGTAAGTTCCCTCTATGCCTACTTTCTGGAGGGTTTTTATCATAAATGGGTGTTGCATTTTGTCGAAAGCTTTTTCTGCATCTACTGAGATTATCCTTCAGCTTTTTATCCTTCAGTTTGTTAACGTGGTGTATCACATTGACTGGTTTACGTATATTGAGGAATCCTTGCATTCCTGGGGTAAACCCCACTTGATCATGGTGTATGATCTTTTTAATGTGCTGTTGCATTCTGTTTGCTAGTATTTTGTTGAGGATTTTTGCATCTATGTTCATCAGTGATATTGGCCTGTAGTTTTCTTTTTTTGCGGCATCTTTGTCTGATTTTGGTATAGGATTATTTTTGAAAGATGGACACTTATCATTCTCCATATTTCAAAGGAAGAAATTGCTAATTTAGCCAAATTATAGTTTGGAGCAAATTTCTTGGGAGAGTCTATGCTGTGTGGAGTGTGCATCATGAAGAACAGGGAGGTAAGGAGGTGCTTAACTGTGCTATAAAATCAGCACAGAGAAGCCATTTTGAAGGACTGTGATGTTCTTTGTGACAACTCACTTGAGAGTTCTTGGGCTTCTGAGTAATCGTCCTCACCAAAGTAGGGACTTTGACCAGCCTTTTGGATCTTAGGTTTTATTCAAATGGAAATACTTTTCCCCCCTCTTGCTTTAGAAATTCTCTGAGTATAGCTGTTTTTCCTCAAACATTTCCTGAGCATCTGTGTTCTAGGGAATAGTGAATACTCTGGGGAAGGTAGAGGGTGGGTTGTGAGATTTATTGTTTGTCTTCAAGCAGATACCATCACATGGAGGGGTTTAGGTGGTAGTTTATTTGTATCATGGGCTTTTACCATTAATTGGGTATTACTCTCCTCAGGGCATCATTTAAATCAAAGCAGCTGAGCCAGTCACCAAAGATCCCATGTTATATGATTCCATTAACATTAAAGTCCAGAATAGGGAAATGGACGGAGACAGAAAGTAGATGAGTAGTTACCAAGGGCTGGGTGATAGAGGGAGTTGGTTGGGGATAGCTTAAACAATACGGGTTTCTTTCTGAAGTTATGAAAATGTTCTAAACTTGGTGGTGATGGTTGCACGTATCCCTGAGTACACTAAAAACCATTGAATTGTACACTTTAAATGGGTGAATTGTATGGCATGTGAATTATATCTCAACAAAACTGTTAAAAAATATTGAAAAATCAATGCAGCCGTTTTTCCTCTGCTGGCTCAATGAGATTTCCCTGTAAATTCTCTGGTTGCTTAAAAGAATGGATGAGACAGCATTCCCAGGTCTGGAGGAAGGGTCCTAAAACAGATGCCAGTTTGATGTAAGTGAAATAGCCAGTTTCTTACCGATAGAGAGGAAGCTGATTTCCTTCTTCACTGAATATGAGTCAGTGCTGTTCAGAGGCCCTTTAAAGAGGGGAGCAACGTTATTCTTTTTGCAGGGCAAAAAGCCAAAGCAAAACATTGCCCACAAACCCATTTAACTCAAATTTTTGTAACTTCTCTGAATTTATAATGAATATAGATTTTAAACGGTGTTTTTCCTCACTCCCCTTTTCTGCGTAAACCTTTTCTGATGCCAGGAGGGAGGAGGTGGGGTAAAGAACCTGAGTGTACAGCTGAGTTAGTATTCGTTATTCCCCACGTGTGCAGTGTTCAGAGCCCTCTCTTTAGGTAGGCCTGTGGTCTATACTCAGGAACTGAGGTGTATTTATTGAGGTCTCAGTGCTTGCCTGTCCTTATGTAAAGGTGCTCTGGCCTTACCTAGGGATATAGCACCTGACTGAGATGAATATGTGAATAGTAAATGTTGTCCTATTAATAACACGTAAGGATTGTTTACTGTGTGCTTGGCCTGTACATTTTGTAGTTGTTACAAAAGCAGGAAAAACTCTCTGGCACTCGGAGGTGTCATTTTCTTGTTTAGTGCTTACAACTGAGGTGGTGAAGCCCCTCTTACTATTATGTTACAGGCAAGGAGACGTTCAGAGAAGTCAGGTGTCTTGCCCAGGGTCACATGGCCAGTAATGGGTAGATTCACTCCCAGATCTGTCCAGCACCAGAGTCTGAACTTTTTCTTGTCAGGGGAGAGGGGACATGCAATTGATAACATTTTTATTCTACGATTAATGCAGATTAAAAGACAAGGGAAAGCACAAAGAAGAAAAATAAAAGCTGCCCATACCTCTACCCCATGGGCTTGCCCATCTTGAGTGTTTCTGTGTATTTCCTTCCAGTCTGTTTATGTGCCTTCTGATCTATTTTTATGTCCACCCAACCTCTGTCAGCCCATCAGTGAAGGCCGTTGCTAATTCATTAAAGGACCTTGGGACTGAGGACACACAAGTCATAAATCAGGATGTTTCATGGGCTGGGGACTGGGGTGGGGGTGGGGGCAGGACACAGACCTGAAAAGTTCACACCACAGTCCATCTCAGGGAAGGTCGTGCTTGCCCAAAGTGTCCCCTTAATCTTTCTGTACTCCCGCAAGTGTTAGACTGTCCCTCCTGTGCAACATTTAAAGAAAAATCCCTCTACAGGGGCACGTGCTGCAGCCCATACGCTTATGGGGCGTGTATGGTGAATATGGAAAAGTGCAGGACTAACAGTAACGGCCTTGGGGTCTCATAGGTGAGTGAGGTGGGTGGTGGGGATAGAGGTGGCTGGAGGCTTCCGGAGACTGATGGCACTGGGTCCGGCTTGCAGGCAGTTGAAAACCTGCAAATCTGGGAGAGAACGTTCCAGGTACTATGAAAGGGTCGTGAGAACCTCCAGTGCTGGGAGGACTAGGCGAGGGAAAAAATCAGATGGAACTTTACCCGGTGAGTCATCAGTCATTTGCTCGGTGATTGGTGGGGGTCACCTGCTGTTGTATCTCTTCCCAGTGTCGGGGGTGGGGGTGATGGTGGTGGTTAGAGCTTCCTCTTTGAAGTAATATCAAAAGAAGAGCTATATTTATAAAGGAGGCTGCACCTCCCATGTGCATGCGTGTTTAGCTGTAAAGGCTGGGGTAGCTGACACAGTGGCTTGAGGGTAGTGATGCCTAATGGTTAGGGCTCAGGTCCTGGTTCTCTACAGTAGTTCCGACCGCGGCAGTGCTGCTTTCTAGCCGTGTGACCTTGCAGATTGTTCAGCCTCTCATTTGCAGAATGCGGCGGCACCCACGACACCTGCATTTAGCACAGTGCCTGGCCCAAAGTGAGTTCTCAATAAAGACGAGCTAATGTTTTATAATTCCAGAGAGGGGGAGAGATGGATGTTTAGGTTGGAAAACTGGATTCTTCTCTTTTTGCTCACAAAGAAAACCATGCGATGAAGCCTACGTAAGTCACTTTAACGTGGTTTGGGGCCTCGGTTTCCTCAGCAGTGAGAGGACGTTTCTAAATGATCTCTTAGATTCTACCCATGACTCTAATTCTGTGATTCTGTAGTTTTTCGGTTTGTTTTACACCATATATCGTTACAGGTTTTTTTTTTTTCTTGGGATAACTTTTAAGATCTACTCTCTCGGCAACCTTCAAATATGCGATACAGTATTGTTAATTGTAGTCACCATGCTGTACATCACATCCCCAGAACTTAGTGTGTAACTGGAAATTTGTACCTTTTGACCCCCTTCACCCATTTTACCCATTCCCCACCCCACGTACAATTCTGTCCTTTGGAAGACTGTCTCATTGAACACAAGCTACTGGTCAGAAGATTTCCTTGTTTGAGTCTCGCCACGACATTGACGGTCAGCGACCAATCCTGCCACTTTCCCAGATGAGGAAGCAGGCTTGCAGACCTCGGAGTTTGTGAGAAGAGCATATTCTAGAAAATGAAGGCCGGGGTCCGTTTAAAATGAATGTGTGAAATGTGGATGTGCCTCGATTGGGCTTCGGCCCTTGTGGCGAAACTGAGCTGGAAAGGGGTTCTTGGAGGATCTGGGCGAGGATTTCAGGAGATGTGATTCCCAGGAGAGCTTCAGGCTAGGACGGTCATGGTAGAGCAGTAATTTACAGGCTCCTGACAGCTTGAAAAGGTCATGGTGTTCTTTATAAATGAAAACAAAGTAACTTGGGGTTCAGGGGAAAATGGAAGGGCTTGCAAAGACTGACCTCAAAATCCCCACTTGTTATACCATGTCAGAATCTGATTTGTTTGATGCAATTAGCTCAATCTGGACACTTCCTTATTCTAAAAGCAGCTGGGATTCAGGGCACAGGCTAAAGCAGTGTTGGGGCAGGGGGCGGGGAGAAGGCCCTCTGGCAACAGTGGGAAGGCCGGATTGTTTCTATTGTGTGCCCTGATGTAATTCTGTGCCTGCCCTCTGTGGTTCATCACTTTCCGTTTCACGCATCCTTTTTGTAAACCAATTACAGAAGCAGGGACAAATAGGCAGTCGCAGAGTGGATCAGAGCCCTTTAGAATGGGTAACTGATGCAAACTTGGCTTCCGCTTGTTGAGGGTGGGGAGTGTGTAAGGATGGGGCAAGGAGAGATTCTTTCTTGGAGGAATGATGGTCACAGGGTCATGAGTATTGCACGTTGGGCCTCTTCGGCCAGGCCCTCCAGCACCTGAGGTCCTTCGAAGCGGCTTACTGGCTGCACAAGGCCTGTGGCTGTGGTGGAGGCTGCGGTGGCTGAGCTGTAATTTAGATGTTGCCACTGTTCAGCCATGAAAGGGCAGTGTCAGGCTGCTGTGTCGAAGTGCTGGGAGGGAGGCTCGGGCCCTGGGGGGAACCGGTGGCTGCATTTTGAGTCAGCGTGATTCCCGGAACCCCAGGAGCGATGCTTGGACCCTCACCTTAGTGGGCCAGAGTTTGGGTGGGGGTCCCCAGACCAACTGTTTGTGCTTCTAGGGGTAGGCACTGAGTTTATAGCTGTTTGGTGATCAGGGTTGACATTAATCTGCCCTTGGTTTTGTTATCGTAGAATGGCTTCTGGCTTAGGCTTCTGGTGACCGGCTGCTCACAGCCATAATTCAGTCCTTGAAAGGCCGTGAGAGCCGTGATTTGGCTAGCAGGGATGAGAAGCCATTTCTGAAGAGACCCTGCTTCCTTTATGATCGGGCATCTCTTCTGCATTTGTTTTTGCCCCTTGTCTCCTACACCAAGCCCCCCCCCCCCCCCCCAGCCAATGGAAAGTTTTGCATTACAGGGCCCAACTCACCAGCCTGGCCTTGCCAGCACGATTATTACTAAGTCCGTTGTATCGTACAAAGATATTGCAAAGTAAATGGATAGAAAACGGCCCTGTCCCCTGATATTGGGCAAGTGGCTTGACTCTTCTGAGTCTCTGGTTTTTTTTTATTTTTAAAATTTTCATGGTGGGGATAACAGTAGCAATATACACCATGGTTATGAAGAAGAATATATGAAAGTTATTTGAATGATGGAATGTATATAGAATAAGATGGCATTCTTATGTAAAGTGAGACCTTCTGTAGAAAAGTTGTTTGTAGTAAATTGCATCATTACATACTCTACTTATATAGTACTTAATATTTGCCCAAAGAGCTTTTGTTTTGTTATTCCTTTTTGATCCCATCAACAGTTGTGTGCAAGAAAGAGGCAGGAATCGTTACTCTCCGCCACCTTTGACAAAGGAGGGGAACTGAGGCTCCCGGATGTGGTGACTTGTCCAGGGTTATTTACTGAATAAATGCCCACATGAGTAATCTGAGGCCAGCGCTCTTGCCATCACTGTGTGCTGAGTGCAGAGCATTAGGGCTCATTGGTCATGGCCTTGAGGGCTCACCTGCCTGTCTGCCGCCCCTGTTCGTTTGCTTAGCAGCTCTTGACGGAGGGCAGCTGGTGCCCAGGCCTTCTGCTGGGTGTTAGGAATGTTGTTAACAAGGGGGCCCTGGCGCTCGCCCTCTGGGAGCCTACGGTCTGGCCGGGGAGGCGGACTGTAATCATTACAGTGTCAGTCGGTCCTCTTTCTCTTCTGCCTCCTGTGAACGTGCCAGGGGCGGGGGTGGAGAGAGACTTGGCTCCCTGACCTTGGGCTTCGTCTTTCTGTCTCTCTCCTTGTGGGAAGTCCTGAGACAGCTCCTTGAATGGTGCCTGTTAGGGTTCCACCTGCCTCTGCCCGAGGCTGTGCGTGCTCAGCAGTCCGCGACAGTGGAGGATGCGCTAGTGTGGCCTGGAGGGCTGTGAAGACAGAAGAGACAGAGAGCTTTCTCCGAGGAGACACATTTGGAACCGGCTCTTAAAGATGATGACAGTGGTCCCTCGGGGGCATTGCCTCTCCTGCTGGCTCTCATGACCCATGGTGGGATGTTGGCAGCTTTCACTGGGACCTCTCGTCCTATTTGTGAAGTTTTAGTACTGGTTTACTTGCTCTGAGTAGAGCTGGATATGACAAGGCAATAAAGTTCTGCCTTTTTCCCTCTAACATCCTCTCCCTACTAGAGCTTTCCCCTAAGGGGGCAGTAAAACGGGACCACTTTTTGGTGCTGCTGGGCAGCCTTTCCAGTATGAGTGAGACGGGTTGGTCTGGAAGAGAGGAGCTGAGGAGGATTAGCCTAGATTTCACAGGTGGGTGGGTGGAGGGAGGTCTGGACTCATCATATAAGGAAAGTTTTTTCCCTTGCATCCTGGAATAGAGGTGATGTGCAGACTTCTCTGTGGTGGTTTTTCCTCTTCCTCTCTTGGTCCCTTGATTCATTCTGCATCACGTCGTGTCTTTATTTTTCCCTCTTTGCCCCTTTCTCTCCTGAAAGAGGATTTGGTGGAATGGTTAGAATCATCTTAAATGCACTAGCTTCGTGGCTTAGTTGTTTGTGCATAAAGAAACTGAAGAAGAATATACAACCTTGGCTGTGTTCCTTCACAGATTGTATCCTTCCAGAGAGCCGAATTTTCCAGAGTGCTGAAGCTGAATTTTATTCATTGTAAGCAGCAAAGCTTTTCTTTATTTTTAAAGATCCATATTGGAAGGGAATTCTCTGAAATGTATTACCCATACACATACACTGCCTTTGTAAGCAGACTGTTCGAAACCTAACCTGACGTTTTCTCCATCACACAGGGTCAGTGTTCGGGACATGGAAGGTTATTCTGTGCTGGAGGAATGATGCCTTTGGGTTGTTCGCCCCTATAGTAAAAGGCATCGGAGTCTCATACTTTGCTGATTCTTATATCTGGGCTTTTTTTTTTTTTTTCCTTCCACTATGTTGGGTGTTCCTTTTGCTCACGATTTCTCTCCCCTTCTAATCTGTGTGTTTAGGAACAAGAGAGCAATTTATTTAGAAATGTAACAACAACATCTACCATATAGTGGGTTCTTATTGTAGTCACTGCAATAGTGCTTTTCACGAATGTTCCCATTTAATGCCCACACAGCGCCAGGAGATACATAGCGTCATCATCCGTATGTTACAGAAGAGGGAACTGAGCAGCAGAGAAGGCGGCCACATATCCTTCTTGCCTGAAGTACAGGAAATTAATTCAACAGGCATTCATTGGGGGCTTGTATTGTACTTGTTAAGCATCATTAATTAAAAATAATTGGTACGGGGTGTTGATCAGTAACAGTGAAAGAGTTTGAATCATAGAATATTCTTAAATAGTCTGGTTATTTACAGGGCTTCATGAGTCTTTGTGCTGTTTTACAACACTTAAAGGGATTTAAGCATGAGAGAAACAGTCTTTGTAAATTGAATTAAAATGCAGCGGTAGTCTTCTCACTGCTGCTTGGGGTTCAGCTGTTCAGACTAGAACAAAATTAAGCGCAGTAGTCACCTAAACAAACAGTATAGGTGTAGATACCTATACTGATATCATAATTTGTGTTCATTTATACAGTCTAATTATCCTCATCTTGAAAGGGACTTGATTTTAAAAATAATTTTATGAATTTATTTATTTTTATTTATTTTCGTCTTCATTGGGTCTTCATTACTGCACGTGGGCTTTCTCTAGTTGCGGCGAGCAGGGGCTACTCTCCATGACGGTGCGCAGGCTTCTCATTGCGGTGGCTTCTCTTGTTGCGGAGCACGGGCTCTAGACACGTGGCTTCAGTAGTTGTGGCATGCGGGCTCAGTAGTTGTGGCTTGTGGGCTCTAGAGCGCAGGCTCAGTAGTTGTGGCACACGGGCTTAGTTGCTCCATGGTATGTGGGATCTTCTCGGACCAGGGCCCAAACCTGTGTCCCCTGCATTGGCAGGAGGATTCTTAACCACTGCACCACCAGGGAAGCCCTAGGGGCTTGATTTAAATTCATTTACATTGCTTCTGCCAGATGGAAATGACATGCACCTATGCGTTTGAATTTACCTATGCCTGAGCCTTTGAAACCCTGTAGATAGAGTGAACCCAGCTCTAGATGATTAGACAGTTTACTTAGGCTCCTGGTTACTCTCTACTACCAACTTGTTGGGGGCCCTGAGCAGAAATGTTGACTTTTCTGGGCCTCAAGCTCCTCTACTTTAAAATGAGGCAGGAAGGAAATCTGGTAGAGTTTCTAGTCTGGGACATTCTATGAAGAGTCTGTTGTGTCTCAAATGATTGCAACCAGAGCAGGTCTATAGGTACTTGCTCTGAAGAGGACTAAATAAGCAGTGGTATTTAAATGTAAACCACTGGTTTATAAAATTCTCTGAAAGTTGATTCTTTGAAGGATATTATATAGGCCCTTGGAGTCTTGCTTATTTAAAAAATTTTCTTTTCTTCATTGGCTTTTCAAGCATTTCCTTTGTAGATAGCTCAGAAGTGGTTATCAGCCCTGTTTCATATTAATTTATTGTAAATTCTAAACTGGTAGATTTTCTGTTAATGATCTTGTACTGTCTGTTCACCTTAGCCCTTTAATGCTGAGTAAATTAGAGGGCATGGGGGAGAAGTCTTCCTGACTTCAAATACTCAAAGGGTTATTTTTTTCTCCTGAGCAGCTCTGCATATCTATATAGGGCAGAAGTACAATAAAAGGAGTTAAGATGGAGGAGATTTCAGCTGGATACACGGAAGGGTAAAAGCAGCCTGATCACTGTGCTCAAACCTCTGCAGAGCTGCTGTGAGGAAGGCGTGGTGTGTGGTGTTGGCCTGTTCCGCATGGCCCCTTGTAAAAAAGAGTGTTTTCACAAGAGTGTTTTCACTCTCCTCCAGGGCCTGCTGGAGGAGAGTTGGGGGAGCCAGGGATGCCCTTCCAGGGCTGCTGCTGAGGGCAGGTGGCAGTAGGGGGGGTTGGCTGGCCTTCAAGGCTCGTTTTTGTGCTTGAGTCTTGAGCTGGTGAGATATGGCACCTGGATCAGGCAGTGCAGAGAAGCGGTTAAGTTCTCCTCTGTGTTTTTAATGTTCCCTGATTACCAAGATGTTCAAGGGCAGTGAGTAATGGTGCTCAGTTCCCCCTGGAACCATGGCGCAGGGCTGACAGCATAGATTTCTCCCTTCACCCCAGGTCCAGATCTCTCTCCCTTCGCCAGCGTCCATGGCACCCGGAGGCGCGTGCGTCTCTGACTCTGCATTCCTTGACTCCTAATGAGCTATCAGCCTTTCCCTATAATTGGGTCAGGCAGCCATGTGACCTGCTCACTGCCAATTTCTTTTTTGAAAAGATGTTCATTTCATGGATCATTTTGAAGATTCTCCATGGATATGCAATCTGGTTTGAGAAGGTTGGGTAATTTTTCATTTGTTCTTGGAGATAGGTTGTTTTGTAGTCTTCTTTGCAGTCAGCCACTGTTAGACTTTTTAAAGAGGTTCTCTCTTGCCATCTTCATTTTATTGCCCCTTGTCTGTGTAGAACTACATGAGAAGTCCCCAGACCCACATGACCCTAATCTGCTCCGGAGGTGGCTAGAGAGAGAGAACTGGGAGGAAAATAGAGATTTTTGAATTATGGAGATTTTAATAAGGGGGAGAGAGAGACAGAGACTGACACCCAGAAGTGTTTTTTACTTACTTGAGCAACTATATCCTTAGCTTGGGGATGGAAATATGTGCTGAAATTTGTTTTGTCAGCCTCCTCTGAAATAAATAAAATTACAGTGATGATATCATTCCTGTTTAAAATGTTTGAGTAGGTATCAAGGCAAAGTGATTAGGGCCTAATTGTTTGCCAGAATTTCTTTAAAGCTGCATTTTTTTTGTTTGTTTGTTTGCGGGTGGGGTGGGGATTTCTATGCCAAAAAACATCTTAAACTGATGAACATAAAGTTCTCTTCACTTACTTTGGCCAGTTTTTAATTAGATGACTGTTTTCATAGTTGAGGAAATACATTTGCGTTGGGCTGAAGCCCCAGGGTGCCAGATTTCAATCCCAGAAAAAAATGTTCTCCTCAGTTTAGTGCTGATGTGCACTTAAATAGCACATGAGCGAGCGCTTTTCCTTGGCCAAGGTCACATGGCGACTTTCCAGAGGGTTGATTGGTTTTGGAGTTGGGCAGGTTTCAGGTCGAGTGCCCCAACTTTCCCTCCGTCTAGGGAGCTACGGCTCTCCAGCTCCCTGTGAGTGCAGCCGCAAGAAGTCACCAGGTTCCCGAGTATCTGTCCCGGGCCAGCCTGCTGTGAGCAGAGCGGGTGGGGACCGGTTGCTGCCCGGTACAACCTGACCTCCTTCTCGTCCCCACTCGGTCATGGCGACTGCTGCGTGAATCGCCAGCTCCCACTTTGTTTGCTTGCTCGTCCTCGGTGCTGGTAATGAGCTGGGAGGTAGTTAATATTTGCCACCTGCTGTGGGAGATCCTGGGATCAACCAGTTTTAGTTTTCCTGAAACCACACTTTGAGACTTACACTGATAACATTCTGCAGTTCTTTGCAAACCCCTGGTCAGGCACCTTTACTAGTTCTCTTTTTACCCAAGGACGTATGAAGGCTTGACTCCCAGCTAACGCTCCATCCATTCCAGACAGGCTGGTCCTGCTCCTCCCCCAAACCCCCTCTGCATGTTTGCTGGGCTGTTTCTTTTCACCGCTGGGTATCTGACAGTAGCCTTGTGCGTGGCTTCAGTGGTGGCTGGGTAAATTCTCCCAGGTGTCCTGCCCACCTTTTCGGAACAGTGTGTCTCCTGCTGGGGCTGCAGGTGGAGTGCTGGGCATGTGGGGTCTTGGATGGCAAGGGCTGAGCCAGGACAAGGGCAAGGGCTCTTACTGGGCGCCTGGTTCCTGCGCCTCTCCTGGTGTCCTGTTACTGGCCTGTACCCCGGCCCACTCTTCCATCTGGGAGTGATCTCACTCCCCAGGGAAGCTTAGTGTCAATATGTGTCCTGGAAGATGACAAACCCTGGGCCCTTCTTATCTCTGCCCGTGCCCTCAGTGTTGTGTGGGGTTCCGCCCCTGAGGCCTTTATTCTGCTTCCTAAAGACTGAGGACTTTTACCTCCCCAGCCTGCTTCCCTGCAGCTTGGAGCCCATGATTTTCTTGACTCCCTTCTTTTCTCAGGATGCCCGCAGGAGTGGGGCGGGGTCAGGAGCTCTGCCACACTGCCCTTTCCACCAGGTTCTTCTGTTTCTGTTCTTGACACATGCAGTGTAAGGTTGATTTCCTTTTCTTGTTTCGTTGCTCTTGGTATTTTTTTTTTTTTAACCTTTTTTCTAAACTACCTTATATTCAGTTTGCTTGACTTTGGAGTGAAAAGATAACATGTTCCCACTTTACCCTCGTCTGAACTTGGAACTGCCATGTTACACTTTATTATTTTTTTTATTGCATTGTAATTGACCTACAATATTAGTTTCAGGTGTACAGCATAGTGATTCCATATTTTTATACATTATGAAATCATCCTGATGATTCTGGTTACCATCTGTCACCAGAGAGTTATTACAATATTATTGACTATAGTCCCTGTGCTGTACAATATATCCCTGTGAGGTATTTATTTTATAGCTGGAAGTTTGTACCTCTTAATCTCCTTCATCTATTCTTCCCGTTCCCCCAACACCCTCCCCTCTGGCAACCACCAGAATTGTTCTCTGAATCTCTGATTCTGTTTCTGTTTCATTTCCTGGATTATACAAATAAGTGAAATAATACTGTACTTGTTTTTCTCTGACTCATGTCACGTAGCATAATACTCTCTGGGTCCAACCATGTTGTCACAGATGGCAAGATTTCATTTTTTTTTATGGCTGAGTAAGATTCCATTGTGTGTGTGTGTGTGTGTGTGTGTGTGTGTGTGTGTATATATGTATGTGAGTATATATATATATATATATATACACCACATCTTCTTAACCATTCGTCTATCAGTGGACACTTATGTTGCTTCCATATTGTAGCTATTGCAAATAATGCTGCAGTGAGCATGGGGTGCATATATCTTTTCGAATTAGTGTTTTCATTTTCTTTGGATAAATATCCAGAAGTGGAGTTGCTGGATTCTAATGTAGTTTTATTAATTTTGGGGGGAACCTCCATACTGTTTTCCATAGTGGCTGTACCAACTTACATTTCCAAGTAGCAGTGCATAAGGGTTCCCTTTTCTCCACATCCTTGCCAAAACTTATTTGTTGTCATTTTTTTGAGGTATAGTTGATTTATGATATTATAATAGTTTCAGGTATACAACATACTGATTCACAATTTTTATAAATTCTCCATTTATTACAAAATATTGGCTGTGTTCCCTGTGCTGTACAGTATATCCTTGAAGCTTATCTATTTTATACATAGTGGTTTGTACCTTTTAATTGCCTACCTCTATTCTTGCCCCTTTCTTCTTCCATCCCCCCACTGGTAACCATTAGTTTGTTCTCTATATCCGTGAGTTTGTTTCTGTTTTGTTGCATTCGTTCATTTGTTTTATTTTTTAGATTACACATATAAGTGATAACATACAGTATTTGTCTTTTTCTGACTTATTTCACCAAGCGTGATTGATATCCTTCACGTCCATTCATGTGTTGCAAATGACAAAATTTCATTCTTTTTTATGACCGAGTAGTACTTCATTGTGTGTGTGTGGGTGGGCGGGTGGGTGTGCATTCACGCTACATCTTCTTTATCCATTCATCTGTTGTATGTTGCTTCCGTATATTGGCTATTGTAAATAATGCTGCTATGAACATTGGGGTATATGTATCTTTTCAAATTAGTGTTTTTATTTTCTTTGGATATGTACTCAGGAGTGGAATTGCCGATTGTATGGTAGTTCTAGTTTTAGGTTTTTGAGGAACCTCCATACTGTTTTCTGTAGTGGCTACACCAATTTACATTCTCACCAATGGTGCAACAAGGGTTCCCTTTTCTCCACATCCTCACTAACATTTGTTATTTGTGGTCTTTTTGATGATAGTCGTTCTGACAGGTGTGAGGTGATATCTCGTTGTGGTTTTGATTTGCATCTCTCTGATAATTAGTGATTTTGAGCATCTTTTCATGTGCCTGTTGGGCATCTGTATGTCTTCTATGGAAAAATGTCTGTTCAGTACTTCTGCCCATTTTTAATCAGGTTGTTTGTTTTTTTTGATAGAGTTGTATGAGCTGTTTATATATTTTGGATATTAACTCCCTTGTGGGTCATATCATTTGCAAATATTTTCTCCCATTCAGTAGGTTGTCCTTTCTTTTTGTCAGTGGTTTCCTTTGCTGTGCAAAAGCTTTTAAGTTTAATTAGGTTCCATTTGTTTATTTTTGCTTTTGTTTCCTTTGCCTTAGAAGACATATCCAGAAAAATATTGCAATGATTTATGTCAAAGAGTGTTCTGCCTAGGTTTTCTTCTGTGAATTTCATGGTTTCCAGTCTTACATTTAGCTCTGTAATCCATTTTGAGTTTATTTTTTTATATGGTTTGAGAAAATGTTCTAATTTCATTATTTGACATGTAGCTGTCCAGTTTCCTCAGTACTACATATTGAAGAGACTGTCTCTTCTCCATTGTATATTCTTGCCTCCTTTGTCATAGATTAATTGACCATAAGTGTGGGGGTTTATTTCTGGGGTCTCTGTTCTGTTCCATTGATCTATGTGTCTGTTTTAGTGCCAGTAGCATACTATTTTGATTACTGTAGCTTTGTAGTATACTCTGAAGTCAGGGAGCATGAGATCTCCAGCTCTGTTCTTTCTCAAGATTGTTTTGGCTATTCAAGATCTTTTGTGTTTCCATACAAATTTGAAAATTATTTCTTCTAGTTCTATGAAAAATGCCATGGGTATTTTGGTAGGGATTGCATTGAATCTGTAAATCGTCTTAGGTAGTATGGTCATTTTAACAGCATTAATTTTTCCAGTCCATGAACATGGTATACCTTTCCATCTATTTGTGTCATCTTCAGTTTCTTTCATCAGTGTCTTTTACTTTTCCAGGAACAGGTCTTTTACCTCCTTATTTTTATTCCTAGGTATTTGACTCTTTTTGATATGATTGTAAATGAGATTATGTTCTTAATTTCTCTGATACTGTATAGAAACGCAACAGATTTCTGTATGTTAATTTTGTGTCCTGCAATTTTACCAAGTTCATTGCACTCTGTTTTTGGTGGTGTCTTCAGGGTTTTTTAACGTATTGTATCATGTCATCTGCAAATAGTGCCAGTTTTACTTCTTCTTTTCCAATTTGGATTCCTTTTATTTATTTTTTCTTGTCTTACTGTTGTGGCTAGGACTTCCAGTACTATGTTGAATAAAAGTGGTGAGACTGGGGGTCCTTGTCTTATTCCTGATGTTAGAGGAAATGCTTTCAGCTTTTCACCATTGAGTTTGATGTTAGCTTCGGACATATCATTTATGGCCTTTATTATGTTGAGGTATGTTCCCTCTCTACCCACTTCGTGGAGAGTTTTTATCATAGATGGATGTTGAATTTTGTCAAAAGCTTCTTCTGCAACTATTGAGATGATCATATGGGTTTTATTCTTCAATTTGTTAATGTGGTGTGTTGCACTGATTTTGTAGATATTGAACTACACTTGCATCTCTGGGATAAACCCCAATTGCTTGTGGTGTATGATCATTTTAATGTACTGTTGGGTTTGCTTTGCTAATATTTGAGGATTTTTGTATCTAAGTTCATCAGTGATATTGGCCTGTAATTTCTTTATTTTTTGTGATATATTTGTCTGGTTTTGGTATAAGGGTGATGCTGGTCTCATAGAATGAGTTTGGAAGTATTCCTTCCTCTGCAGTTTTTTTTTTTTTAACATCTTTATTGGAGTATACTTGCTTTACAAAGGTGTGTTAGTTTCTGCTTTATAACAAAGTGAATCAACTGTACATATACATATATCCCTATATCTCCTCCCTCTTGCGTCTCCCTCCCACCCTCCCTATCCCACTGCTCTAGGTGGTCACAAAGCACCAGCTGATCTCCCTGTGCTATGTAGCTGCTTTCCACTAGCTGTTTTACATTTGGTAGTGTATATATGTCCATGCCTCTCTCTCACTTCATCCCAGCTTACCTTTCCCTCTCCCCGTGTCCTCAAGTCCATTCTCTACGTCTGCATCTTTACTCCTGTCCTGTGCCTAGGTTCTTCATGACATTATTTTTTTCTTAAATTCCATATATATGTGTTAGCGTACAGCATTTTTTTTCTCTTTCTGACTTACCTCACTCTGTATGACAGATCTAGGTCCACCCACCTCATTACAAATAGCTCAATTTCGTTTCTTTTTATGGCTGAGTAATATTCCATTGTATATATGTGCCACATCTTCTTTATCCATTCATCCGATAATGGACACTTAGGTTGTTTCCATCTCCTGGCTATTGTAAATAGAGCTGCAATGAACATTTTGGTACATGACTCTTTTTGAATTATGGTTTTCTCAGGGTATATGCCCAGTAGTGGGTTGCTGGGTCATATGGTAGTTCTATTTGTAGTTTTTTAAGGAACCTCCATACTGTTCTCCATAGTGGCTGTATCAATTTACATTCCCACCAACAGTGCAAGAGGGTTCCCTTTTCTCCACATCAACTCCAGCATTTATTGTTTCTAGATTTATTGATAATGGGCATTCTGACTGGTGTGAGATGATATCTCATTGTAGTTTTGATTTGCATTTCTCTAATGATTAATGATGTTGAGCATTCCTTCATGTGTTTGTTGGCAGTCTGTATATCTTCTTTGGAGAAATGACTATTTAGGTCTTCTGCCCATTTTTGGATTGGGTTGTTTGTTTTTTTTTTTATTGAGCTGCATGAGCTGCTTGTAAATTTTGGACATTAATCCTTTGTCAGTTGCTTCATGTGCAAATATGTTCTCCCATTCTGAGGGTTGTCTTTTGGTCTTGTTTATGGTTTCCTTTGCTGTGCAAAAGTTTTGAAGTTTCATTAGGTCCCATTTGTTTATTTTTGTTTTTATTTCCATTTCTCTAGGAGGTGGGTCAAAAAGGATCTTGCTGTGATTTATGTCATAGAGTGTTCTGCCTATGTTTTCCTCTAACAGTTTGGTAGTGTCTGGCCTTAAATTTAGGTCTTTAATCCATTTTGAGCGTATTTTTGTGTATGGTGTTAGCGAGTGATCTAATCTCATACTTTTACATGTACCTGTCCAGTTTTCCCAGCACCACTTATTGAAGAGGGTGTCCTTTCTCCACTGTACATTCCTGCCTCCGTTATCAAAGATAAGGTGACCATATGTGCGTGGGTTTATCTCTGGGCTTTCTATCCTGTTCCATTGATCTGTATTTCTGTTTTTGTGCCAGTACCATACTGTCTTGATTACTGTAGCTTTGTAGTATAGTCTGAAGTCAGGGAACCTGATTCCTCCAGCTCTGTTTTTCGTTCTCAAGATTGCTTTGGCTATTTGGGGTCTTTTGTGTTTCCATACAAATTGTGAACTTTTTTGTTCTAGTTCTGTGAAAAATGCCAGTGGTAGTTTGATAGGGATCGCATTGAATCTGTAGATTGCTTTGGGTAGTAGAGTCATTTTCACAATGTTGATTCTTCCAATCCAAGAACATGGTATATCTCTCCATCTATTTGTATCATCTTTAATTTCTTTCATCAGTGTCTTATAATTTTCTGCATACAGGTCTTTTGTCTCCTTAGGTAGGTTTATTCCTAGGTACTTTATTCTTTTTGTTGCAGTGGTAAATGGGAGTGTTTTCTTGATTTCACTTTCAGATTTTTCGTCATTAGTGTATAGGAGTACCAGAGATTTCTGTGCATTAATTTTGTATCCTGCTACATTACCAAATTCATTGATTAGCTCTAGTCGTTTTCTGGTGGCATCTTTAGGATTCTCTATGTATAGTATCATGTCATCTGCAAACACTGACAGCTTTACTTCTTCTTTTCCGATTTGGATTCCTTTTATTTCCTTTTCTTCTCCGATTGCTGTGGCTAAAACTTCCAAAGCTATGTTGAATAAGAGTGGTGAGAGTGGGCAACCTTGTCTTGCTCCTGATCTTAGTGGAAATGCTTTCAGTTTTTCACCATTGAGGTTGATGTTGGCTGTGGGTTTGTCATATGTGGCCTTTATTATGTTGAGGAAAATACCCTCTATGCCTACTTTCTGCAGGGTTTTTATCATAAATGGGTGTTGAATTTTGTCAAAAGCTTTCTCTGCATCTATTGAGATGATCATATGGTTTTTCTCCTTCAATTTGTGAATATGGTGTATCACGTTGATTGATTTGCATATATGGAAGAATCCTTGCATTCCTGGAATAAACCCCACTTGATCATGGTGTATGATCCTTTTAATGTGCTGTTGCTTTCTGTTTGCTAGTGTTTTGTTGAGGATTTTTGCATCTATGTTCATCAGTGATATTGGCCTGTAGTTTTCTTTCTTTGTGACATCCTTGTCTGGTTTTGGTATCAGGGTGATGGTGGCCTCGTAGAATGAGTTTGGGAGTGTTCCTCCCTCTGCTATATTTTGGAAGAGTTTGAGAAGGATAGGTGTTAGCTCTTCTCTAAATGTTTGATAGAATTCGCCTGTGAAGCCATCTGGTCCTGGGCTTTTGTTTGTTGGAAGAATTTTAATCACAGTTTCCATTTCAGTGCTTGTGATTGGTCTGTTCATATTTTCTATTTCTTCCTGATTCAGTCTTGGCAGGTTGTGCATTTCTAAGAATTTGTCCATTTCTTCCAGGTTGTCCATTTTATTGGCATAGAGTTGCTTGTAGTAATGTCTCATGATCTTTTGTATTTTTGCAGTGTCAGTTGTTACTTCTCGTTTTTCATTTCTAATTCTATTGATTTGAGTCTTCTCCCTTTTTTTCTTGATGAGTCTGGCTAGTGGTTTATCAATTTTGTTTATCTTCTCAAAGAACCAGCTTTTAGTTTTATTGATCTTTGCTATCATTTCCTTCATTTCTTTTTCATATATTTCTCATCTGATCTTTATGATTTCTTTCCTTCTGGTAACTTTGGGGTTTTTTTTGTTCTTCTTTCTCTAATTGCTTTAGGTGCAAGGTTAGGTTGTTTATTTGAGATGTTTCCTGTTTCTTAAGGTATTACTGTATTGCTATAAACTTCCCTCTTAGAACTGTTTTGGCTGCATCCCATAGGTTTAGGGTTGTCGTGTTTTCATTTTCATTTGTTTCTAGGTAGTTTTTGATTTCCTCTTTGATTTCTTCAGTGATCACTTCGTTATTAAGTAGTGTATTGTTTAGCCTCCATGTGTTTGTATTTTTTCCAGATCTTTTCCTGTAATTGATATCTTGTCTCATAACGTTGTGGTCGGAAAAGATACTTGATACAATTTCAATTTTCTCAAATTTACCAAGGCTTTATTTGTGACCCAAGATATCATCTATCCTGGAGCATGTTCCATGAGCCCTTGAGAAGAAAGTGTATTCTGTTGTTTTTGGATGGAATGTCCTATAAATTTCAATTAAGTCCGTCTTGTTTAATGTATCATTTAAAACTTGTGTTTCCTTATTTTTTATTTTCATTTTGGATGATCTGTCCATTGGTGAATGTGAGGTGTTAAAGTCCCCTACTATGATTGTGTTACTATCGATTTCCTCTTTTATGGCTGTTAGCATTTGCCTTATGTATTGAGGTGCTCCTATGTTGGGTGCATAAATATTTACAATTGTTATATCTTCTTCTTGGACCGATCCCTTTATCATCTTGTAGTGTCCATCTTTGTCTCTTGTAATAGTCTTTATTTTAAAGTCTATTTTGTCTGATATGAGAATTGCTACTCCAGCTTTCTTTTGATTTCCATTTGCATGGAATATCTTTTTCCATCCCCTCACTCTCAGTCTGTATTTGTCCCTTGGTCTGAAGTGGGTCTTTTGTAGACAGCATATATACGGGTCTTGTTTTTGTATCCATTGAGCTAGTCTGTGTCATTTGGTTGGAGCATTTAATCCATGTATATTTAAGGTAGTTATCGATACGTATGTTCCTCTTACCATTTTCTTAATTGTTTTGGGTTTGTTACTGTAGGTCTTTTCCTTCTCTTGTGTTTCCTGCCTAGAGAAATTCCTTTAGCATTTGTGGTTAAGCTGGTTTGGTGGTGATGAATTCTGTTAGCTCTTGCTTGTCTGTAAAGGTTTTAATTTCCCCGTCAAATCTGAATGACTTCCTTGCTGGGTAGAGTCATCTTGGTTGTAGGTTTTTCCCTTTCATCACTTTAAATATGTCCTGCCACTCCCTTCTGGCTTGTAGAGTTTCTGCTGAAAGATCAGCTGTTAACCTTATGGGGATTCTCTTGTGTGGTATTTGTTGTTTTTCCTTGCTGCTTTTAATATTTTTTCTTTGTATTTAATTTTTGATAGTTTGATTAATATGTGTCTTGGTGTGTTTCTCCTTGGATTTATCCTGTATGGGACTCTCAATGCTTCCTGGACTTGATTGACTATTTACTTCCCCATATTGGGAAGTTTTCAACTATAATCTCTTCAAATATTTTCTCAGGCCCTTTCTTTTTCTCTTTTTCTTCTGGGATTCCTATAATTTAAATGTTGCTGTGTTTAATGTTGTCCCAGAGGTCTCTGAGACTGTCCTCATTTCTTTTCATTCTTTTTTCTTTATTCTGCTCTGTGGTAGTTATTTCCACTATTTTATCTTCCAGGTGACTTATGTGTTCTTCTGCCTCAGATATTATGCTATTGATTCCTTCTAGAGAATTATAATTTCATTTATTGTGTTGTTCATCATTGTTTGTTTGCTCTTTAGTTCTTCTAGGTCCTTGTTAAACGTTTCTTGTATTTTCTCCATTCTTTTTCCACGATTTTGCATCATCTTTACTATCATTACTCTGGATTCTTTTTCAGGTTGACTGTCTATTTCTTCTTCATTTGTTCAGTCTGGTGGGTTTGTACCTTGCTCCTTCATCTGCTGTGTGCTTCTCTGTCTTTTCATTTTGCTTCACTTACTGTGTTTGGGGTCTCCTTTTTGCAGGCTGCAGGTTCGTAGTTCCCATTGTTTTTGGTGTCTTCCCCCAGTGGCTAAGGTTGGTTCAGTGGGTTCCTGGTGGAGAGGACTGGTGCCTGTGTTCTGGTTGATGAGGCTGGATCTTGTCTTTCTGGTGGGCAGGACCGTGTTTGGTGGTGTGTTTTGGGGTGTCTGTGACATTATTATTTTAGGCAGCCTCTCTGCTATTGGGTAGGGTTGTGTTCCTGTCTTGCTAGTTGTTTGGCATAGGGTGTCCAGCACTGTAACTTGCTGGTCATTGAGTGGAGCTGGGTCTTAGCATTGAGATGGAGATCTCTGGGAGAGCCTTTGCTGTTTGATATTACATTGGTCTGGGAGGTCTCTGGTGGACCAGTGTCCTGAACTCAGATCTCCCACCTCAGAGGCACAGGCCTGACACCCAGCTGAAGCACCAAGACCCTGTCAGCCACGTGGCTCAGAAGAAACGGGAGAAAGAAAGGAAGAAAGGAAGAAAGGAAGAAAAAATAATATAGTTATTAAAATTAAAAAATATTAAAAATAGAAAAAAAATTAAAAGTAATTAAAAAAAGGGAAAGAAAAAAGAAGAGTGCAACTAAACCAAAAACAAGTCCACCAATGATAACAAGTGCTAAAAACTATACAAAAAAATATAAATGGATAGACAGACGTAGGACAAATGGTAAAAGCAAAGCTATATAGACAAAATGACACAAAGAAATATATACATACACACTCACAAAAAGAGAAAAGGAAAAAAAATATATATCTTTTGGGAAGTCTGAGGTCTTCTGCCAGCGTTCAGTAGGTGTTCTGTAGGAGTTGTTCTACATGTAGATGTATTTCTGATATATTTGTGGGGAGGAAGGTGATCTCCATGTGTTACTCCTCTGCCATCTTGAAGGTCTCTCCTCTCTGCAGTTTTTTAAAATAGTTTGAGAAAGATAGGTGTTAACTCTTCTCTAAATGTTTGGTAGAATTCAACTGTGAAGCAGTCTGCTCCTGGTCTTTTGTTTTTTGGGGAGTTTGTAAAATTACTGATTCAGTTTCATTACTGGTAATTGGTCTGTTCATATTTTCTGTTTCTTCCTGTTTGTCTTGGGAGATTATACATTTCTAGGAATTTGTCGATTTCTTTTAGGTTGTCTATTTTATTTGTGTACAGTTATCCATACTAGTATTTTATGATTCTTTGTATTTCTGTGGTGTCAGTTGTAACTTCTCCTTTTTCATTCCTGATTTTATTGGTTTGGCCCCCCCCCCCACCTTCTCTTTTTCTTGATGAACTGGCTAAAGCTTTATCAGTTTTGTGTATCTTTTCTTTCTTTAAAAAAATTAATTATTCTTTTTTGTGTGCGTTGGGTCTTTGTTGCTGCACGCAGGCTTTCTCTCTTTGTGGCGTGTGAGGGCTGCTCTTCATTGTGGTGCATGGGCTTCTTATTGTGGTGGCTTCTCTTGTTGCAGAGCATGGGCTCTAGGTGTGCGCGCTTCTGTAGTTGTGGCACGCAGGCTCATTAGTTGTGGCACACGGGCTTAGTTGCTCCGCGGCATGTGGGATCTTCCCGGACCAGGGCTGGAACCTGTGTCCCCTGCATTGGCAGGCAGATTCCTAACCACTGCACCACGAGAGAAGTCCCTTTGTATCTTTTCAGAGAACCACCTTTTAGTTTCATTGATCTTTTCTATTTTTTTTTTTTCTGCTCTGATCTTTATGACTTCTTTCCTTTCACTAACTTTGTGTTTTGTTATTTTTCTGGTTCCTTTAGGTGTAAGGTTAGATTATTTATTTTAGATTTTTCTTGTTTCCTGAGGTAGGCTTGCATCACTATAAACTTCCCTGTTAGAACTGCTTTTGCCGTGTCCCATAGAGTTTTGGATCATTTTGTTTTTGTTTTCATTTGTCTCCAGGTATTTTTTTAAACTTCTTCCTGATTTCTTCAATGATCCATTGGTTGTTTAGTAACATATTGTTTAGTCTCCATGTGTTTGTGTTTTTGCAGTTTTTTTTCTTGTTGTTGACTTCTAGTCTTAAAATGTGGTGGTCAGAAAAGATATTGGCTTGCCCAAAAAGGTCATTGGTTTTTCTGTAAGATCATACCAAAAACCTGAGTGAGCTTTTTGGCCAGCCCAGTACTTGCTCAATTTCAAATTTCTTAAATTTACCAAAGCTTGTTTTGGGGCCTAGCATGTGATCAATCCTGGAGAATGTTCCATGTACACTTGAAAAGAATGTGTATTCTGCTGCTTTTGGATGTAATGTTCTCTGTATAGCTATTAAGTCAGTCTGGTCTGGTGTGTCATTTAGGCCAGTGTTTCCTTATTTATTTATTTTTGGTCTGAGTCATCTCTCCATTAATGTAAGTGGGATTTAAAGTCTCCTACTATTACTGTGTTACTGTCAGTTTTTTCCTTGATGTCTGTTAATATTTGCTTTATGTATTTAGGTGGTCCTATATTGGGTGTGTATATATTTACACTTCTTCTTGGTTTGAGCCTTTGATCATTATGTAATGTCCTTCTTTGTCTCTTGTAACTGTCTTTGTTTTAAAATCTATTTTATCTGACATAAGTATTGCTACCCTGGCTTTATTTTTATTTCCATTTTCATGGAGTATTTTTTTCATCCTCTCACTTTCAGTCTGTGTCTGTATTTAGATCTGAAGTGAGTCTTGTAGGCAGCATAGATATGGGTTTTGTCTGTTCAGTCACCCTATGTCTTTTTAAAAAATCTTTATTGGGGTATAATTGCTTTACAATGTTGCATTAGTTTCTGTTGTACAATGAAGTGAATCAGCTATAAGTATACATATATTCCCATATCCCCTCCCTCTTGAGTCTGCCTCCCATCCTCCCTATCCCACCCCTCTAGGTTGTCACAAAGCATCGAGCTTATCTCTGTATGCTATGCAGTAGCTTCCCACTAGCCATCCATTTTACATTTGGTAGTGTATATGTGACAGTGCTACTTTCTCACTTCATTCCAGCTTCCTCTTCCCTGCTCCCATGTCCTCAAGTCCATTTTCTACATCTGCATATTTATTCCTGCCCTGCCACTAGGTTCATCAGTACTGTTTTTTTAGATTCCATATATGTGCGTTAGCATACAGTAGTTGTTTCTCTCTTTCTGACTTACTGCACTCTGTATGACAGACTCTGGGTCCATCCACCTCATTACAAATAACTCAGTTTCCTTCCTTTTTCATCCTATGTCTTTTGACTGGAGCATTTAGTCCATATTCATTTAAAGTAATTATTGATAGGTATGTACTTAGTACCATTTTGTTAATTGTTTTGGGCTTGTTTTGTGATTCTTTTTTGTTCTTTTAATTTCTTCTCTTCTCTTGTGATTTGATGACTGTCTTTAGTATTATGTTTGGATTCCTTTTTCTCTGTGTGTATCTATTAAAGATTTTTGATTTGTGGTTACCATTTTGTTTATATGTAGCAATCTGTATACATACATGATTATTTTAAGTTGCTGATCTCTTAATTCCAAATACATTTGAACAACCCTGCTTTTTTACTCCCCTTCCCTCATGATTGCTGTTTTCAACGTCATATTTTACATCTGTGTGTTTGGTGTTGCCCTTAACTGCTTATTGTGGATATAGATGATTTTTACTACTCTTGTCCTTTAACTTTCCTACTAGCTTTGTATGTAGTTGGTTTATTACCTTTAATGTATATTTGCCTTTACTGATGGGCTTTTTCCTTTCATAATTTTCCTGTTTCTAGTTGTGGCCTTTTCTTTTTTGCTTAGAGAAGTCCCTTTGACATTGCTTGTAAAGCTGGTTTGGTGGTGCTGAGCTCCTTTAGCTTTTGCTTGTCTGTAAAACTTTAGATTTCTCCAGCAAATCTGAATGAAAGCCATGCTGGGTAGAGTGTACTTGGTTGTAGGTTCTTCCCCTTCATCATTCTAAATATATTGTGTCACCTCTTTCTGGCCTGCAGAGTTTCTGCTGAAAAGTCAACTGATAGCCTTATGGGAGTTCCCTTGTACACAACTTGTTGATTTTCCCTTGCTGCTTTTGATATTCTCTCTTTATCTTTGCCATTTTAATTACAGTGTGTCTTGGTGTGGGCCTCTTTGGGCTGATCCTGTTTGGGTCTCTGTGTGCTTCCTGGACTTGGATGTCTGTTTCCTTTCCCAGGTTAGGGACATTTTCAGCTATTAGGTTTTCAAATATGTTTTCTGCCCCTTTGTCTCTCTCTCTTCTCCTTCTGGGACCCCTATCATGTCAATATTGGTACACTTAATGTTGTCACAGAGATCTCATAAACTGTTCTCATTTTTTTTTCTTTTTTTTTGTTCAGCTTCAGTGATTTCCACTACCCTGTCTTACAGCTCACTGATCGGTTCCTCTGTATCATTTAATTAACTCGATTCCTTCTAGTGTATTTTTCATTTCATTTATTGTATTTTTCACCTCTGTTTTTGGTTTTTTATATTTTCTAACTCTTTGTTAGAAACGTCTGACTTCTCACTCTTTTCATCCAGTCTTCTCCCGAGTTCTTTGATCATCTTTATGATCATTACCTTGAACTCTTTCTCAAGTAGTTTGCCTATCTCCACTTCAGTTAGTTCTTCTAGGGTTTTGTCTTGTTCCTTCATTTGGAACATGTTTCTCTGTCACCTCATTTTGCTTAATTTGCTGTTTTTATTTCCATGTTTCGTCGAGGTTGATTCTGTTTCCCGACCTTGGTGAAGTGGCCTTTTGTAGGAGACATCCTATGAATCCCAGCAGCGCACTCCCTTCTGGTCACCAGAGCTGTATGCTCTAGGGGTGTCCCCTCTGTGGGCTGCGTGGGTCCTTCTGTTGTGGTGGGCTGGCTACTATGGGCAGCCTGGTAGTCATGGCTGGCCCCTGATCTGGTTGTTTGCCAGGCCCTGCCTTGTGTGGAGGCTGCTGGACACTGGGTGGTAGGGCCAGGTCATGATGCAGCTGGTTGTGGAACCCTGGCAGGCCCCAGGGCTAATGCCAGCTCACTGGTGGGCAGAGCTGGGTTCTGAGGTGGGTGGTTGTGGGGCTAGGTCTTCCCAGATCTAGTGTTGGCCTGCTAGCGGGGGGAGGGGGGGGAGGTGGCTGGTTCCTGACATGGCTGGCTGTGGGTTCCAGGGTGTCCCAGAGCTGGTGCTGGCCCACTGGTGAGTGGGGCTGGATCCTGGGGTGGCTGGCTGAGGAGTCTAGGATATCTTAGAGCTGGTATTGGCCTGATGGTGGGTGGGGCTGGGACCCAGGAGGTGCCACTGCTTGTGCTGGTTCACTGGTGGGTGCAGCTGGATCCCAGGGGCTCTGGCTGCAGGGCTCTGGGGGTCCTGAAGCTGGTGTCAGCCTGCTGTGAGTGTGGTTGTCTCTCAGGGCCATTGGCCAAAGGGCACAAGGTGTCCCAGAATGGAGTTGGCCTGCTGGTGGGCAGAGCTGGAGCCTGGTGGGTCTTGAGGCTGGTGCTGGCCTGCTAGTGTGTTGCCTGGGTTCTGACAAGGCAGGCTGCTGGGCTTTAGTGGTCTTGGGGCTGGTGCCACCTGCTGGTGTGTGTGGCTGGGGCCCTGGAGATCCTGGGGCTAGTGCCTGCCCACTAATGGGTGAAGCCGGGTTGTGAGGCTAGTGCTGGCCCACTGGTCAGCAAAGCTGGGTTGTGGGGTCTCTGGATGCAGGGCCCATTGGTCCCAGAGCTGGTGTCAGACCGCTGGTAGGAGGAGCTGTTTCCTGACGCAGCTGCATGTGGGGTCCAGGGTGTCCCAAAGCTTGTGTCAGCCCACTGGTGAGTGGGGCCTGATTCCGTGGTGGCTGGCTGAAGGGCCCAAGGTGTCTCAGACCTAGTATTGGACTGTCTGTGGGTGGGGTTGGGGCCCAGTGGGTCCTGGGGCTGGTGCTGGACTACTGGTCAGTGGGCTGGGTCCTGCCACGGCAGGCTGTGCAGCTGTGGTTGTGCTGGGCTGGTGTCTGTTGGTGGGCAGGGCTGGGGCCCTTTTCGTTGGAGTCCTTAGGGTTTTTTAATATACAGTGTCATGTCATCTGCAAACAGTGACAGTTTTACTTCTTCCTTTCCAATTTGGACGCCTTATATTTCTTTTTCTTGCCTAGTCGCTGTGGCTGGGACTTCTAATATTCTCTTGATAGAAGTGATGAAAGTGGTCATCCTTGTCTTGTTCCTGATCTTAGAGGAAAAGCTTTCAGCTTTTCACCGTTGAGTATGATGTTAGCTGTGGGTTTGTCATATATAGCTTTTATTATGTTGAGGTATGTTGCCTGTATACTCACTTTGGTGAGAGTTTTAAAAATTATATATGGATGTTGAATTTTGTCAAAAGCTTTTTATGCATCTTTTGAGATGATCATATGATTTTTATCCTGATTTCTTATGTGGTGTATCACATTGATTTGCAGATGTTTGAGCCATCCTTGCATCCCTTAAATCGCACTTAATTATGGTGTATGATGCTTTTAATGTATCATTGGATTCAGTTTCCTAGTTTTCTTGAGAATTTTTGCTGCTGAATTCATCAGTGATATTGGCTTGTAATTTTCTTTTTTTTGTACTTTTTTTCTTTGGGTATTATGGTTATGCTGGTCTTGTTAAAATGAGTTTGGAATCGTACCTTCCTCAGTTATTTGGAATAGTTTTAGAAAAGTATGTATTAACTCTGTTTTAAATGTTTGGAAGAATTCACCTATGAAGCCATCTAGTCCTGGATTTAGTTTGGGAGTTTTTTGATTACTGATTAATTTCATTGTTAGTAATTGATTTCTTCATGATTTAGTTTTGGAAGATTGTATATTTCTAGGAATTTATCCATTTCTTCTAGGTTGTCCAATTTGTTGGTGTATTATTTTTCCTAGTATTCTCTCATGATCCTTTGTATTTTGTGGTATTAGTTGTAACTTTTCTTCTGTCATTTCTGATGTTATTTATTTGGGCCCTTGCTCTTTTTTTTTTTTTTTTTCTTGATTAATCTGGCTGAAGGTTTATCAGTTTTGTTTGTCTTCTCAAAGAACCAACCAGCTCTTCATTTTATTGATATTCCCTATTTTTTTAGTCTCTATTTTATTCTCTCTGATTTTTATTATTTCCTTCCTTCTCCTAACTTTGGACTTTGTGTGTTTTTCTTTTTCTAGTTTCTTAAGTTGTAAAGTTAGTTTGAGATTTTCCTTGTTTCTTGAGATAGGCTTGTATAGCTTCAAACTTTCTTCTTAGAACTGCTTTTCCTGTGTCCTGTGGATTTTGGAACATTGTGTTTTTATTTTCATTTGTTTCAAGACTTCCTCTTTGATTTCTTTGTTTACCCATTGGTTGTTTAGTCTCCACATGTTTTTGCGTCTTCCTCTTGTAATTGATATCTAGTTTCATACTGTTGTTGTAAAAGACACTTGATATGATTTTAGTCTTAAATTTATTGAGACTTGCTTTGTGGCCTAACATGTGATCTGTCCTGGAGAATGTTCCATGTGCACTTGAAAACAAAGTGTATTCTGCTGTTTTTGGTTGAAATGTCCTGTGTCTATCTACTAAGGTCAATCTAGTCAAATGAGTTATTTAAGGCTCATGTTTCCTTATTGATTTTCTCTCTGGATGGTCTATCCATTAATGTAAGTAGGGTATTAAAGTTTCCTACTATTATTGTATTGCTGTCAATTTCTTTCTTTCAGTCTGTTAATATCTGTTTTATGTATTTAGGTGCTCCTGGGTAGGTGCATATGTATTTACAAATGTTATGTCCTGTTGTTGGAGTTGAACATTATGTAATGCCCTACTTTGTCTTTTGTTACAGTCTTTGTTTTAAAGTGTATTTTGTCTGATTATAAGTATTGCTAACCCAGCTTTCTTTTCATGTCCAGTTGAGTGGAATATCTTTTTCCCTTTCTTCACTTTCAGTCTGTGTGTGTGTGTTTAGATCTGAAGTGGGTATATAGGCAGTATATAGTGAGTCTCATTTTTTTTTAAATCCATTCAGCTACTCTGTCTTTTGATTGGAGAATTTAGCCTATTCATTTACATTTATAGTAATTATTGATAGGCATGACTTTTTGCCATTTTATTAATTTTTTTCTGGTTGTTTTTGTAGTGCTTCTTTGTTTCTTTTTTCTTGTTCTTTTCCTTTGTGGTTTGATGACTTTTATTAGTCTTATGTTTGGATTCCTTTCTCTTTTTCGTGTATGTATCTATTATAAGTTTTTAGTTTTGGTTATATGTTTGTTATATATAACAACATATATATACGGCGGTTTATCTTAAGTTGATGGTTGCCTAACTTCGCAAGTATTCTACAAACTCTATCCCCCCTCCATGTTTCATAATTAACATTAAAAAATTTTTTTTTATCCCTCAACTAAATATTATAGTTATGGTTGATTTTGACTTTTGTTTAACTTTCATACAAGCTTTTTAAGTAGTTGGTCCACTACATTTACTACATATTTGCCGTTACCAGTGAGATTTTTTTCTTTCATATATTTTCTTAGTTTTAGTTATGGCTTTTTGTCTTCAGCTTAAAGAAGTTCCTTTAACATTTTTTTGTAAGGCTGGTTTAGTGGTAATGAATTCCTTTATCTCTTGCTTGTCTGGGAAACTCTTTATTGCTCCTTAAATTCTGTAGGATAACCTTGCTAGGTAGAGTATTCTTGGTTGTAAATCTTTTCCTTTCAGCCCTTTGAATATATCATGCCACTCCCTTCTTGCCTAGTAAGTTTATACTGAATAATCTAATAGTTTTTTTGGGTTTCCCTTGTATACAATAAATTGTTTTTCTCTTGCTGCTTTTAAGAGTCTCTCTTTATCCTTAACTTTTACCATTTTAATTATAATGTGTCTTGGTGTGGTTCTTTTTAGGTTCATCTTATTTGGAACTTTTTGGGCTTCCTGGAGCTGAATATTTGTTTCCTTTCCCAGGTTAGGATAGTTTCCTGCCATAATATCTTCAAATAATTTATCTGGCCCTTTCTCTCTCTCTCTTCTCCTTCTGGAAGCCCTATAATGTGAATGCTATCCTGCTTGATGTTGTCCCAGAGGTCCCTTAAGGTATCCTCCCTTTTAAAAATTCTTTTTCCATTTTGCTGCTCTGTCTGGGTGATTTCCATTGCTTTGTCTTTTAGCTCACTGATTTGTGCTTTTACTTCATCCAGTCTGCTGTTAAGCCCATCAAGTGTCTTTTTCAGTTCAGTTATAATCTCTGTTTGGTACTTTCTTACATTCTGTATGTCTTTGAAGTTATCACTGTGTTCATCCATTCTTCTCCAGAGATCAGTGAGCACCTTTATGACCATTGCTTTGAATCCTTTATAAGGTAGGTTGCTCATCTGCATTTTGTTAGGGTCTTTTTCTGAGGATTTGTCTTCTTTGGTTTGGAACATCTTCCTCTGTCTCTTCATTTTGCCTGACTCTTTGTGTTTGTCTGTATGTATTAGGTGAAAGGGGTACCTCTCCCAGTCTTGAAGGTGTGATCTTGTGTAAGAGATGATCTGTGAGGCCCAGAAGTGCAATCGCCTCTGGCCTTCAGAGCCCAGAGCTCAGGGGGCATCCCTCATGCCGCCTGTGTGCCCTCGCGGCTATGGTGGGGCCGTGCTGCTGCACTGAGAGCGTGGGGTGTGGAGCACCCCCTCCGGTGCTGGCCGGCTAGAGGGAGAGCACCAGAAGTGGTGCCCGCCAGTTCTGTCACCAGCAAGTTAGAATGAGATTACAAAAATGGCACCCAACAGCGCTTCCATCCCCAGAGAAAGTCCCTGCAGGTTCCTGCCTTTGCAGCAGCCACTTTGGGCTTCGTTAGTGGTTCTCCCTCCCTTATGGTCCTGGCACTTTCCACACTGTCGCTTTTGTGCTGGATCTCAGGGTGAGTGGTCTGCATGCCTTTAGGAGCAGGTTCTCAGTTCCCTACAGTTCTGTGGTTCCCCTGGACTTAATCCCTGTTGCTTTTCAAAACCAGACATTTTGGGGCTTCTTTTTATGGTGCCGGACCCAGGGGCCTGATGTGTGGCAAGTCCCATCCCTCCTCAAGGGGAAATTGCATGTTTTTGGGGTCCCTTCCCAACTGTGGGACACCATGCCCGGGGTGGAGTCCCGGGCGAGTCTGAGTCTCTGCCTCTTCCTAGTCTCAGTGCATCTCTTTATCTTTTGTTACGGAGCCGCTGTTCATGTAGCCCTTGGGTCCTTTTCCGAGGATAGTTATTCCATATGTAGCTGTCGATTTGTTGTGTCCATGGAAGGAAGGAAGTTTGGGGTCTTCCTGTGCTGCCATCTTGAACTCCCGATTTCCATGATACACTTTAAAAAAGATTTAGTATTCCCGTGAACTTTCTTCCTTTCTAAACTATAAGCTTTGGACCAGGAACTACATTTCATTCTTCTGTGTGTCCCCCTTGTATCTCTACCTGCTGGGTGCTTAGTAAACACAGGACAGAATGATGCAGTGCTGATCTGGTATAAGAGAGCAGTTACTTCCAAGTTATGTTAAAAGCTCTCAGGCTCACTAAAAAATTACTCGCGGACACAAATCAAGCTGCCTGCACATACATTAAAGCAGGGACACTAAGAACCACCACGAGGCAACACCATCTTAGCTAAGGAAACAAAGTTTAAAGTAGTGCTGTTTTATTTATTGGATTGGCCCAGAAGTTCATTCAGGTTTTTCTATAAGATGTTACGGAAAAACCCGAATGAACTTTTTGGCCAACCCAATATGTGAATGTATTCTAGTTGACACAGTCATTCAGAATGGACTTGCTACTAATTAGTGGAGCATTTCAGTGAAGTTTTTAATAAATTCCTGATTTCTGTGACTTGTCTAATTAGGCTAGGCTGTGTTGAACACAATCCCTGTTTCTTAGTTATCAAGTTATAAAAAAATGTGTTTATACTGTCTGTCTGCATCACCACCTGGCTGCAGAGTCTCCAGGAGCACCTCTGCTCTCTTCCTGTTCACTCTCATTTTAAGAACAAATCCCTACCATTCATCAAAGGTACATCATGCTGGTGGGGGTAGGGGAAATATTACTAGCACTGCTGCTGTAACCACTCCTCATCCCACCCCATGCTAATGGGAGCTAGAGTTTGACGGGCACTCTTACGTTGCACTGTATTCTGAGCAACGTATGCGTGCTGTTCCACTTAATCCGATGAGACAGGTGCCATTATCACCCCTAGTTTTTTGGGGGGAGTTCAGAGAGGTTAACTGTCATGCTAAGATCACACAGCTTGGAAGAGTTGGGAGTGGGGAATAGGCTTTTTTCCCTTAAGGCTACATTCAATGGACTGAAAAGTAATCAGAGCCTACTGATATGAGAAAGCCATTCCCCCAGAATGAGAGCACAGGCTAAACATTACCATCTTGTTTGTGAATAAGAGCTAGAGGTTGGTGGTTGGAGGAAGGAGTCCGGAATGATCATCAGCTGAGAGTTACCTGTGGTTCAGGTAGAAAGTAGTGCAGGTGCCAGAATTATGATCAGAAGTCATTACTGTGTGGTCACATTACTGAAATGTGACCACACAGTAATGACAAGGCACGTATGTATACTGGAGAGGAGGAAATAATGGCAAAGTTACAAATTCTCCTAGGTAGATAGAGCTTCCCTGTTTATATGTCTTGTATGAGCATCTTGAGACCATTCACAATATAGGGACTCCACGCGGTTGCCCATGTGTCTCTTTAGAACATAGTAAGGGTGTGTGTGTGTGTGTGTGTGTGTGTGTGTGTGGTGTGTGTGTGTGTGATTTCGAAAATTTCTACAAATACCTTCTGATTAGAAAAAAGAGAGTTGTTACGTTAAAAATTTGTAACGAGAACCATTTTATTCTCAAAGCAGTTGAAGCAGTGTAACTCTAAATAGGGTCTTTTCTCAGCTATTTAGCAAGTCACGGGTACACACACCACACATAGGCTAGGCTTCCAGACTGTGTAGTATTTAGCCCTATTCAGTCAACATATTTGATTCCCTGGCAGCCAGTATCTGATTGGAAGAGAAGGTACAAATTAGGACTGTTAAGATTAAGGTCAAAGATTCTTCTAGGGACTACGATAAGTGATAGGAGCTTTCCATACTCATACAAGTTTCTGTTCCTTAGAAAGTTGTGTTAACCTAGAAAATTATGCTACAAAACACAGCTGTGTAAATATCAATACTTTTTGAAAGTGTCTTAAGTTGTGTGTGTGCATGTGGGTTTTAAAACTGGAATTTTCAGTATCACACCACAGGAAAAAGATATGTAAGCTAGATAATAAAAATTATTTACAAAAGTAGAAGAAATTGTGAGCCAGTGAACTGGTTTTACAAAAACTAGATTCACTGCAGTTCCTATAAACCATGCTGCCTCTAGCCTCGCATCATCTAACAGATGGGGGGACTGTTTCTTCTCTCCAGGCACAATATTGCGAATGGGTCTTTCTCCCTAGACTTCACTTCTCTGTGAACTTTCCCTGATGAACTCAAGAGACTCCTTTCCTTGTACGCACTTCTTTCAGCCCAACAGAATGGCTGTGAGATTGAATGTGTACTTTGAGCTCCTTACTGCTTCGTAGGTCTTTTGCAGATGCATTCATCATCCCTCCTTGCTTGCAGTTTAGTCTCCTCGAGGGTAGGGATTAGGTGGTTCTTTGTTCCTTCTCCCACAGCACAGTGTATGTGGTTTTCACTGCGTGAGGTTAATACACCTTGGCAGCTGGCATTTTATCCTTTCGTCACCACTCAGGAACCAGCACATGGTCTTGCACTCAGTAGGAAATCAATAAATACTTCGTTGATTAATAATTGCTAAAGCTGATCCCTGCATCTGTTGAGTTCAGTGACCGTTTCTGATTATGAATGGGAAAGGGTTCTGTTGGGGGTGGAGTGATAGCAAAGTCCCCCTTGACGCTCTCGCATCCATTTAATCACAAATAACACCCCTCTCCTTTTAAACTTGCGTTCTGTTAACATTATTGGCAAGTATGTAGGATTATATGAAAATTTAAAGAACATATACTGAAATAAAGGTGAAAAATTATAATGACTTTGGAGCAAAATCATGTTTCCTGTAGCCTCTATCCCACTATTTCTGGGGTCTGGGTAGTGTGTCTAGCAGTGTCTCATGAGGGGGCTGTACCCAGCTGATTGAATTAGAAACTGAAAAAAAGATTTATCAAGCATTTCGTGTCACACATTTGTGAGATGTATCAATACTGGAACTTCCAGCTATGTTTTTTTATGGCCCCATATTTTATAAAACTGTGGAAGATATTGAACCTTTGCACAAGGATCTTAGTCACAGTGATAGAACACAATGTAGGATAGGGCTGTGCTGACAGTTCAGTTTGGAGGGTGGATCTCCTGCCCTTTCCCCTGTTTCCTTCTGGCTGCTTTTTCTATTTTCCTGTGAGGTTCTTCCCAGGGAATAGAGAAGTAAGTCAACAAAAAGCAAGTATAAAAGGGGAATTTATGACTTTCTATACCTAAAGCTCATAGCTTTTTCCTTTAATGCTGTATTGACTCATCTTTCTTTTCCTCTTTAAGTCGTTCTCAGTGATGCTCCATTTCTCACTTAGCCTCTCTTATCAGTTGCAGATGACCTGTGGGGAAGGAAGACTCTTTAGACCTTGTTTGCCTCTCAGCAGAGAACCTACCTGCATCTCACGGAGGGCTCCTTTCTCTCCCCTTAGTTTTTCTGTCTTATGTGGATAGACCCTGCCCAGACGACTTTTATTTATTTTTAAAAAATTAACATACAGTAAACCGTTTTTTTGTTTTTTGTTTTTGTTGTATGTTACGTGAGCTTTAACACATACGTAAATTTTTATAGCCACCACCACAATCAGGACACAGAACAGTTCCATCACCCCCAAAACTTATTCATTTGGCCTTTTTGTAGTCACACTCTCCCTTCACCCCAACCCTGGGCAGCCTCTGATCTGTTCTCCATCACTGTAGCTTTGTCTTTTCTAGAAATGTCATGTAAATACAGTCACTCAGTATAATGCCTTTGAGGTTTATCCATGTTCAATAGTGTGTATCAGTAGTTCCTTTTCATTGGTGAGTAGTATTACATTTATGGATATACCACAGCTTACTTATCCATTCACCTGTTGAAGGAAATTTCATTTATTTCCAGTTTTTGGTGATTTTTCAATAGAGCTGCTATAAACATACAGGTTTTTGTGTGAGTATGTGTTGAATTCTCTAGTGTAAATCCCTAGGAGTAGAATTGTTGGATCATATAGTAATTGTATGTTTAATGTTATAAGAGGCTGCCAAACTGTTCTCCAGAGTGCCATGGCGGTGCTATTTTGCATTCCCATCAGAAACATACGAAAGTTCCAATTACTTCGCATCCTTGTCAATGCTTAATAGTGTCAGTACCTTTTATTTTAGTCTTTCTAATAGGTGTTTAGTGGTATCTCATTTTGGTTTTAATTTTCATTTCCCTAGCGGTTAATGATGCTAAACATCATTTCATCTGCTTATTTGCCATCTGTGTATCCTTTTTGGTGAAGTGTCTATTTCCATCTTTTTTTTTTTTTTTTTTTTAATTTCCATCTTTTGCCCATTTAAAAAGTTGGATCGTTTGTTTGGTTTATTACTGTTGAGTTTTGAGAGTTCTCATATATTCTGATTCCAGGTCTTTTATCAGATATGTAATTTCCAGATATTTTCTCCTACTCTGTGGCTGGTCTTTTTTTTCTCTGAAGTGTTTTACAGAGCAGAAGTGTTCATTTTGGTGACGTCAACTTTTCAAGTTTTTTCTTTGATGGATTATACTTTCTCCCAGGTCATGTACATTTTCTCTAGTGTTATTTCTAAAAGTTTTATAGTTTTACATTTAAATCTGTGATCTGTTTTGAGTTACTTTTTGAATAAAGTATGAGGCTTAGGTTGGGGTTTTTTTTTTTTTGCACATGGGTGTCCAGTTGTTCCAACACCGTTTGTTGAAAAGCCTATCCTTTCTCAATTGAATTTTCTTTATACATTTGTCAAAAATCAACTGGCCATACTTGAGACTTTTTCTGGACTTGCTATTCTGTTCCATGAATTTGTTCCTTCACCAGTACCACACTGTTTTGATTACTGTAACTTTAATGTCAGTCTTAAATTGAATGGTTTGAGTTTTCCAGCTTTATTCTTATTTTTCAGAATTGTTTTTGTCTATTCTAGTTCCTTTGCCTTTTCACATAAATTTTTAGATTCAGCTTACTGGTTTCAACAAAAAAGCTTATAGTGATTTTGATTGCATTGAATCTATAGATTTAGGTAGAATTGACACTTCAACTACAGTTGACCCTTGAACAATGTAGGGGCTGGGGTGCTGACCCTCGGTGCAGTCAAAAATCTGCTTATAACTTTATAGTTGGCTCTCTATATCTGTAGTTCCACATCTGTGGATTCAACCATCCATGGATCATATAGAACTGCATATGTATTTATTGAGAGAAATCCTCATATAAGTGGACCTGCACAGTTCAAACCCATGTTGTTCAAGGGTCAGCTATATACTGAATTTTCCAATTCATAAACATGGTGTATTTCTCTGTTTAGGTCATCTTTGATTTATTTTATTAAGGACAGTCTCTGTATTTTCATTAGTGTTTTTAGATCATCTACACTCAAAATTGTTATCAATATGTTTATATTTAGGCCCATCATTTTATTATTCTGTTGTCTCTTTTTCACTCTTCTTTTGCCCCTTTCCTGCCTTCTTTTGGATTATTTGAATATTTGTTAGCATTTCATTTAAATGTATCCATTGTTCCTGATCTTAGGGGGAAAGCCTGCAGTCTTTCACCATTAATTATGATGTTAGCTATGGTTTTTTCATAATGACCTTTTGTTGGATTGAAGAAGTTTCCTTCTATTCCTAGTTTGTTGAGTGTTTTTTCATTAGAGGTTGTTGGATTTTATGTATAGTGTTTTTTGTCTTGTGATGTCTTTATCTGGTTTTGATATCAAGGTAAGGCTTCTGATTTTTGTGGAAGTGTTATGAAAGAATGGTGTTAATTCTTTAAACATATGGTAGAATTCACTAGTTAAGCCATATGGGCCTGGGCAGTTCTTTGTGGGAAGTTTTTGGTTACTATTTCAATCTCCTTACTTATCGTAGACCTGTTCAGATTTTCTATTTTATCTTGAATCAGTATTAGTAGTTTCTTCCTAAGAACTTGTCCATTTCATGTAGGTTATCTAATTTGCTGGCAGCATTAAAAAATTTTTTTTACTTATTTTTTAAAAGAAATTTATTGGAGTATAGTTGATATACAATGTCATGTTAGTTTCTGCTGTACAGCAAAGTGAATCAGTTATGTATATATCTACTCTTTTTTAGATTCTTTTCCCATATAGGTCATTACAGAGTATTGGGTAGAGTTCCCTGTGCTAGACAGTAGGTCCTTATTAGTTATCTATTTTATATATAGTAGTGTATATGTCAATCCCAATCTCCAACTTATCTCCTCCCTCTCCCCCCCAGAGCATTTCTTTTATAGTAGGCCTCCTGGAAATGAATTCTCTTAGTTTTCAACCTCTGAAAATGTCATTCACCTTCATTTCCAAAGGATGTTTATAGAATTCTGGGTTGACAGTTCTTTTCTTTCAGCACTTTATAAATACTCGTTCTCCACTTTCTGACCTCCATGGTTTTTTCTGAGAAGTCATTTAAATCATTGTTTCCTATATATTTTCTAAAAATATTTATTTATTTATTTGGCTGTGTCGGGTCTTAGTTGCGGCATGTGGGATCTTCCTTGCGGCATGAGGGATCCTTTGTTGCAGCACACAGGCTCCTTGTTGCAGTGCACGGGCTTCTCTCTAGCTGTGGTACACGGGCTGCAGAGTGCCCAGGCTCAGCAGGTGTGGCTCATGGGCTCTCTAGTTGTGGCATGCGGGCTTCAGAGTGCATGAGCTCAGTAGTTGCGGCACGTGGGCTTAGTGCCCCGTGGCATGTGGGATCATAGTTCCCCAACCAGGGATTGAACCCACATCCCCTGCATTGGAAGGCGGATTCTTAAGCACTGGACCACCAGGGAAGTCCTCTGTTGCCTATATGTTACATGCTGTTTCCCTCTGGCTATTTTCAAGATCTTTTTCTTTGTCTTTAGTTTTTAGCAGTTATGATATGTCTGGGTATGGATTTCTTTGAGACTATCCTGTTTGGGGGTTTGCAGAGTTTTTTTAAACCGTCAGTTTAGGCCTTTTGACAAATACGGGAAGTTTTCAGCCAGTGTTTCTTCAAATATTTTTCCCACATAACACTCTTTCTTCTCTTCTTCTGGGGCTCTGACGACATGAATGTTAGACCTTTTGGTATTATTCTACATGTCCCTGGGCTTCTGTCTATCTTTGTAATCCTTTGTTCATCCAGTGACATTTAAAATGTAGTATTGTATTTTTCAGTTCTAAAATTTCCATTTGGTTCTTCTTCATGTCTTTTTTGAGGCAGGGCTAAAATTTTCTATCGTTCCATTAGTTTCAGCAGTGTTCAGCCTTACTTCCTGGAACATGGTTATAATAGCTACTTTAAATTATTTGTTAGATAATTCCAATACCTATGTTATCCTGAGGTTGATGTCTTTTAATTGTCCTTTTCCTTGCAAGTTGAGAGTTATCTGGTTTTTCATACGCTGAGTAATTTCAAATTATCTTCTAGACATTTGGATATTATGTTGTGCTTTTCTGGGTCTGTTTATATCTTACGGAGACTGTTTATTTTTTCTTTTGTAAGCAGACGATTGATCTGGTTGGAAGTTTTGATTTGCATTCCATGCGCTGTGTTTCTAACATCAGTTCAGTTTTCAAAACCTTTTCAGTGTCATTTGAATCTGTCCCGTGTGTGTATTCCATTGCCCAGTCTGGGACCTGAGCAATCATCTTTTCCAAAGTGCAAATCTCAAAGCTGTTGGCATGCTGTTTAGGATCAGATACATGGTCAACAGCTCAGAGGTGAGACCATACATTAATATACCACTTTGTGATAAATTCCCTTAGCTCCCTTCTCTCTGCAATCTCTCTGACGATTTCTGATTCCCTGAGGCCCTCTTTTGCTGTCCTCCAGCCAGAAATACAGGACTGTGTTTCTCTTGCTCTGCTGTGTACTTTCTGTGACTGTGCAGATCCAAGCAGCAGAAGGCCAGTGAGGAAAAGAAGCAGTGGGGATTTATCCTCTTGTTTGTGGAACTATAGTTCTTCATGGAGAAAATCATTCCCCTTTCACTGAGTTAGGTGCCTGCTCACCTCTGCTGTTGTTCTATGGCTCTGTGGGGTTGTCTGGTGCTGAGGTAGGAGAGATCAGAAAAAAGCAAAACCAATACAGGGGATTTCTCTGAACAGTAGGAGATTAGGAGTTACTTTTTTTTTTTTGCTCCTTGGGCTGGAATGTGAGGGTTTCTCTTCCAAGTTCATTCTTTCCTTACCTAGTGAGCACTTCTGGTTGCTGGGCCTTTGAATTCAGCCCGGGTGATACCAGAGAGAACAAAAACAACGGAAAATTCACCACCAGTTTGGTGGTCCTCTGTGTTCTAGTTTTCTTCCTCAGTCTGCCAGCTACCATTGACTTTTCAGAGTTCTCAGGTACTCCATGTTTTCCACCCAGCTTTTATATTTACATATAGTTGAAGAGGTAAGGTGGGTGTTCTTAATCCATCTTGCCTGGAACTGGAGTGTCCATATTAGTCTTAACATCATCTTTTATAAAACAAACCCTGGCTACGATGGGGTTTACCAAGTCTGATTTTCTGAGATCGTAGGATGTGTTCATAACATGTATCATGGTATTCTCACATAATACTTATCATTTAATAAGCTTACTTTAATTTAAAGGAGAGATTAGCATACTGTTTCTGTAATGGGCCAAATGGTAAATCTTTTTAGTTCTGTGACCATACGATCCCTGACACAACTTCTTAACTTGGCTGTTGTTGTGTAAGAGCAGTCATAAACAATACAGAAACTAATGAAGATGGCTGTGTTCCAGTACAACATTATTGACACTGACATTTGAATTTCTTATTCTTGTCATGTGTCACGAAGTATTATTCTTTTTATTTTTACTACCATTTCATAGGTGGTTGGCCAGATTTAACCCATGGACCAAAGTTTGCTGACACCTGGCTCTTGTCATGGATGGCTCTGACCCTAACCAACAACTGTTCTTGATCATAAGGGGTTATTTTTAACTTGTTATGGAGAAACATAGGTAGGAAAGCAACAGAAGTTCCAGAAATCTTATGGAGTGTTCATAGATGAAATATGTAAACCAAAGTAGCATTTCAATCCTTTTCTGTGTTTCTTAGGTTGTGTAGAGAGTGAGGGCCTTTTACATTTTGTGTCAGCGTACCCCCATATTACTTAAAGCAAATGCTTTCATCCTCATTTTATGGATGAAAGAACTGAGGTGTGGAGAGGATTACACGGTCCAAGTCATGACTAGACTGGGGTTTGTAGCCAAGCCAGTCCAGTACCGGCGCTGTTGCTTTTAACTCTAGGGCAGTGAAGATCTCCTTTCTCCAGTTTGACTTGTGTCCTTACAAAGAGGCCTTGTTGATAGCTGTGTAGGTCATTAAAAGACCTGGTACTTAAGACCTCTGTGTTCTGGTCTGGACTAGTTCATGTATCATTTGTTTCTCTGGGTCCTAATTTCTCTGCCTATAAAATAGGGGCCTGGGCCAGCCAGTGTCTGTCTGTCATTGTGGGTTTCATGGGTTTTGTTTTGTGGATTTTTGGCAGCGAGCATCATAACCATGGACAGGGACCCTGGGAAGAGGTGGTGCCTGTAGGGCTGGGGAGAGCCATAAGGAGCAAGCCTGGCCCTGGACCACACTGTGATGGCTGTTGACTTAGAGCTCTGTAGCTATAAAGAAAAAGAGAATAAACATAGCACTTCTTTTTTATCTTCAGTTTTTCACAGTACACTCCTAGACTGAACTTTGCGTGATTTCGTGTTCGCCACATAAGTTCGTGCCATTTTCTTTGAACTCTTATCAGTGGAAGTCAGCAATAAATGCTTAAGAATCTGTGGGTCTTGATGACGTACTGGTATACCTTGTTTGAAGCCTGTTCTGCAAATAGTAAAGCATTTCTTAAAGACTTGATGGGGTAATATGAAAATGTTCGTTGCTTTCTTTGTTCACTGTAGCATTTTAAAAAGTTATTCACATCACGTGACTTAATTATGTCATTGATTTAATGTTCTTACAAATGTGATGAAAATGGAAAATGTTAAACAGTCATAAAAAATCAAAAAGGGGAGAAATGAAGTCACATTTGAGTGCTGCTTTGTGCTAGTGATTTTCGTACATGCTCTGGTAGAAAGTAGTCTCCTTTTACCATGATGAGCAAGACATGGTTTCTGCCATTAAGAAAGTTAGAGTTTAATAGGCTTAATGGTTCTCAACTGGCATCACTCTTCTTCAGTACTTAGAAATGTGCGGTTGTAATTGTCACAAGTACTGAGAGCACTGTTGGGCTGCAGTGTGTGGGATTACATTACAGTGAAGAAGTGCCCCACCCCAAATTCTCGTAGAGCTCCTCCTGAGAAACACTGGGCTGAATGAAATAATAGTATTGATAATAATACACACTTGCATGTTGAGCACATCCTATCTGTTCTGAGAGCTCTGCAGATACAGGTCCATATTTTCTGATCTGCAGCTCTAAATTTAAAGATCTGTAAAACTGAATTGGATTTTTTTTAATGAACCCATTTAGTGATAAAACATGACCTGAATTGATTTCTGCTTTAAGAGTACAATTCAGTGATTCTTCAGTAAACTTAACAGAGTTGTATTACTATTACCACAATTCAGGCTTACGGCATTTTCTTTATCCTCTCAAATTCTCTTGAGCCCGTGTGAGACTATAATATAGTTTTTGTCCCTTTTGGTGTCAATTTTCAGATGTTCCACTGAAGAAACACGAAAAGTATTTGGTTATAGGGTGTTTTTCCAGATCCTTCTGGGATGGTTAGGTATTCATTTTCTGCAATCTGAAAAATTCTGAATTCTAAAACCCATCCAGACCCAGAAGTTCCTGGTAAGGGACTGTGGACCATAGGAATGCACCCCATCCTCAGAATAACCATGTGACATAGATACCATTATTGTTCCTTATTAATAGTTGTGGAAGCTGAGGCACAAAGAGGGTAAGCAGTCTGCCTAAGATAATGCAGTTGTGTGTGTGGTAAAGCCACAGTTAGAGCCTAGGTATGATCTTACCACTTTGCTTTACCATTGCTTTGCTTATCCAAGGCTGAACGGAATGCCAGTGGGAGTCCAGAAGAGAAAACCAAGAAAAGAGCATGACAGCTGGGCCTGTAATAGAATTTGCCTGTGTTTAGAGATGAAGGAAATCATGTTCTTCTTTTTTTATTTGCGTTGATACTAAAGAATATTTATAAAATACTTTAAAATTCAACTCAAGATACTGTGAAAATCAGCAGACTTACAGTCCCCATTAAATAAATCACCATTACCTTCTCCTCTGTATACCCCTACTCTTCCCTTTCTCTCCCCACACAGAGGGGACCACTATCCAGAATTTTATGCTTATCCTTCTTTACTTTTCTTGACAGTTAAACCGCGTTTGTTTTAATCCCTCAGCAACCTGTTTTTAGTTGTGCACGTTTTTGAAGTTTATATAAATGGAATTAGATTGAATACATTCTTTCTAACTTGTAGTTTTCTCTCAATTACATTTCTGAAATTCGTCTGCAGTTCCTTTGTTTTCATTGCTATGTATTAGAATATACCTTGACATATTTATACATTAACTGGTGGTTAATTCCACTATGTACTTTTCTTGAGTTTTGTGTAAGAGACATGTTCACTACAGCATCTCCAGGGCCTAGCGCAGTGCCCGACTCATGGTACCCACTCAGTAAATGTTTACCAATCACACATGGCTGAAGTGAACTTTGGCTTATGTGAAATCTATTACTATTATTAGTGTCAAAAAATTACACTTTAAACTTAGAAGAATTACTTCCACTACCCATACAGGATGTGTAGGGAACAAGTTTCTCATTGTGAAAGAGCCTTTGTCGTTCACCTGACCTCCTGTGATGCTGGACACAAAGGGATTAGAGAGACGTGTACCCCGTTCTGTAGTTGGTATATTCACAGATGTTCAGACCTTAAAGTCTCTTCTGAGTAAATACTTAACTGCTTTTACTTCATTCAGTGGTGCCCTTGTGACCTTAAAGAATTCATACACGTTCCAAAATACTTCTGTTCCTACTCTCTCCTCATCAGAGAGTTTAAGCCTCAAGTGTTTGTCAACTTTAGTAATAGTGTAGCCAGTTATTTTACCAGCAAAAGCAAGTGTATTCAGGAACAGCCAGTGGACTAGAGATACAGGATATGCAAACTATGGTGGACCACAGGCTAATCCAGAGAACAAAGAAGGGGAACTTGCTTTTGTAGGGATAAAGTGGGGAAGGGGGACTTGGGAGAGGCTGTAATAACCCAGGAGTTCATTGGAGGAAGCTGGGAGTCCAAAGTATGGAAGCTTCTCATTGGTTGGGCTGCTACAGTGTCTGGCTGGGCTGTTGTTGGGCGGAGAGTTTTTCTTGTGCGGGGTAGTAAGGGAGGCAACACCTTCCTGTTGGAGTAACTGGTGATGCATGGCAGGGCGTGAGAGCTCACCCTGTAGACTGTCCTGACTTTAATTTAGGCTGAGGTTTCTTTAGTTAATTCCACAGATTACTGAAGAATGAGAACCTACAGTCTAGGATCATTGTAAGAGATCAAGGGAAGATAACACAGCCACTGATAGAAAAGTCTGTATTCATAAAAAATAAGTGAAGCCAATGGTCTGTAGTTTAGAACATCCTCACTAATAAGCAGTTGATTGCGATGAAATGTAAACCGTGTCTGGCATGGTTGCCTGGGGTGTGGCTGGATGGTACTTAGGCAGAAGCAAGGGCCAAAGCTTTTGCCAGTTTTTCCAGGCAAGCTTGTGTCAGGAATTCCTAGAGAATGAGGAGTTCTAGTTGATGGGTTTCTTTCGGACTTGAAGGAGTATGGTCTGGGCAGAGCGTTGGCCTGGGAGTCAGAAGACCTAGTCTTGTGACCCTAAGTAAGTCTTTAAGCTAATTGAGGCTCAGTGTCCTTACTTGACACAGGGAGAGACATCATGGGGGGTGATATTTGGATCAAGTGAGAGAATGTGATTCTTTGTGGACAGTGAATTTCCGTGAAAAAAAGATGGTGAGGTAGTGTTGCATACGAGCTTGGCAAGATCCCAAACTTGAATAACTGCAACTGTTTATCCTCTTATATGCCTGCACTGAGGCAGCTAAGCATGGTTGCACGCACCATTTAGCTACGTGGATTGGTAATCTTTCAAATGATCACCAACCTCAAGTGAGAACTTCATGCCCCTGGCATTTATACTGTCTTTAATCAAGCCCATTCTTTTTCTCATTCCTTGACACTGATTTCATATCTTCTCCTCTATCCTTAAAGCTCCAGTACCTCCTTCCCATCCTCGTTCTCTGCCGATAGCCTTACTTCCCTCTTGCCTGAGGAAGCTGAAGCCACCGGAGGAGAACTTCTGTGACTTCGCACAGCCATACCCACCCATCTGTCTGCCTATCTGTCTGCAGGTGCCACTGCTGCTTCCCTGTTACCCATGCCCCTGGCCAAGGCCAGCCGCTTCACTTGATCTCCAGATCGCATCCCATCTTGCCCGTTCAAGTACATGGCATTGCAGTTCTCCTGTTCTGTTGGTTTTATTTTCTATACTGGATCTTTCCCATCAATGCATAAACATGCTGTCATTATTTCCCCCATTTAGGTACAAACTCTCTCTTGAGCCCTTTTCAGCCATCAGCTGTGAACCCATATTTCTCTTTTCCTCTCTAGGTAAACTTTTCGAGTTATTTTCTATATTCCCTGTAGTATTGTTCTCGTCTCACATTCCTCTTTGAACTCATCTAATCATGCTTTTGCTATACCATTACTCTCAAAACTGCTCTCATCAAGATGACTACTGATCTTCCTGTTGTGAAGTCCAGTGGTTCATGTTCAGCTCTCTCTGTGTATGATGCACCTGAAGTACTTTCCACATCCAACCCCCTTCTTCCTTGATACACTGTCTTCTCACTTGCCACACTCTCTGGGTTTTCCTCCGCCTCCCCTGCTGCTCCCTGTCAGCCTCCTTTCCTGGTCCTCCTGGACCTCTTCCTGCTGGCGTGCTCTGGGACGCAGGCAGCGGACCTCCCCTTCTTTCCATCACCATTCCCGTCGTCAGTGATCTTACCCAGTCTGCCGTTTAAAATGTATGCAGAGGCTGATCTCCCCTGGCCCTGCAGCTCAGCTTCACTCCTATACTCCAGGCTTGTATATCCACATGTCTCTGAAGAGGCATGTCCTGTCCTGCTTGCCCTGCATGTTCTCCAAAGCACTTGTTGCCGCTGACAGGCTGTTGCTGTGCTTGCTCGTGGGTGGTTGTCATCTCTGTGCCCTCCGCTAGAATGGAAGCTCCACAAGGGAGGGCTTTTGTTCCCTGCTGTAGCTGCTGCACCTGGGAGAGTGGATGTGTTAGGTTGCGTTATTCAGTGAAGACTAATAATTCACTGTTACCACACCCTGATGGTGCTCCAGCCCTTCATCAATGGTCCTGGTCTTGGAAATCTCTAAATAAATCCATTTGGCAAAATGATATCACTATTTCTGTATAACACTGTTTAGTATCAGACATTTTTAGTATGTAGTGTTAAGTATATTCTTCATGATTGATGTAGGGAGGCTATTTGGAGTAATAGAAAGATCTTAACTTTGGAGCCAGATTCTTCTGAGTTTAAATTCTTGCACTGCCACTAAATAGCTACAGAGCTTTAGTCAAAACATAGCAACCCTAGGCTTTAGTTTTCTCTCATTGGTGAAATGAAAAGATGTTTGTTTCATAGGGCTGTTGGGAGAAATTAAATGCTGAGGATATGGACTGCAGCTAGCATAATTCTTGGCACATAATAGGTGTTCAATAATGATGACTGTCAAGACTCCTGTCCTTGGTTGGATAGATGATCTATCTGTAGGATTGCTTGCAATTCTAAAATTTTTGGAATAAAAAGTTTTGTAATTTTTCCTTTTAGACGTTGGCAGTTCGTCTTTGGTTGAAAGCATGATTGTTTAATACAACATTGTTTCTGTGGTAAAAATTAGATTTGATTTACATTGCTTCAACTTACAGAGTCTTTTTGAGGAATTTATTCTGCTACAAAGTTCAAGGACCTCCTTTCAGTAAAATTTACTTAGAGTGCTTAGGAATGGAATGTTCTGGAGGAATTGAATCTACTAATTAATGAGAGAGGAACTCATTTTGTGGGGGAGGCCTTTCTCAAATGCCTTTATATGTACACCCGAGTGTAACTCCCAAGTGTACAGCGAGGGCTCAGTCACTACTTGGTTACTTGTCTTTGACCTAGAGATACTTACCCGAACTTCTTTTTTTTTTGCGGTACGCGGGCCTCTCACTGTTGTGGCCTCTCCCGTTGCGGAGCACAGGCTCCGGACGCGCAGGCTCAGCGGCCACGGCTCACGGGCCCAGCCGCTCCGCGGCATGTGGGATCTTCCCGGACCGGGGCACGAACCCATGTCCCCTGAATCGGCAGGCGGACTCTCAACCACCGCGCCACCAGGGAAGCCCCCTGAACTTCTTTATTGATTGCCCTGAGCTGTAAGCTGTAGGAAGTGTAGGCGATGCTACTAAATACAAATGCAATATAAGCTTAAAGATATCTTATAGGAGTTTTTTTGGCTTCGAACCCTAAATGTCAACAGCAGCCATGTTCATGATAATTATTTATTGATTGTACCTACTTAGAGGAGAAGAGTTGGTTGCAAATGACCGCAGTTCGAAGGCATCTGAGCAAGGAAGTTGAGACAGTGCGTGCAAACACACATATCTGTGTGCGGCCAAGCAGCCACATGGATTCACACACATACACTGTTCAGTGATAATGCAAGAGCAAAATCTTGAGTGGGAAATACAGCCCAATATATATCACTGGACAATATGAGGTAAGTGCCAAATGAAGAGGATAAATTTAAGTTCCGTGATTTCAAAGAAGGTGTAATTAGCAGAGGCTAAAAATGGGCAGAGAAAGCTTCCTGGAAAAAGTGAGACTGGAGCTGGATTAGGGTGAGTCAGAGTGTGTTTCCGTGTGATGCAGTGGACGAGGCTGGTCCAGCCAGGAACGAGAGGATGGTTCTCTGGCCAGGCCATACCCACCTCTGGGAGGATCGGGCTGGCGATCGCCTCACAGCTTCCCTGTGAACACAGCTCACCATTCCTGAGTCATGTCCTTGTTTGCCACTTGTGATTTTGGGTGTTTTGTGACTTTGGAAGGTGGGGTTCTTAAGCTGGAAGGGCAGGAGAAGAGAGTTTAGGACCAAGTTTGTTGTGGGGAAATGTTTGAACAGTCAGTTTCCTGTGCGTGTTTGACACACTCTTTGGAGATGGGTCCGCGAGGACAACATTTGGCTGTGTGTTTTTCTCTGGTGATGTGGTGGGTGATTCTGGGGGAGAAGAAAAAGGAGATTCAGGCTTTAGACAGAAAGAAACATGGAACCATTCATAACTACTTTTCCCCCAGCCACTGAAAGGCAGACGTAGATTATGCCATGTAGTAGGGATGGGATGGCAGCAGTGGGGTAACCAGAGTGTGGTTTTATATTGATTCACTTGCTCAACTCTCTGGACTGTTTACTGGGAAACCATGGCTATCAGTAGTTGGTTGTACTAGCTGGAGGGTGTGACCAAGAGCCCGCAGTCTCACACAGGCCTTTATGTGAGTCGCGAGGGGCTCTCTCTGTCGGTGGAGAGGCTGAGATGGAGTCGGGGGCTAGACAAGGAGGGGCCGTGAATGTCACAGGGTGACAGCCACATTTCTCCAGAGGAACCACAGCTGCAGATGCATGCTTAGGTTAAACATGAACCCTAAGTGGGAAAATAACCTTGTCTTTTTAGGACCTCCCCAATTTAAGTGCCTCTCTGTGTAAGACAGCGAGCTTTACTGCAAAGGCTTATTTAAGAAAAAGCATGGCCCGTGTGACAGTGATCATGAATCCCAAGCTGTTCGGTTCTCACGGGTACTCCAGACCATTGCTGGACCCTGGCCTGCTCAGCACATACTCTCCAAATAATAGGTGGTGGGGAACTTCTGACCCTGAGTGACTGGGACTCATCAAATTCCCTGGAAGTGCCTTAGCTATTACCCTGGTTTTACAGTTGAGAAAACTGCTCCTCAGCCTGTGGACTGATTTGTTTGAGGTCACCAAGGTCTTTTTGTCTGTCTGTTGGTTTTTCCCTCTTCATATGCCATCTATTTGCTGTTGAGTCCTTAATTTATACGCCCATCTGTGACCTATCAGTCATCTCGACTTGTATGTTTCAGAGGCATCTCAAATGCCACATATCCAATAAGGAGCCCAGATGCCCCCAAGCCTGGCCACCCCCAGCCTTTCCTGTCCTAACAGATGGCATCTCACCCACCTAGGTGCTGACACTCCAAGTCCGAGGACTTCCTGGACCCCTTCTTATCCCTGAGCCTACGATCGAGATCACCAGCCAGTCCTATTCTTTGGGTTTATTTTGACTCTCTCCACATCTCGTCATCTCTACAAGCCTCCCCATCTAAACCTCCATCTTTTTCTGCGCCTCCCGTCTCTTCTCCACATGGTGGCCAGATGGCCTTGTAAATACAGATCCGAGCATGATACTCCTCCATCTACATACCCTTTCCTAGATCGTCCTTATAGGAATTGAACTTGGCTTTCCCTTTGGGGTCTCTGAGGCTCTGTGTGCTCCCTGCCTTCTCCCCTACACCCCTGTCTGCATTCTCCTTCGCCTGTGATGCTTCGGTCACATCCACGTCATTTTAGTTTCTTTAAAATAATAAGCTCTCGTGGCCACAGGGCTTTCAAACACCTTCCTTGCACCTGGAAACTCCTTTGAATCCATTAGTTCCTAGCTTAAGTGTCACCTCCTTTAGGACTTAGATAATTCTTCTACCTAAAAAGTTCTCCCATATTTTTCTCTCTCATTGTACCCAGTTTATTTTCCTGATAGCATTATCTATAATTGTTTATTTGTTAATTTGGTTATTTCCTATACTGATTGCTGTCAGGGAAAGGCCTGTGTTGGTTTTGCTCACCCATGGGAATCCTCCTTTGTCTCCAAATCATCTCCTGTGACTCTGCCTTTCCTTCATTCCACTCCAGCCATACTTACTTTCTGGCTGTTCTTCAGAAGTGCCACTCTTGCTTCTGCTCCAGGCCCTTTGCACCTGCTGAGCTGTTTGTCCTGAATGTGGTTTTGTGTTCCCCTTGCCCCGCCCCCCACCCCAGAGAGCTGCATGGCTGACTCATTTTCTTTAGATTTTTACTCAAAGTCACCCTTTTTGGTGAAGACTTTTCTGGTCCCTGTGTCTAAAATTGCACCTGCCCTGACACTTCCATGCTGCCCTTCTCTGCTTTCATTTTCTTCCTTGTACTCATCACTATCTACCATATGGCACATTTTACTTATCTTACTTATTCTCTGTTTTCCCCATGACAGTGAAAACTCTGAGTTTCTGTTCTTTTACTGCTATGTACCCAGTATCTTGAACAGTTCTGGGCACATGGACACGCTATAAATGTTTGTTGAATGAATGAATAATTGCATGAATAATATATGCTCAGCGAATGGCACATAGTGGGCACTCTATACACTTTTTTTAAAATCATGAAATATACATAAAATGTAACTTGTTAACCATTTTTAAGTGTACAGTTCAGGGGCATTAAATACATTCTCACTGTTGTGCAACCATCACCGCCATCTGCTCTGTATTCTTTTCTGAAATGAAAGAATCCAAGAATAAGCGAGGAACTGAGTGAATGGAAAGCAGGTTTACAATAACAGTCCCTTGACTTGGGGCCCAGTGTTCTTTGCCCTGCCTTGTGCAGTGCAGGAAGGCAGGAGGGTGAGAGGAGGAGTCTGAATATCATCACAGGATGCCTGCTGGCTACTGCAAAGATGCTAAAAAATGTGGCACGTGTACCACGTTGTCTGTGTTGTAAATGGCGAGGGCCCTGCTCTGTTTCCCCTTTTCCATGCAATGCACACCCATGCTCACACGTGCACCACGCACACACGCATGCCTTCTGCGGATGTGACTTTGTAATGTTTTGAGCTCATGGGATGATGAGAAAGGGAAGTGCTCATTCTCCTTTGAACCTTTCTTACTGGGTCCACATCAGGAGAGGAACCTTTATGCCTCTGTTGGAGCTCTTGGCCCCTTAGATCATTCCATTGCTGGCAGGGCAGTGTTATTTTAAATTCTAAAGTAAACCAGATTGCATGGAACACAAAATGGTAAGTGTGGGTCAGAATCATCGACTACGAAATTCTCCCAGGTGAATGGAAAGGAAGGGTTGCTTTAAGCCCTTAAAAGTTTTTTCTCACAAGCTTGTTGAATTCTGTAGAAATCCACATTTTCATCCGTATCACCATTTCAGACCCTGCTCTGCTGAAACCCACATGGCAGGTTCTCCACTGCATGTCCTCCTCTGGATTCCTCAGTGCCATTGCAGTGCTGTCTTTTCTTCATGACCCCACTGAAGTCTTAAGGCGGAAGCACAGGGCAGACACATCTAAGTGTTTGGGGTCTTCTCTATTGAATTCCCGTCTTATGTATGCCGCCGCGATAGGCCCGATGCTGTTTTGGTCTGGGGTGTTCAGAGAGGATTCGAGCATAGCTGGGCCCTGGGACAGCCTATAGTACAGCGCTGCGGGTAGAGCCGTCTCTACCTGACTGCTTCTCGATGCTATGAATGCGGCCTGTTGTGTGCACAGAAGGCTGTGGGAGTGTCGAGGAGAGAGAGGAACCTGCTGTGTGGGGTGGGGGTGTGGGAAAGGTTAGGGGAGAGTTCACAAAGGTACCTGTCAAAGCTAGAGGTCCGTTGGTGTGGCCAGAGGCCGTGCGGGAGGCAGCAGCGAGGCAGAAAGTCGGGGTGCAGGGCAGGATTGTGGTTGGGGCCAGCTTCCTGTCTGGTCTTATCAGTGATAGATAGGAAGTGCATTTAATTGGGATTATGTTCATTTCTGTTGTCAGCGCTAATCATTTGTTGTCTGAGTTGACATCACTAGAGATACGAATATCTGTCAGGGAATTACTGAATTCCCACAAACGCGGCCGTGGTGCACAGTTGTCTTGTGGGGTCCAAGGTCAGTGGGCATTTTGCTGGTACAGCCAGCGTTCAGTGTTACCTAAACTCATAGGATTACCCAGCCAAGTAGAAAATAGCAGTGTCTCTTTAGGTTATTAAGTGTTACTTCATGAGAGTAAAGACACACACTAATTGGTTTAATCTATTTTGATAGTTTGGTTTTTTTTCTAATTACATCTACTTAAAAAAATCACCAGTCCATTCTCTTTGTTTATCTTAAAAGGTGCTAGGCGGGCTTCCCTGGTGGCGCAGTGGTTGAGAGTCCACCTGCCGATGCAGGGGACACGGGCTCGTGCCCCGGTCCGGGAAGATCCCACATGTCGCGGAGCGGCTGGGCCCGTGAGCCATGGCCGCTGAGCCTGCGCGTCCGGAGCCTGTGCTCTGCAACAGGAGAGGCCACAACAGTGAGGGGCCCGTGTACCGCAAAAAAAAAAAAAAAAAAAAAAGGTGCTAGGCACTTAGAGTCATTGATGTGATAAGACTTGGTTCTAGATTGTTAATTGCAGTATTGAGAATACTTATACCCACAGCAGAGTGCACACCTTTACCTTTGGGTCAGCAGAGCTCGGTAATAGAAAGCTTCCATTGTCTTGTTGGAAAGGGGAAAAATACCCATTAATTGGCATAGTTTTTTTTTTTTTTCTGTTCTTAAGCTTAAAAATTAAATTAAGCTTACAAATGGCCAAACAGATGAAAAGATTATTACAGTTATTTTCCTGATGCTGTATTTGTTAGTTCGGAGGAAATGTTTGTGTTTCATGGGCACCTTCCCTCTCACCACTGAGACTGGACAAAGCTGATGGTCCTTGTTTCATCTTTGCTTTATTTGTTCCCCTGGATGGGTTGGTTTCAGGCCATGTGTATGACCTATAGTGGGATATGCAACTGTCTTTCACCTGGGACATGTTACTATTTGTTTCCATCACAGTGGCCCATGAAGAAGTTGGAAGGTGCCACTGATGTTGGTTACATTTGTTACATATTACACACAAATAACAAGGTAGCTTTCAAGTTTGACTTATAGGACAGTTTGCTTTCTTAAAACAAAATGGTGACCAATACACTTTTCTGGTGAGTAACTCCTCTTAAATTTTAAATGGATTTAAATAAAATTTGGTCTGTGGATATGATAATTCTCAGTGAACTCTTCAGTGTGCAGAAGTACTAAAAGCCATTGTACTGAGAGAATCATTGCTTTCTGTAATGATTTCCTGGAAGAACATAAGCATCTACATCCTCCATCAGACTAATGGTTTTTCCAGTCCAGCCTTCTGACGCTGAGAGTGGAATTAAGAGAGTCACCGTGGGAGGACCTGTTGACCCTTCTTGCCTCACCTTTAAAAATTTAGGGGAGTGGTTCAAACATGGGTAACTTCCCTTAATAAGCTATTATGGAGCCAGTAGTCATACTATTCTCAAATTTGTCTAAATTGCTTTTGCAGAAGTTTTTATTTTTGGCCTTTACCATCTGGTGGAACGGGGTGGCCAGTCGGAGTAGCAGCCAATCAGAATTTACCCATGTCACCAGTGAAGGGTTGAAGTCCTTATTCCCATTGAATTTTCACACTTATTCATTTGATTCACTACGTGGACTTGACAAATGCTTACATCGTTCACCTGTGTTTATCTTACATCTTTGTGTTATTTTGCATCATGTCACCAGTACAGTTTCTAAGGACATTTTCTTCACTTCTTTTTTTTTTTTTTTAAAGATTTAATTTTGTTTATTTTTGGCTGCGTTGGGTCTTCGTTGCTGCGCGTGGGCTTTCTCTAGTTGCAACGAGCGGGGGCTACTCTTTGTTGCGGTGCGCGGGCTTCTCATTGCGGTGGCTTCTCTTGTTGCGGAGCAGGGGCTCTAGGCACGTGGGCTTCAGTAGTTGCGGCACACGGGCTCAGTAGTTGTGGCGCACGGACCGAGTTGCTCTGCGGCATGTGGGATCTTCCCAGACCAGGGCTCGAACCCGTGTCCCCTGCGTTGGCAGGAGGATTCTTAACTGCTGCGCCACCAGGGAAGCCCCTCTCCACTTCTTCTTGCTCTAGGGGCTCTCAGAGCTGTTGAGCCTCTGGCCGATGAGCCCCATCCTAAAGTAGTGAGACATGGGCATCGGAGAGTCCTGAGTTCAACTCCTGTCCCCGCTGTGTCCTGGCTGTGTGGCCTGTGTGCTTCACCAAGTCCCTAAGGCTCAGCATCCTCTTCTGTAAGGTCGGGGTGCTGTGTACCTGCTCGTAGAATTGTACTCACTCAGATCCTAAGTTACAAGTGGCAGAAGCCCAATTCAGACTGACTTGTGCAGCATGGAGGGCGGGTGGTGGTTATTAGCTCATGCACACAGGCAGGAAGCCAGGGGTGCCGCTTACTTGGGTGTGGCCAGGTCCCAGCCCTCGTGGTGCGGTGAGGGGCTGTCTCTCTGTGCCTCAGCAGTGCCTCAGCAGTGCTTTTCTCTGCTTGACTGTCTCCTTGGATGTGGTGGCTCAATGGCCATTGGCAGCTTCAAATTCATACCTACCTTATCAGCTTGGCAACCCAGCCCAAAGAGACTGCCTTTTTCCAATAGAAAAATGAGAGAAATCCCATGCAGTTTAGCCCTGGCTTGGAGCACAGCCTGTTCTTGTCCTTTTCACCGCGGCCAGGGGAAGAGGGTTTTTGGCCCTGCAGTGGCCAGAGGATGGAGTCACCTCTGCCCCAACCACATGAGGAAAAGTTTCCCACAGGGGAGGAGGCTCTCGCTGGGAGAGTGGGATTGGGGCGTCCACGACTGTGTCAGGTGGCAACAGTGGCTCCCCTGGCAGCAGTGGGAGGACTGAGGTGATGCAGGCAGAACCTCATGCTGTGCCTGGCAGACAGAGGCCCCTGGATGGAGCCCTTCCTCTATTCCTCTTCATTTTACTACCCAGGGAACGCAACTTCTTTACACTGGTGTAAAGCCACTTCTTGAAGGTGATTCTACTCTTCATACTTCCATAACCTTTACCTGCAACGTTGAAGTGTTTTGAAAAGATCTACATTAAGGGGGAATGCCTGCAGGGGGAAATGTCACTGAATCTCTTTTTGTTATTTAGTCAAAAATTACTGCCGCATTCCGACTTACTTCGCTCTGTATGACAGACTCTAGGTCCATCCACCTCACTACAAATAACTCAATTTCGTTTCTTTTTATGGCTGAGTAATATTCCATTGCATATATGTGCCACATCTTCTTTATCCATTCATCTGTTTGTTGATGGACACTTAGGTTGCTTCCATGTCCTGGCTATTGTAAATAGAGCTGCAATGAACATTTTGGTACATGAGTCTTTTTGAATTATGGTTTTCTCAGGGTAAATGCCCAGTAGTGGGATTGCTGGGTCGTATGGTAGTTCTATTTGTAGTTTTTTAAGGAACCTCCATACTGTTCTCCATAGTGGCTGTATCAATTAACAAATACCATATGCTAACACGTATATATGGAATCTAAGAAAAAAAAAAAAAGGTCATGAAGAAGCTAGGGGTAAGACGGGAATAAAGACACAGACCTACTAGAGCATGGACTTGAGGATATGGGGGGCGGGAGGGTGAGCTGGGACCAAGTGAGAGAGTGCTTTTGCCACGCCATAGCAAAGCAATTATACTCCAAAAAAGATGTTAAAAAAAAAATTACTGCCACAGACAACACCCTCAGGCGTCTGAGAGGATGGAAAAGAACAGAGAAAAGCCCCTTTCTTGGGGTGTCTGCAGGCCAGTTGGTGTGGGTAGTGGGTCAAGTGTGTAGATACTGTGGTGTGAAGTAGAGTATGGGAAAGTGCTGCTGGGGAGGAGAGGGAGGCTGTGCGGGGCATGGGTTAGAGCAGGACCCTATCCCGGTGGGAGGGTGTGGGAGAGTCTGATGGGGGAGCTAGCTCAGGCTTCGGTTGTGGGAGCAAGATGGGGTGGCAGGAAGGAGGGGTGAGGGGAAGGGAGCTGGTTCATCCTTGGGCTCTGTGTGTGGCGCTGGGCGTTCCGAGAGAAGTAAGAGTTCCGCAGTGTGGTAGAGGAAGAACGTCACAGTCACAGGCACCTGGACAGAGGTCCGTATGGGTCTGGTGAGAGCTGGAGAAAGGGGGTCGTCACCTCTCGCTCCCAATGGTGAAGGGTGCGAGCAAAGGCAGAGATGGGAGGGTGCAAGATGACCGGGGGCGGGGGGGGGGGGGCGGGGGACGAGCAGTTTTGTTTCTGGAGTGCGAGGCTCACGAGGAGGTGAGAGGGAGCAGGCAGTAGAGGACCTTGGATGTCAGGTTCACACGTTCGCTGTGATTCCCTGGGCGGTAGTTCTCCAGGGAAGGCTTCACGGGCTGTGACCTCTGCAGCTGCCCAGGGCCCCACGCTCAGCTTAATGCTCTGCGTTTGTCATCTGGAAGTTCTTAGTACCTTTTTTTTTTCTTTAACATCTTTATTGGCGTATGATTGCTTTACAATGGTGTGTCAGTTTCTGCTTTGTAACAAAGTGAATCAGCTATACATATACATATATCCCCATATCTCCTCCCTCTTGCGTCTCCCTCCCACCCTCCCTATCCCACCTAGAGGGGTGGGATAG